>NC_034590.1:655763-657192 GCF_900095145.1 Mus pahari | reverse complement strand
ACCTATCAAGGCTCACAGGGGCTTACAGCACCCAAGTGGCACCTCCTTGGTAAACTCAGGGCTGAAGCACAGCAAGGCTGGAGGGGCTGCAGCTGCAATGCTCAGGCAGGGTCCAGCATTCTGTCCCCACTTTTAGTAAATGGGACTGTGCACCATGGACCACTTTCCTGAGAACCTTCCCTCATCTATGATAACACATTGTATCAATTAAGCCATGATCCTTTATGAAGATAATTAGCTGTAAAACATTCTGCGAAAGGAGG
The DNA here is from genome assembly GCF_900095145.1 of Mus pahari. Lineage (NCBI taxonomy): Eukaryota > Metazoa > Chordata > Mammalia > Rodentia > Muridae > Mus > Mus pahari. The sequence continues at coordinate 656,929 of NC_034590.1, read as the reverse complement.
TGAGTATATGTTTCCCTCTTTCCATATTATGGGAGATTTTGCACAAAATAATTTTAAATTCTTTTGGGGTTCCTTAGGTCTTTTGATCCTAGAACTGGGTTTCTCAACCCCCACAAGGCTGACCCAACTGTTCTGTCTTGGGCTGTGTGAGGACCATCTTGTGCTCTGTGCTACACTCAGTAGCACTGACCCTCTGCTCACAAGCTCTGAGCAGCACACACAACACTCACATCTCCCTAAGATGTTGCACCAGGGAGCAGCCATCACCAAATGGGGATCCAGTGCTCCGGCCAACAGGTCTAAGCCTCGGTGCGATCCGCTGTAGGGTTTTTTGTTTACTTCTACTTCTGAAACAGAAGTATCTCAGGCTGGCCCTGAACTCCTAAAGCCCCTTCCTCCCTTGCCTACGCTGAGACAACAACCATGCATCTCCATGCCCAATCTCAATACACATCTGATAATCTTATGAAATTTTACATTTTATATTCCCACAATATTTACACACAAATTTTCCTTCTATCTTTATCCTTCCTTCCCTCTGCATACACCAGGCTAGCCAGCATGCCAGGGATTCTCTTGTCTCCACCCCCCTCGTCTTGCCATAGGAGGACTGGCACTGCGCAGTTCTTGCCTGCAAGATGTACACCTATCCGTGTTCTGAGTTATATGGGTGGAGTTATCAAAGAAAAGAAACACTGCAGGATGAATTTAGCCTTCTCAGCAGCAGGGAATCGGCCTCTCAAGGACTGAATGCTGCCAGCTTCCTAGAAGCTCTTTATTGTTACACAAAGGCACTTTTAGCAAGTCAATTTCTGAATATCAGAATATCTGATGGGTTGTCTTGAAAGACTTATCACTAAGCAACATTGAGCTATATGAGACTTCCTGGTTTGCCAGGTTTGCCCTGAAACTAAGTTAAGAAAAAATTCTAAGAATCTGTCAAAAGAACAAGCCCATAAAATCTCAGAAAAAAAAAAAATCACTGAGAAAAGGCTCCTTTAAAGCCTATGTGCTGTCACTGGGACTCATGCTGACACAAGCCTATGTGCTGTCACTGGGACTCATGCTGACACAAGCCTAGGTGCTGTCACTGGGACTCATGCTGACACAAGCCTATGTGCTGTCACTGGGACTCATGCTGACACAAGCCTATGTGCTGTCACTGG
>NC_034590.1:643547-654903 GCF_900095145.1 Mus pahari | reverse complement strand
AAAAAAAAAAAAAAAGAGAGAGATCTGTTAAAATGGTGTATAGGACTAAATGAGCCTAAAATATCTGAGACTTTCCACAACATCTATCCGTGTCACATCCGGTAACCCTTTTGAGAAAGTTTCCTCATTCCTTCCTGTCAATCATAAATCATTTGAGAAGAATGAGGGTAACCCATAGCCATCTCCTCGCCCACATTCTGATAGTTAGTCTGTGACCTTGTGACACTCACAGCTGCCAATGCTTCATAAAGTGTGTGATCCCGAAGACCACTGCTAACAGACCATTGCTAAAGAAGGCTTGCTGGATATGGTGGCAGAGGTCTATAATTCCAGCACAGGGGAGGCAGAGACAGGAAGCTTGTTCAAAGTCCTGGGCCAACCTGGTCTACATGAGTTCTAAGGCAGCATCCATAATCAGAAGTGCTGGCAAAAAAAAAAAAAAAAAAAAAAATCAGCATTAACATTCATGAGAGTGACATTAGGCCTTCAGTCACTCTACATGCAAAAGTCAACTCAAAACAGATTAAACTTACGAGCTGATGCTATTAGGAAGAAACATACAGGAAAGTCTCCAGGACAGTGGACATATTGGGTATTACTCTAAAAACACACAAGCAGCAGAAGCAAACTGGACAAATACAATGATTTGCATCAAACTAAAAACCTTTACACCGCAAAGGAAACAATCAAACAGGGAAGGGGGGGGGGGGAATCCAGAGACAGGGAGGGAGCAACTGCAAACTGCATCTGACTAGGAGGGGACATCTAAACTCCTGCATGGCAGCATGGCCCTAACCCTGGAAGCTTCATCCGGAATGCAGACAACTCAAGTGACAGGGAAACTTCCTGGTCAAGGAACAGGCAAGCCTGATACAGTTCTATGAAAAATTAGCATCAGAATGAGTCATTAAAATCACAGAGAGGCCTCCTCGAGCCCATTAAGAGTGTCAGTTACCGGTGGCCCAGTCAGGGCAAAGAAGTTTAGAATGCTTGTTGCTCTTGCAGAGGCCAGGGTTCCCAGAACCCACATGGTGGCTCACAACCAGTTCTAACCCCAATTTCAAGGGATTTGACACACTCTTCGGATCACCTACGAGACCAGGTATGCACAAGGAACACACAGGTCATGTAGGCACAACCTCAGGAAGAGGGGGAGAGAAGAGAGAGAGAGAGAGAGAGAGAGAGAGAGAGAGAGAGAGAGAGAGAGAGAGAGAGAGAATCTTTTTAAAAACACTGACCATTATCAGAAAACAAAGCATAATATAGAGAATATAGAAGAAAAAGAACATTGTGGAGGAAATGTAACTTAACAGTCATTGCAGAAAACAATGTGGCAGATTCTCAACTACAAATAGAACTCACTCTGTTCCATGGAGCCCACTGCCGAGGGATACACACAAAGGAACAAAGTCGGCATCTGCAAGAGACATTTGCACTCCCACCTCTCTTCCAGCACCATTTCCAAGGCAGTGATACGCGACCCCACCAACAGACAAATGGACAAAGCACACGGAGGATGGGGCTCACACACATTTACTACAATATGGATACACACGGAGAATGACACATGCAATACACTAAAGAGAAAGGCAAGCGCGGGGGCTGGGGATGGCTCAGGAGCTGAGAGCCGCTAAGGCTTTTCCAGAGGACAGAGTTCAGCCTCCTGACAGCTACAGTGCCTGGAACTCAAGCTGCAGGGGATCCTAGCGCCCTGGTTTCCGGGGGGAACCTGTGGTCATGGACACACAACCCGACATACATAACTTTGAAGACAAAGACTTCGTCTTTAAACAAAAAGACAAAGACCCATGGTCTCGGTCACGTGGAGCCCGAAGCTGTTCTCTCCTACGAACAGTAAGATGCTGGTTACCGGGGTTTGAGTGGCGGAGGCTGGACGTGCAGCGTCAGGGTCAAGAGTGGGAGACGCAGATCCATAAGGGAGAGAGATCGGAGGATGATGATCAAGGGCTACAGAATTTCGGCTACACAACAGAAGCTCAGAGATGTGTCATGAAACATGGACTGTGATTAATAGTCTGTAAAGACTAAGGAGTACACAGTAAGTGTGCTCACTACAAAAATGTGAGTTAGACTAAGTCATCCCAAAGGACATAAACACTATACAGATTTACACAAAAGAAATGGTTCATCGCAAAATTTGGAAAAATACCCTGCTCTACATTAGTATATGCATTTTTCCTTTTCTTGTTTTTGAAACAGGTTCTCACTGTGTGGGCCAGCTAGCCTGGACCCTGTCATGTGGATCAAGCTGCTACAGAATTATATTGCTCTTCCTGCTTCTGCCTCTACAGCGACAAGACTACAATATACAACACAAAGCCTAGCTTTTCTTTTTGAGTCACTTTCTTAAATATACAACCCGTAATAGCATTATTTCTCACACTCCATTGTCCTGCAGAACACTGAGGAGAATGAACCCAAGATGGCCCCACAGAACAACAACTAAAGCACACCAGGCCCTTAGGATATGGCGGCACTGCACCAACAGGCTTCACCACGGGCCTGGAAAGACTGAGGGGACAGAACCAAGACTCCAACCCAGTTGGAGGGGAGGGGAGGGAGAGCTACCACTTTCCCAATCTCAAAACCTACAAGTAAACAAAAAACATCTACCACTCTTCCTGCTTTGAAATGAAGGCCTGTAAAAAGATCTAAGGCCATCTGACACGTGTGTGACAACATCCAAATAGGAATCGATTTAGCATATCGTAGTTTGAAAGCCCTTTTGTTAACCTCTGTAGGTTCCTATCTATAACATGGTCGGTGGGGTGGGGGAGAAGTGATTGTAGACAGATGTCAAGGGTCGCTGAAACGATAATGTGAACACTACGTGGAAAGGGAAGGGACACTGTGAGGGACACAATGGTGGAGGTATCAATTTACACGTTCCTTCTTCATTTACTGACCATTCTATATTCTAAAAAGAAAAACCTCATTTCTCATACAGAGAGAAAGCGCAAACTCGCCCTTGAGCCTTCGGTGGGTAGCAACAATGGTCGCATGCTCCTCCAGCCCTCCTTTTGAATAACGGCCTACGCAGGGAGCCTGAGCATCCCCAGTGAGCATTTTTCCCTTCATGTCCCTCAACACTCACACGGCTACAGCGCCGAGAAAGGGGACTCCGCCAGTAGGCCACCCTCGGAGCCTCAAATGCTCGTCACAAAGCTCAAGTGTGAACCTCGGGGAAAGCTTCCCTTCAGAGTCCGCCCCTCACCTCTCCTTAGTGAAGCTTGGTCCTCTGCTTCAGCCGCGGTGGCCGCGAGAGGAAGGGAGCAGAAAGCGACAAGCACGATGATAATGCAAATAGCTCAAGGTGCGTCTGCACAGAGACGCGCGCGCACACACAGCACCGTCCCTAAACACTCACACACGCATCCACATCCGTCCATCCCACCGTCCACACCCACACCCGGACTCCCGGCCTTACTCTGCAGAGACCGAAGACACAAAGCAATTCCCTACTCCCACCAGAAAGACCCGACCGTCCGCGACAGCGCCGCCAGGGCACCGGAAGCTGCTTTACTTCCGCCACAGTGGCCCCTGGGAAATGTAGTGCCGGTGTGCACGACTCAATGAAGCCTTGCGGTCTGCAGTTCAGGGAGATCCCGGCTTGCAACTTAGGCCAGGCTATCGGAGAGCTGCGCCAGTGGTTTGTGGGAGTCGTCGTCGTGTCCCGTCCTCCACCCCCACTCCACCCCAGGGCAGAATAGGAAGTACGATCAAATCCGGATAGAACTGACGCGACTACACTCTGCACGGAGAGGGATTCCACCTTCTGTGCTCTGGGAGGGACTAGGGTAGATTGGAAAACACTGAACTAAAATATTGCTTGGTTTTAAACGTGGTAGTTTGCATCAGTGATTTAGACAGCCAGATGTTCAGAGTCAGTGTCCTTGTTATCTAGATAGGAAAACGTGAGTGAGGACCAGTCGGATAAATATCAACAGAACCGCGCCCATTTTGAAAGGTGAATGACTAACACATGGAAGTATATGTAGGGAAAACGTACTTAATGTAACATGACATGAGCTTTCAAAACCACCTTTATTTATTGTTATTTATTGCTCTTTATATGTACACATTTTTTTTCCAGAACGTGAGAGAAAACTAATGTCAAAGTTAACGATACTCCTACTAGGACCACTAATCTTATTAAATGCTTTGTAAATGATCTAAACGCCTAAAGTATAGACTTAGATTTGAAATAAGTCAGTCCCAACCAGGTGTTAACGTCAGAAAATACGTTGGTAAATACTCTAGCTGATTAAAAGTGACCATTCTCAGCCGGGCAGTGGTGGCACACACCTTTAATACCAGATTTCTAAGAGTTCAAGGCCAGCCTGGTCTACAGAATGAGTTCTAGGACAGCAGTCTCTACTCGGAGAAACCTTGTCTAGAAAAACAAACAAACAAAAGAAAGTGGCCATCCTCACAATAGTCAAAAGAAGAATTAGGTTGATTTTAAAATCGAGGCAGATTGGGGGACAAAGAACATTGCCATTGATGAAAAAGTAGCAATTCATCAAATAAAGATCAAATTGGCTGGGTGTGCTAGCACAAGTTTCCTTCAGTTTGTTTTGTTTTGTTTTGTTTTCAAGACAGTTTCTCTGTGTAACAGCCCTGGCCATCCAGGAACTCACTTTGTAGACCACGTTGGTTCATAATGATTTGTGTGGCAATTCCTGAACCCCAACAGACCTACAGTTTGTCCTGCCTGCAGAGTGTTCTGGGACTAGTGAAGTGGAAACTTAGGGTTTCTTTGAAAAATCAGTTGTGTAGGATGGTGTTTGCCTGGGAAAAACACATGAAGGAGTGTTTTCCTGAAGCAGATACAGGTGAAAGGAGTTTTTGCTAAAGCAAGAACTCGGAAGGACATGTGATAAAGGATTCTTCCCTAGCAGCACACATGTATCGTCTCACCTTACATTGCATAGCTAGGCTCCATCTGTCATTACTCCATAGATACACAGCAATCCTGGTGGTCTTCTGGCAGCTTCTTGCCACTTCCAAGGACTCGGGCCAATTGGCAGCGTGACGTCAGCTGATACAGACTCACTTGGAGTTTTGCTAAGATAGACTCGGGTGCTAAGGCAACATAGGTGTGAGGCAAGACCCGTGAAGGACGCATGATGTTTGGAGAGACTGTAATTGGGCTCAACGGACAGTGATAGCATTTTCTATGATAGCTCTGCAATGCATAGTTGGTCTCTAGTCTTGGCTGATCTTCAATTCTTTTTTTTTTTTTTTTTAAGATTTATTTATAAGTATTTATATGTAAATACACTGTAGCTGTCTTCAGGCATTCCAGAAGAGGGAGTCAGATCTTGTTACGGATGGTTGTGAGCCACCATGTGGTTGCTGGGATTTGAACTCTGGACCTTCAGAAGAGCAGTCGGGTGCTCTTACCCACTGAGCCATCTCACCAGCCCTGATCTTCAATTCTTTGAGAGAGGCACAACACAGAACTTCTCCTGGCACGCCTGTTGATCCTGGCTGCTCCCAGTGACTCAGAGAAATGCCGATCAGCAGGACTAAAGACCAACAATGCATTGCAGACCTGGCTGTTTCTCTAAATCATGCCACTACCGCTGATTCATGTTTGCTGTCCCAACACTGCTAAACTGAACTGCTGGTGTCTGTGAGTGGATAGAGCTGCTGATTCCTGTAAACTGAACTACTGCTTTCCTGACAACATAGATGGGATTTGCTCCAAAGAACAATTTATAAACAGGTCTACTTCCCCCACATTCCTAATAACCTTTCTTTTATTTTTCAAGATTTATTATTATTATTATTATTTATTATTATTTATTATATCTACGTACACTGTAGCTGTTTTCAGACACACCAGAAGAGGGCATCAGGTCTCATTACAGATGGTTGTGAGCCACCATGTGGTTTCTGGGATTTGAACCCAGGACCTTCGGAAGAGCAGTCAGTGCTCTTAACCACTGAGCTATCTCACCAGTCCCCCTAATAACCTTTCTCTTCCACTACCTCGGTGGGTATTGGGCTAGGAGGGAGGTCAATGCGATTAAGAACTATATTAAAAGTAGGTCTATGAGAAAAATTTAAGCAATGGACTATAGCCCAGAAGAGTCTTCATCAATGAGACCAGATGCATCCAGCTACTGATGGGAATAGATGCGGAGTCCCACAGCCAGACGCTATGTAGAACTCAGAGAGACCTGCAGAGGAGAAGGAGGAAGAATTGGAGGAATCTAAGGGGTTAGAGGCACACAAAGCAAATCCATCCCACAGAGTCAACGGACTGCGACTCAGGGAACTTGAGAGATCAGGAAACCTAGAGAGGTCTGACCTAGGTCTTCTGCATATATCTGATAGCTGAGTAGTTTCATGTTCTTGTGTGTGGTGCTTAGACTAGGTGTGGTCCCCTAGACTCATATTTGAATGCTTGGCCTGTAGGGAGTGATACTATTCAGGAACATGGCCTTGTTGGAGTAGGTATGGCCTTATTGAAGGAAATGTGTCACTGTGAAAGCCAGCTTTGCGGTCTCTTATGCTGAAGCTATAATGCAGTGTGGCACACAGCCTCCTTCTGCCTGTGGATCAAGGTGTAGACATCTCAGCTCCTTTGCCAGCACCAGATCTGCCTGCACACCGCCATGCTTCCTGCCTTGATAATAATGGTCTAGACCTCTGAACCTGTAAGCCAGCCCCAGTGAAATGCTTTCCTTTATAAGACTTGGCCTTGGTCATGGTGTCTCTTCACAGCAAGACACTAAGACATTGTGAAAATGCTAACTGTGAGAGTAGGGACTGACTCAATTTTGCCTAATTGTGTGGCCCCCTTCCCCAGCCTTGATGTGATGGTGTGTGCCTTGCCTTATTGTTCCTTGTTATGCTGGGTTTGGCTGAACAGATGGGGATAAGGGACAGAAAAGGAGGGTATCAAGGGGATCTTAGAGGTTGGAGGGAGGGAGGCTGAGGGTGGGTAGAGTGGAGAAACTGTGGTCAGGATGTAATGCATGAGAGAAAACAACTAAGACAAACTCACAGTATACTACTCCTAATAGCTTATTTCAAACAGAAAGTGGGGGAAAACCTGCATGAGCAATGAGGAATGGCGGCCAACTCCACCATCACATCAAATGTTTTCAATCTCAGTAACAGAACAAACGCAGAACAGCAACAGTGCCTAGTCAAACTGCACAGCACATCAACTGTGAAAGCTGTCAGAAGGCCGGGCAGTGGTGGCACACGCCTTTAATCCCAGCACTCGGGACTCAGGAGGCAGAGGCTGGCAGATTTCTGAGTTTGAGGTCAGCCTGGTCTACAAAGTGAGATCCAGGACAGCCAGGGCCATACAGAGAAACCCTGTCTCGAACAAACAAACAAACAAACAAAAAGAAAGCTGTCAGAATCAAAATGGAGATAGTTAACCTTTAATGGATTCAGGTTGCCTCAAAGGGTTCTGGTGCACACCCACCAGATATAGCAGAAATGGTTCCTGGTCTCCTTTGAAGGCCACACTTGTACAGAAGGCCTGTACAACCCTACACACAAAAAACGCTTCTGTGACTACATCTGCTGGTGAAGTTTCTCTCCAACCACAGCTCGATGTCATTTTGTTATTGATTCTTAGAGCCAAGGATGTTTCAAAACAATGTCTCTGACTTTCTCCATTTTACGTTTACAAACCCTTGCCTTGCTTGGTCTCCCTAAACTAGCTGCTGGTTTGTCTTACACCATCTATACTGCAGTCTGCTGCTTGTTCCTGAGTTGTCTTTAAGGCATCTACTTCCTCAGTTTTTATTAATCTTGACACACAACCCACTTGGTCTCAGTCTTAGGCAACAGCCTTCCCAATCACAAGAGAATTCTCCCATGCACAGGGAACGTTCATTGCTGTCAGCGGGGCCATAAAGCCTCAGAAGATGTAACAGACTCTAAATCATGCACGCGATGTTTAACAAATGGAACTCAATCAAAAACCAAGGGCAGGTGGCTGTGTAATAATGTGTTAACGTCCCTGTTCCTAGGACACATAGCTGAGAAAGCAATGGAAGGAAGGAAATGTTTGNTGTTGCTCTTGGTTCTAGTGTTCAGTCCGTCACTGCAAGAAGAGGTCGTGGTGGGAGGAGCTTGGGGCCGATGGCCACACTGTCTGAGGAGCAAGGGAAAAGTGACATGTTAGACCCCAATCTACTAAATGCGAAGCTTGTCTACTGTAATTAGTGAGCCTGGGTTGCTGTCTTTCCTCCATGTTGGACTCTCTAAATCTCATGACGTTTTGGATGGCCTGTGACAATACCATTTACTGAGTGAGTGCTGTTCATTTCTTTCTCTTGGTGTGTGTGTGTTTTATTTTTTGTGTGTGTATAGTGTGCATGTTGCATGTGTGTGGGGAGGGGTCAGCATGCAGCTGTGCACAAAAGACCAATCAGACCAAAAAAAGAAAAAAAAAAGCCGCCCCCAAGTGCAAATAAAACAGAAAGTTCACAAAAATCCAAATGAGTTAATTTTGTGTTGGTCAGCTACTCCTGGGCATGGGGTCTGCCCTGAGATATGGTTGATATACCCAGTCAGACAGCATTGGAGAAAACTGATTTTTTTTTCTTCCTTATTCTCACACATGTCAGTTACAGAGAGTTCACTGGTTAGGGGTGGGAGCCCGTGTCCACTCCCCTCGCTCAGTGTTGAGACTTTGTCTGACTTGAACCTGTGCAGGCCCTGTGTGTGCTGCACAGACTCGGTTTCCACGTGCATCAGTCCTGTTGCGTCTGGAGGGCGTGGTTTCCTTGGAGGCATCCATCCCTCAGGCTCTCACCGTCTTTCTGCCTCCTCTCCTCTGTGGATCCCCAGCCTTCAGGATTTCTTGTGTTTTAATTTGCTTCTGTTTCCCAGGCTAGCCTGGAACTCATTACCTGTAACACAGACTTGCCATGCATATTTGGCAACTCTCCTGCCTCAGCCTCTCATATTCTGGAATTACAGGCAAAAGCCACTAAGTCTGCCTTCAATCCTCAAAGGAAAGGACTCTGAATTGCAGGCATCCAGCCTTTTCTCCTAGACGTTAGAGCCACCAGTGCCATTGTTGCTGCCGCTGGAACAAAGGCAGAGTCAGGTGCTTCCTGTGGGGGCCCTCACAGTTTAACTATCAGTGTTCCCTTCCCTAGCCCTGTAGAGAAGACAGGACAACTTTTCTTCCAGTCACTCCTGACAGCAGCCTGGGACAGGCTCTGCAAGCTCGGTCGGTTTGGACAATTGGATGCTGGGGAAGTTGCCAGGAAGCTTTTCTTGGAGACCTTGTCACTGAGAGCAGAATGAACACAGTGGTCACCGCTCCACAGACAAAGTGAGGGAAGCAAACCCCATCACCCAGGGCTCCTGCTTCCCTGCAGCCGTGAGTCTGGGAGGCCCAAGGCCTGGCCTCCTGGACCAGGGATGAGTTCAGTGGGAGTCAGACTTGTGATGGATCTCGTGTGCAATCCCAGTGCTTAGGAGGCGAAGGCAGGAGAACCAGAAGCTCAAAGTCTCCCTCAGTTACTGTCTTAGTTATGGTTCCATTGCTGTGAAGAGACACCATGACTAAGGCAACTCTTTTTTTTTTTTTTCTTTTTTTGGTTTTTCGAGACAGGGTTTCTCTGTGTAGCCCTGGATGTCCTCGAACTCATTCTGTAGACCAGGCTGGCCTCGAACTCAGACATCCGCCTGCCTCTGCCTCCCAAGTGCTGGGATTAAAGGCGTGCGCCACCACTGCCTGGTTTGAGGGAACATTTCATTGGGGATGGCTTACAGTTCCAGAGGTTTAGTCTTTTACCAGCACGGCCAGAAACTTGGCGCTGTGCAGGCAGGCTGGTGCTGGAGCAGGGTTCTACATCTTGATCCACACATAACAGGAGATTGTCACCCCGGCCAAACCTCACAGCCAGCCTCCACATTGACACACTTCCTCCAGCAAGGCCACACCTCCTCAGCAACACTTCTGTCATCTATAAATTAAATCATTATTCTAATAAATTTCTTTTTGTTGTTATTTTTAGAGGTGAGATTTCTCTGTGTAGCCCTGGCTGTCCTAGAACTTGCTCTATACCAGGCTGGCCTCGAACTCACAGAGATCTGCCTGTCTCTGCCTCCAAGTGCTGGGATCAAAGGTGTGCAAGACTACCACCCAATCTAATAAATTTCTTATTAGGGGAGACAGAACTAAAAGTAAATGTTCTAAAATAAACAATAAAGGTTCTATAATATAATAAATATAAATATAATAAATTTATGCAATATAAAATACAATATTAAAATATTTTTAAATTTTAAATAAATATAATAACAAATAAAATAAGGTTTCTTAGAGACAGGACTAGAGGATTTCTCAACCCCACCATCATGGAGACTGCTCATGATGGAAAAGAAGAACCATCTGCAAGGCGGACAGGTGGCCTGGCCACTCTTTCCCCGTGCTGCTGGTCTCTGAAGGGGGGTTCCTGACTAGATTTCCAGATTTGACTAGTTTGCCCTGGGAAGTTATAGAAACTTCTATTTAATAAAAGTATATTTGCTTTTTATATTTAATAAAATACAACACACCCAGCTAGCATTTTCAAATTAAACATTTTACATTAAAAATAGGTGAGTCAGCTTTCTCCTTCCTTGTGGAGGTTCTCTTGCTCTGGGGGAATCAGACACAGCTCTGGGCTGCTAGGGAGGCGGCTTCTCTGGGCAGAACTCAGGCCTCTGGCCGAGAGCCAGCACTGTCTTCCAGGTGTGGGAACGAGACTCTCGTGTGGGATCCCTTAGAACCAGTCAAGCTGTCTGATGACTGGAGATATGGACAATGTCTTTAAAACAGAACCAACAGATAATCTGCTCATGGAGACTTGACCCACTTAAAATGGATGAGATAAATTATTTCTGCTTTTTCATTTTTAAATCTAGAAATCTGATGTTGCCCATAATGACCACCAGGTGGCATTGGGAGTCCAAAGATAAAAGCAGAGAGACCAGGGTCCACAAACCCAGCTCCATCCTTTTAGGATCACCAAGCAGAGGAAGAGGTGGGGAGAGGCAAGAAGACGATTGGCTTCTGTCCATCCTACTCCGCCCCCCGCCCCGCCCCACTCCCCATCCCTGGAAGGGAGAAAGAAGAAGGAGGGATTGGGGGATGATCAACATTTTGTTGTTTTTCATTTTTCCTAGAACTGAAGAACTGTGAAGTCGCTTTGTTAAGTTCAATAGGGAAATTCAGGGGGAAAAAAAAAAAAAAAAAAGAAGAAGACGACGCCGGGCGTGGTGGCGCACGCCTTTAATCCCAGCACTCGGGAGGCAGAGGCAGGCGGATTTCTGAGTTCGAGGCCAGCCTGGTCTACAAAGT
>NC_034590.1:627911-642492 GCF_900095145.1 Mus pahari | reverse complement strand
AAAAAAAAAAAAACAGTAAACAAGATACATGAAAATTCACAGTGCAAATATTCTGTGTAAGCACACACTTAAGCATGATGCCTGTTTAGCTGGGCATGTTAGTGCCTGCAAGCTCAGCATCCTACAGCTAAGAAGACCTGTGTCAGGAGAGCCAGGACCTCAAGGCTGAGCTACCGAGAGCTGTCTCAGAAAAAAAAAAGGAAGGAAGGAAAGACGGACAGACAGAAAGAGAAAGAAAGAAGGGCTGGAGAGCAGCTCAGCGTTTACGGGTGGACACTGCACTTACAGAGGCCCGAGTCCATTTCCTAGCACTTGCATTGAATGGCTCATGACTTTCTGTCACTTCACCTCCTGGACACCCTATGCTATATCCTGGAATCTGTAAGTATCCACACTTACGTGAAGGAACACATACACAACAAAAACACGTACACATGATTTTAAGTTGCTGGGCGGTGGTGGCACACGCCTTTAATCCCAGCACTTGGGAGGCAAAGGCCGAAAGATCTCTGAGTTCAAGGCCAAACTGATCTACAAAGTGAGTTCCAGGACAGCCAGGGTTCCATAGAAAGACTCTTGTCTCAAAAAGAAAAGAGGAGGAAGAAGGAAAGACAAGTGGTAAAGATGGCCTAGGATCTCATTTGTCTTATCACCTGAGCGGAGCAAAAACCCCAGTGCTGGGTGGCACTGCTGGCTGAGCCATGGGGAGGGAAGGGGCTCCTCACCCCTTCCTTAGACCTGGGGCTGGGCGAGTGAACGGGGTGGAATGTCTGGGTGGCTGGCAAATTCTATTTTTAACTTGGCCATCTTTCTATGTGGCTGGCATCAAAATAACACAATTTGTTTTTTTGTCAAATTTCAGGAATTCCTATTTTCAGAACGTCCTGGGGTTGCTTTAACAAAGAAAGTGCTTAACTTGGCTTTTCACTTTTATCTTTGTTATAATTTATTTTGCTTATGTTCATTGGTGTTTTGCCTGTGTATATGTCTGTATGAGGATGACAGAAACCCTGTAACTGGGGTTAAGAGCAACGGTGAGCAGCCATGAGGGTTCTGGAATTTGAACCCTGGTCCCCTGAAAGAGCAGCCAACGCTCTTAACCATCTCTCCAAACCCTTAACTTGTTTTGTTTTGTTTTAAGAGGAAAATGTTCTTTCTTGGGTCAGGATCTCACACACCAACACAGATTACAGTTGGGGTAGGGCTAGGCTAACTGTAACTCGCAGCAAATCTCCTGCCCCAGCCTGGCAGTGCTAGGAGTCACCCTACCTAGAAAAGGAATTTACTCTATGAAGCCAGTTTCTTTTTTTTAAAAATATTTATTATTATATGTAAGTACACTGTAGATGTCTTCAGACACACCAGAAAAAGGTGTCAGATCTCATTACATTGTGAGCCACCATGTGGTTACTGGGATTTGAACTCAGGACCTTCAGAAGAGCAGTCAGTGCTCTTACCTGCTGAGCCACCTCTCCAGCCCCCATGAAGCCAGTGTCTAATAGATCAGAAGCAGGGATGTGTTGCAGGGAAGTGCTCTTCACCGTCAAGCCATCTCTCCAGCCTGCATTGTAGCTTGGAATTAAGTCGTTTACTTCCTCCGAGCATCTCACAGTCCACCCAGCTTCTCAAAATGGCATGATTTCTTTTTGTCTTGTGCCTGAATAAAATGTCATGATGTGTGTATTGCACATTTTCCTTATCTGTTCCTCCTATGACAAGCACGCCGCTAGCTCCATAGCTTGGCTTTCACAAACGGAGCTGTGCGTGTGTGGCCCCTTCTGACCCCTGCTATGTACCTGGGAGTATAATAGACTATATGGTAGTTGTAATTTCATGTTTTTGTAAAGTTTTTCCATGTTCTATATGCCCTATCCAACATTCTAGAACCCCAGATATTAAGTTTTGTTGGGGTCTTGGAATTGCCACATAAGCCATAGGTACACTACTCTCAGTTAGGCAAGAATAGTTTATTGAACACACACCATAATACAAAATCCAGGACCACAAGAAGGAAAAACTAATTGTGGTACCAGTCTGTCCTCAGGACAGGCTTTTTATAGGAAAACCCAGGTTCAAGAGTTGGAAGGCAAGCAGTGAAGTGGTACGACATCTCTGGCTCACCAAAGTATCACCAACACGCCTTTAAGCTGATTGGTCCTGAGTGAGGTAAGAAGGGTGGTGGATAGGTGGTGAACAGGGGAATTTCAGAACATCGAGACAACAGGGCACAAGTGATTCAACCTTAGCTTATTCTTTACTGTCAGGTATGTATGATTACGTCTGGGAAGTAAGGTCTGAGAATCTGAACTTAATTTCACCTTATCAGCAAAACGGAGACTGGACACAAAATGGCTGTAGTTATGTTCAAAGGAGTAGGCCCCAGCAAGTGTCAAACCCTGGACAAACGGTTTGGGTGCCTATTTAACATATCCTGGTTCTCCCAGCATCCCTCAGTCCCTACATGTTAGAGGGTACAGCTCTCACACTCCACCCTCTACCCTGAACTCTCCAGCCAGTGCTGGGCTGCCCTTCCCTCAGAGCCTCTTCCTTCTGTAATCCAGGCATTTTGATAACCCACCCCTTTTTGTACCTTTTGCCCTCTGGCTGCTGCTCCTGGTTGCTCTCTCCCTCGTCCTTCCCCTCCCCCTCTCCCCACATAGCTCAGGGTCATGGCCACTCTAGACTCACCCAGATGTGTGCCTCTGGAGATACTCTCCCATGTGTGCATGATGAACTTTATCCACCACCATGTCCTTTTCCGACCTTGTTATTTCTCCTTTTCCTTCCTCTGGTGCCAAAAGCACAGAAACGACTTAAGTGAGTTCCCTCCACAAGGAATTCAGTTTCCCAAACCAGGCTGCTGCTCCGGCTCTCCTAGGATGTACACAAATCATCTGCTTTGGTTGGGTTTTGCCACCCACCAAATTTGATTCTGGAGTCTACCTCTTCAGCCACTTCTTCCCCCTACCTGAACTCTCTCTTCTAACCTATTCAGTAAGTGGCCTCTCTTCCTGCTACGCCCTTTTGGGCTTCCCACCATGTGTGCATCTCTGTTTTGTACCCTTTCGGACTGCCCACCATGTGGTTGTATCCCAGCTATGCCCTATTGCAGAGCTTGCTCTCCTGAGTATTACATCCAGTGAGGGGCAGGGCCAGCTTTCCCACTCTCACAAACTCAGGGCTCAGCAGCTCTCCCAGCTGCTGCAGGTAGCAAGGGGCTGGGCTGGGGTGGGGGGCATTGTTGCTATCCCCATGCCCTCATGATATAGATGGAGGTGTGGGGTGGAGCCAGCTCTCTTGTACTCACACAGCCTTGGAGCCAGCTCATCTGCACTAGGGCCACCGAAGCCAGCTCTCCCATTGTAATAAGAAAGCAAACGGAAGCCACTTTGTATAAAACTTCCATTTTGAATAAGGGTCAAGTTCCCAAGACCTCCCTAAGTAACTAACATTTGCTTGGCATAAAAAGACAGGTACGTCAGCAATGGACATCCTGGTTGGCAAGTTGAGACGTGAATGCTAGGTAAGCCACCCTATCAGAGTTGACTTGTCCAACCAACGGGAATAGAATAAGTACACCACAAAAATCTACCCTAAATCTTGAATGGTGGGGAAATGTAAACTGGCACTAATGTTTGTTGATTTCCAAGCTTAAAAGCCCTGAAACATTCTGGCTGGAGATCGGAGGCAAGGGTGGGGTGCAAGTCACAGCTCAGCTCCAGAGTCTGTTCTGAGGCCCTGATCAATCAGTAGCAGCTTGGTTACAAGAACACTTTGACCAGGTACTGGGCCTAGGCAGGTCCCACAGCACCCTGTTGTTCAGGCAAGGGACAGGGCCAGCTCAACCAAGTGTAAGGTACAGCCCGTCCGGACCAGGGATCTTCACGTGGCCTCATACATCAATACAGACCCTGGCTGCAGTAGGAGCAGGGCCCCAGACATGACCCCAGATGTCACCATGGCCTCAGGTGTTAGTACAGGCCACTCAGATCAGCGTGAGCCTGGTGGCATCAGGACCCTCAGACATCCACACGGTCTTGGGTGGCATCCTAGGCCATGGCCGTAGCCTTTGGTGATCCATAGACCCCCAACGGCAGCAGGACCACGGGCGTGCCCTCAGTGGCATTGCCATGGACCCAGGTAGTCATACAGGGCATTCGGCTCAATTTGACCCTGGTGTCAGCACAGCTCCTAGATATCAATCCACATGGTCTCGGGTGGCAGCACAGACCACTGACATCCAGATGGCCTTTGGTGGCCACCTGCAGAGACCCCAGCTGTGATAGGGCCGTGGACCCAGACATGACCCTTGGTGGCAGCCTGGCTGGGACATCACCGTAGCCTCAGGTGGTTCTCCAGGCTCCTCATATCTGCCTGTTCCTCACTCCCATCTCCAGTTCCACCTCTCTCCATAGTGCATGAACCGCTGGGCTTCACTTTCTCTCCCATCTCTCCACCACATATTCGCTCATTAAAGTAATGCCTGTCATGGGGCAGGCACTTGGCTGTCTTTCTTCCCGCTGCCTCAGGCTGGCGGGGGCTCTCTATTCATAGAAATTTTAATCCGCTATAACATCTTTATACACGTGACCCAACTCTTGTCTAAATTATGCTGTTTATGTAACTTAGACTCAACTCTTGTTTAAGAAAATTGATGTTCTGAAATAGAAACTAGGGCTGGTGAGATGGCTCAGCGGGTAAGAGCACCTGACTGCTCTTCCAAAGGTGCAGAGTTCAAATCCCAGCAACCACATGGTGGCTCACAACCATCCTTAANGAGATCTGACNCCCTCTTCTGNNGTGTCTGANGACAGCTACAGTGTACTTACATATAATAAATAAATAAATCTTAAAAAAAAAAAAAGAAAGAGAAACTATGTGGCTGTCCTTCATCTGGCTAATGAGTCATCAAGATGTAATTGACCACCTGGCTGACAGCCATCTTTACTAAGGTTAAAGAGTTACATGTCATGTGTCTTCATCATGTTAATATTATCACCAAAGCAACTGTTATAACAGTTCTTGGGGGATAAAGAAATGGCTCAGCGGTTAAGAGCACTGACTGCTCATCCAGAGGTCCTGAGTTCAATTCCCAGCAACCACATGGTGGCTCACAACCATCTGTAATGGGATCTGACGCCCTCTTCTGGCATGTCTGAGTACAGTGACAGTGCACTCATATATATATATATATATATACACACACACATATTACGCCCTCAGCCCTACTGAGCCCCTAGCTATCACTGTGCCTCTTTTAGACTAAGGAGACAGGTCTCTAAAGTATCTGGATGAGTATGGATTTTGTAAGGTGATAAAAATTAAAGGTTATATTTGCTACACCATACTATATATGTGATCAACTCTGGTTTAGAATATACTGTATATAATGATAAAGTGTTAAAGTTATAAAAATCTAATCGTACAAAAAAAAGCTCATTTAAGATGCACATCTAAGCCGGGCGTGGTGGCGCACGCCTTTAATCCCAGTACTCGGGAGGCAGAGGCAGGCGGATTTCTGAGTTTGAGGCCAGCCTGGTCTACAGAGGGAGTTCCAGGACAGCCATGGCTACACAGAGAAACCCTGTCTCTAAAAATAAAAAATAAAAAAAAATTAAAAATAAAAAAAGATGCACATCTAACTACTTAAGTCTTTGATGCTAGAAAATTTAGAAAAGTAATAATGTATGTTTGATGAATAAGACATATTTGTCTTAGAAATTTTATAAATTTCTAAGGTCTTCTCAGGTTCACAAGTAATATTTGTCTGGGGTCTTTGTGTTCATTTGCTTTGTTAAGCTATTAACTTGTAAACTGGTTATTTTGTGACAAGATTTATTTAGTCTTCTGTGTATATTTTCAAGGGTAAGCCTAAAATCGGGTATACTTAATAGAAGATAGTCTGCAGACTCTTCAGGGATCTACTGGATATGGAATTTAATGTAATTAACACACACACACGTGCACACACACATGCACACACACACGCACACGCATGCACACGCACACACACGTGCACACACACGCACATGCACGCACACGCGCGCACACACGTGCACACACACGCACACGCACACGTGCAAACACACGCACACACACGCGCACGCACGCACACACGCGCATGCACACACGCGCGCACGCACGCACACACGCACGCGCACACACACACGCACGCACGCACGCGCACACACATGCACGCACACACACACATACACACACGCGCACATGCACACGCACACACACGCACACATGCACACACACACGTGCACACACGCGCGCACACACGTGCGCACGCGCGCACATGCACACGTACGCGCACACGCACACACACGCGCACACACGCATGCACACACACACACACACGCACACACACACACCTTTGATAGAGACATGCCAGCTCCTGGCAGCACCCCTGATCTCTGCCAAAGAAGATTATGGGCACAAAAGATCTCCACTTGGAGTTTGCTTTAAATCTGGTAAAGCCAGCTACTGGATGAATAGCTACCACTCACCTTTGCCAGGACCTTGTCTAAACTGTAGACAAGCAGGACATTTGGGACTTGATTGCCTACCTTTGTCCCCCAAGTTCATACACCATAGAAAAATCTGTTTGATCATCTGAGCCTGGCAGCTGAGTACTGACGCTGCCCTGAGACCTCTGCCTCCAAGAACTACCAAGAACCCTCGGGTGATTGTCCAGGTAGTGGGTAAGTCAGCCATTTCTTAATGACTAGCAAAAGTGGCTATAGCTCAGACAGGTGCATCATCCTGTGGCTGGCTACAGGGTCCAATCATTAGGACAGGTATGTCACAGGACATTTTTGTGATCTCAGTGTTTGGGTCAAAGCCCCTTTTGCAATGCCTTTTGTTCCACGGACAAATGGATGAAAAGGTTTTGAGATGTCTGGAAGTGCTACAGCTAGAGCTGATAAAATGACAAAAGTTAAATGCTTTTGTTTACTCTTAGTACAGATTAGGCACTAACAAGAGAGGCCTTCTTATTTCCACAGACTCTGGTATCCTGAGTCAGAAGTGCCTAACTCCACCTTGAAACACTCAAACCTGTCTTAGTCTTGGGATTTGGGATCTGAAGGGTGGCAGCAATCCTGCTAAGACAGGTTCTTGTTTACTTTCCTCATTAGGAAGCCCCTGAAGTACAGAGTATGTGAAGCCCAGGTCCCACTCTTACAGCCACCCCTCAGAGGTCCTTTATAATCTAGTTAGTTTTGGAGGCTAAGGTAGATCATCTGTATATTACAACAGTGTGGTCCCAGGAAACCTCTGATGGAAGGGCAAGAGGTCAGCACTTAGTGTGTCTTCAAAGAGAACTGGAAAAGTGTTAAATCCTTGGAGCGATGTGGACAGGTAAGTACCCTCCTCTGGGTCTCTTCTTTCAAAAACAAAGATGGGTTGACTCACCTCTGACAAAGAACGCATCATGCAAGTCCAGGACAGTACACCTGTTTCCCTGGAGCAACCAGACTCACGAGAGTGTATGAGTTTGGGATCTTGGGGTGGATAGTCTCGACTCTAATAAATTTTCCTCAACTCTGGCTGAGTCTGTAATCACTGGCCCCAGGTTTCTTCACAGGCAGGAGAGGTGTATTCCAAGCTGACTGGCAGGGCACCAGGAAGCCTGTCTTTTAGCCAGGACATATGGACTACAATTTCGCTCTTTTGTTTCCAGGATGATTAGGTATTGTTTAATCTGGCTGGGGTAGCTGAAATGGTTAGTTGAACTCGGTGTTGGGCCTCGTGGTTTGGTTTCTGCCCTCCCCCCTAGCAATCTTTGCTCTCAATCCTAAAGCTAGTCCAACTCGATCTTTTGACTGGGGGCAAGACTTTCAGCTAGGCGATATTCTTCCCACAAAGGGCAAGACATCAAATTTTTTTTTCGATTTCTGTGTAGCCCTGGCTATCCTGGAACTCACTTTGTAGACCAGGTTGGCCTCAAATCCAGAAATCTGCCTGCCTCTGCCTCTGCCTCCCGAGTGCTGGGATTAAAGGCGTGCGCCACCACTGCCCAGCAAGACATCAACACTTTGCTGAGTATCAGTAGTCTATGTCTAAATCAAGAAGGTGGTTGTGGCTTTCAGTTCATACTAAAGGTCTTGTCTCTCAGCCTGTTGTTGCTGTTGAACACCTTTTGAGCTACCTCCTGGACTTGGGAGCTATTTATTTATACCTTGAAATGCATCTAATTTGTATAACCTTTTTTCTGATACCTGGGGCTGCTAGGTGACAAGACAATCTTTTTAGCAGGAAAGGCTAATCCTTCTGAAAAGGGCCTAGAGAAAACCATCGCCTATCCTGGCCGCACCATCTGGCACATCGCCTATCCTGGCCGCACAGTCTGGCAGAGACCCTTTCCAGATCTCTGTGCTTTATTCTTCTCTTTTCACAGAATGGTGGGTTTGGCATTTTCCAGTTATAAGGGTTATTGATTGAAAAGATGTGAACCATGAAAGAGGAAATATTTTTTTCTTTCTCCATAACTGGGTGCAACAGGCTGCTTAGAGCTGGGGAGGGGATGAAGAGAGACCATAACTCCTTCCTTCCCTGTGTGCGTTCCAGAGAGGTGGCTGGGGCCCTTTTCTGCCTTCATACAGGAAAGGGGGCTGATCAGAACCAAGGGCAGGTACCAGGAGCCATCAAGAAGTGAAAAATTAGCAGGTGATCTTCCTGAGCCAGACTACAAAGTTAATGATGGATTTGCTTCTCTAGGAAAGTCTGGGAAAAATTTATCTGAGGAAAGATTCCTGCTATTGATATGCTTCACCTGTTATTATTAAATATATATAACTGTCACTGGGTATTAGCCCATCCTTTTGAGCAGATTTCTGAAGGATTATGAAGATATTCTATCTTGCAGTGATGCTATATAGACAAATAGATGATTTCTTAATTTCTAGTGATGATCCTATAAGAATCCCTAAAACCATATCAGTAATCAGTAAGCTCTTTCACAGTAGGACTGCTGTTAGGCCCTCTCTGACAATCGAAGCCGCGACGAGAGGTCCGCCGGTCTTTAGTGTCACAGTTAATTGTTTCTGAGACAGCAAGCAGGCATCCACATCTTAGAGCACATTCCACGAGGTGGTAAATCCATTAACCAAAGGTCATAAAAAGGATTTACTATAGGTGCAAGAATATATTGACCCGGGGCTGGCGAGATGGCTCAGTGGTTAAGAGCACCGACTGCTCTTCCGAAGGTCCTGAGTTCAAATCCCAGTCAACCATATGGTGGCTCACAACCATCCATAACGAAATCTGATGCCCTCTTCTGGAGTGTCTGAAGACAGCTACAGTGTACTTACATATAATAAATAAATAAATCTTAAAAAAAAAAGAATATATTGACCCAGTTTATCTATGCAAAACTTCATTAATAACTTAGTCACAAAAATTATGGTTTTTAACTTTTTAGCTGTTGAATTAGTCAGATAATTAATGCTAACGGATATATATGTAAACATTCTCTGTTGTAAATTTCTTATTCAATTTATGATTTGAATTTATGTGTAAACTTATGGTGAACTTTTTACCTTGTGATTATGTATTCTGAAAGATGTTTAAGTGTTGAAGACAAATAAAGGAGACAGAACTGAATTCAAGAAGAACTTAGAAGTAAAGGCATGGCACTGGGAGTAAAGGCATTGAGAGTAAGGGCATTATTGTGATATCAGAGCAGAAGAGATTAACAAGATTAGAAGAAGAGAGCAGAGAGAACTTTTCAAAAAAATTTTTTTGTTTGGTTTTTTGTTTGTTTGGTTGGTTGGTTTTGTTTTGAGGGGGCGGGGGTTGTTGTTGTTTTGGTTTTCCGAGACAGGGTTTCTCTGTGTAGTCCTGGCTGTCCTGGAACTCACTCTGTAGACCAGGCTGGCCTCAAACCCGGAAATCCACCTTCCTCTGTATCCCAAGTTCTGGGATTAAAAGTGTGCGCCACCACTGCCTGGCAAGAGAATTTTTTTTGGAGGAGAACTTTTTTAGAAACTTTTGGACAACTGCAGAACTTGGAAATAAAGGCTACATACAATCCCTTTCAACATATGCCCCCTTTTCTTCCCATAACTTCAGCTTGCAGGCAGGAAGTTAGAGCCGTGCAGTTCCTGCAGAGATAGAGCAAAGGCTACCTTATGTAATCCCCTGTTGTTTTAATATGAGGCACTAAACACAGAGACTGCAGTTCCTGGCCTCAAGGGAACTCAAGCAGGTCAACTACAATAGTAAAACGACTAAGTATCTTTAGATAGGTAAACGTTTTATTATTAAACAGCAACCCTAAATATATCACCCCACAGACGCTCCTCAGGCCCTCGGCTTACTTTCAAGAGAGAACCCAGAAAGAAGAACAGCCCTGGCTGGCCCCGGCAGGTATGAGTCAAGTGATGATACAAGCATCTGTTCCAGCAGAAAACAAGGTTTGGCGGCTTCTGGGACACTTGGCGGAGCTGAGAGTTTCCATCCCCATCAAGAGGACACAGGTCTTAAGATATAAGTGGGATGCCTCCTACCAGAGGAAGTCACTAGTCAATTCATGGAAACTGGTGAGAGTAGTTCTGGTTTCATGTTTCCGAAGGACTAAACCATCACTGGGCCAATAGAATTCTCACAGAAGATCCAGAGCTCTTTTGTGCAAGAGTCAGAAATCATATCAGTCTTCATCTGTAAAATTCTTCTTTGGGCCATCTAGCTCATGCCTACTTCTACAGCCAGTACCACCATAGCAACAACACCATTCACTGTAGGAAAGTGATCAGGACACAGCCCTGCCCCCAAGGCTCGGGGAGATGACCTCCAGGGCAGAAACTGCTGCCTACAGACCCAGGAAAATTACTCTCTTTTTCACTGTAGCACCTGTAGTTTCTAACAGGGTTTTCTGGTCTCTCCAGACTCTCCATCAGCCTCTATCAGTTGTGTATGGACTTCAGTGTAGCCTCTTTGAAACCTCTTTAACCCTTTCTTGGCCATTTTGTAGCCTGTAAATTTGTATATTACTATGTGATATGTTAATATGCAAAGTCTTTTTTTCTATTTTTTAATAAATTTGTTTATTGTATTTACTTATGGGTGCACTGTAACTGTCTTCAGAGACACCAGAAGAGGGCACCAAATTCTATTACAGCCACCATGTGGTTGCTGGGAACTGAACTCAGGAACCCTGGAAGAACAATCAGTGCTCTTAACCACTGAACCATCTCTCTAGCCCACAATGGAAGTCTTCATATTGGTAAATGAGATTGACTGTCATGGTGGCAGCAGTGCATTCCTTTAATCCCTCAAGATTAAAGCACTCAGGTAGGTGGCAGAAGTATTTGGGTCTCTGTGAGTTCAAAGCCAGCCTGGTCTACTAAGGGAGCTCGAAGACCAACAGTATTATACACACATCAATCCTATTTCAGAAAACAGAAACAAGCCAGGCGTGGTGGTATATACCTTTAAACCCAGCATTTGGAAGACAAAGGCAGGAGGATCTCTGTGAGTTAAAGGCCAACCTTCTCTACAAAGCCAGTCCTGTATAGCCAGACAGCCAGAGCCATTACACAGAGAAACCCTGTCTTGAAAAACAAAAACAAACAAAAACAAAAACAAACACACAAAACCAGAAACAAAGAAAGATTGGAATAAAAGATCTTGTTATTGTCACCAACCAGCCACCAAGCAAAACTGGGATTACCTGACAAACTGTAACCCACAAGACAAAAGTTGTACAGTCATTGCTCAACCACCGACATTGAAGAAACACACATGTCCATCTCTTTCAACACTGCACATACTTGACCACACAGCATCCTGGAACATACGCACATGATCACCTATGCTTCTATGTAACAGAAGTGTGACCATACAGTATTGTACAAGGTGATAGGTTTTAGTTTTTGCTTTGCTTATAGAGACAGGGTTCCTCCGTGTAGCCCTGGCTGTCCTGGAACTCACTCTATAAACTAGGCTGGCCTTGAACTCAAAGAGATCTGCCTTCCTCTATCTCCAAAGTGCTGGAATTAAAGGCATGCACCACCCCACTTGAAAGATATATACATTTGTAAAAATGACAGTTTGGAGGCCAATGAAATATTTCTGAAAGTTGTAAAATTGTGGATTATTTACTTAAGAATAATTATGGTTCTGTGATAGATGGCATTCCATTGTTGGCTAATGTAGTAAAGGATAAAATGTTATGTCTACAATTTTTGTTCTTGTTTTGAATAAGGGTCTCTATACAGCCAAAGTCAGATTTAAAGTCACTATATAACTAGATTTACCTCCACTTTACGATTCTCCTGCCTCAGGTTTCCAAGTACTAGAATTTAGGCATACACTACCACACCCAACTCTAAAATATATTTTATTTTTATATTCACTGGGGTGTTCTGCTTGCATGTATGTTTGTGTGAGGGTGTCAGATGCCCTTGAACTGAAGCTATAGACAGTTGTGAGTTGCCAACTGGTGGGTGCTGAGAATGGAACCTGGGGGGTCTTCTGGTAGAGCAGATAGACTGAGTGAGCCATCTCTCCAGCCCCCCTAAACATATTCTTAGTGTCATAGCCCTAAATACACACACACACACACACACACACACACGTGTGTGTGTGTGTCTGTATCTATATGCATATGTATATATATGTATATGAATGATAGAGTCAACCTAGTAAATTGTTAACAATTTTGAATCCAGGTGAGGACGCATAAGTACAGTTTTGATTCTTCCAATTTTTCCATATGTATGAAGTTTTTCTCACCTGTATTTTTATAAGTAGTTTCAATTTTGGCTACTTTTGTTAATATTTTATGGAAAGCCCAGCAGAGAAGATCACTCAGACACAGTTTTAGCCAACTGAAAGACTTTATTCCAGTTGTCTGGGACTACACTTAGGTATATATGATCTAAGTATAACTCCAAGTGTTTAGAGTAAGGGGCTATTAAAAGCAAAGACTACATTCCATTATTTTGTTCAACAGCTGCAGGGGAAGCATTTGCACAAGCAGGCAGTTTAACAGAAGCCAAGACAAGAGGCTAGCTGAAAGGAGAGGTTTGAACATGCAAGCAGTTTGACAGAAGCCATGACAAATTAGGGCATCTTGACCTTTGGTTCATAGAATTGGGTAACTTTCCCCAAAAATATGAGATGGAGACTTCACTGTCTTTCCCTGTCACAAATGTATTTTATCTTAATGTCTGTGCAGAGAGCATAAATTACATGACTTTAGCTTTTGAAAGAGTACTAATTTAACAACAGCTGTGTTTTTTTGACATCTCTGCACAAAAGCTTAAGGAATGGATTAGGAATGAAGATTTTTTTTGTGTGTGTGTACCTTTTCATCTATTAGATTTTATCCATAAGGAAGTATTTGGAATTTAATACTGGAGGACTGCATGAGGCTTTTCGAAACTATCTACAACACAAACTTGCCTTTTATACCTGTTACAGTAATGCCCATGAAAGCAAGAACACTGTAGAACCTACTTTACAGAACATGAACCAAATACTCTCAAGGATTTTATATCTATTATAACCCTGTTTCCACAAGTCTGGCTATTTCTGTGCTCACCACTAACAAACTATGCAGAAATAAACATCTAGTCTAATATCACAGGAGCCCCGGGGTGTTAATAGTGACAAAGAAGATACTGCAGATGATCCTACTTCCAATAACTGCTCTTTCTAAATTGACTGAGTAATGTTTGGTTAAGTGTGTAGAATTAACAAGATGAGAGTAAGTCAAGAACATTCTCAACAGAGTATCTTCTCTGAACAGATTTTCAGCACTCTCATTCTCAAATGGTTTCTTGGCATGAAGAGAATATATATATATATATATATATATATATATATATATATATATTCAGTTATTGACCAAATCCAAATCCTAGAACAAGTTAAAGTCCTTCTTACATTCTTTTAAGTCACAATCTTGCCAATATGAGTTTTCTGATGATCAGTAAAATTTCCAGACAAAGGCTTGTCCACTTCCCTTACATGCACAGGACTTCTGATGAACATGGATTTTCTGATATTGTATAAGCTCACAATTTACAATAAAGGTTTTCCCACAGTCTTTACATCCATGGGGTCTCAGATCTATGTGGATTTTCTGATGAGCTCTGAGAACTGAGCTAATTCTATAAATGTTCCCACATTCCTTTGCAGTCATAATTTTGACACCAGCATGGATTATTTTATTTTGAAGAAGGCTTGAGATAAAGGTCTTTCCATGTTATTTACAATGATAAGGGTTTCATACCAGTATGAATTCTTCAGTGTGTAGTAAAGGCTGAACTAAATCTAAACATTACCCACATTTCTTACCTTCACAGGGTTTTGTGAGAGCCAAAAGTTATGTTTCAAGTTTTAATTACTGTGCCTAAGACCTATGAAATAAAAATGCTGCTAACCTGTAAGCCCCTCACCCAAGGTCAAATAGTTCCTGAAATACTGGAGGCTACTGCTTATGGGCAATAACAAGCCACGTTTTCATTCCCCTTAACAAGTTTGTTTGCCCCAATTATACCAGATGTACTTGATCAAAGGTTGGAGAGGAAGCCCATGAGAAGGAAATATATTAGGAAGTACCCTGGCC
>NC_034590.1:611607-615829 GCF_900095145.1 Mus pahari | reverse complement strand
CCTTGAACTTCCTCCAGAAGATGCCAGCAGAAGGGATCCCATCTTCCACCCTGAGATCCAGCTAGCCCTGCACCTGGGCCGCTCCTCCTACTGTGAGCAGATCTTCCTACTGGAACCCCACCTATCAAGGCTCACTGGGGCTTTAGCACCCAAGTGGCACCTCCTTTGTAAGCTCAGGGCTGAAGCTCAGCAANGCTGGAGGGGCTGCAGCTGCAATGCTCAGACAGGGTCCAGCATTCTGTCCCCACTTTTAGTAAATGGGACTGTGCACCATGGAACACTTTCCTGAGCACCTTCCCTCATCTATGATAACACTTACATTTTATCAATTAAGCCACGATTGTTTATGAAGATAATTAGCTGTAAGTAGATATGGTAGCAGAGGTCTATAATTCCAGAGGCAGAGGCAAGAAAGTTGTTCAAAGTCCCAGGCCAAATGTGATCTAAGTGAACTCTAGGGCAGCCTCTATTTGTGGCGCTCGCAAAACTGAGTATTAACATTCATGGGAATGACATCCTAATGTCTTCTGTCCTGCCACATCCAAAAGTCAACTCAAAACAGGAAAAAATAAATAAAAATTTACAACTTGCAAATGACATTCATAGCAAAAAATATACAGGAAAGCCTCCAGGACAGTGGACATATTGAATATTACTCTAAAAACACAAACAACAAACCAACCTGGACAAATGGGGTTTAAATGGGATTTATGTCAAACTAGAAACCTTTACACCGCAAAGGAAACAATCAACAGGGTACCTGAGTGGGAGGGAATAATTGCAAAGTGCTTCTGACTAGGAGGGGACATCTAAACTCCTGCACAGCAGCTTCATAATGAATGCAGACAGCTCAGTGACAAGGAAACTTCCTGATTAAGAAACAGGCAAGCTGGGGGCTGGAGAGATGGCTCAGTGGTTAAGAGCACTGACTGCTCTTCCAGTAGGTCCAGAGTTCAAATCCCAGCAACCACATGGTGGCTCACAACCATCTGTAGTGAGGTCTGATGCCCTCTTCTGGTGTGTCTGAAGACAGCTACAGTGTACTTCTATATAATAAATAAATCTTTAAAAAAAAAAAAAAGAAAGAAACAAAGAAACGGGCAAGCTGGAAATAGACATTTGCCCACACAGAACATCGGTATGGCCTATTAGAGATGCAAGAAACGAATCATCAGAGAGTTAAAGTCCCAATCAGAGGCCTCCTCACGCCTGTCAAGAGTGTCCATCATCAGGTGGGCTACAGAAACGGCCCAGTGGTTTTAGATTACTTTATGCTCTTGCAGAAGACCTGTGTTCAATTCCCAGGACTCACATCGTGGCTCACCAACATCCCTACTTCCAGCTTCAGGGGAGTTGACGCCCTCTTCAGGCCTCTCAAGGCACATGCATGGTGCGCACAGGTCGGGTAGGCACAACCCTCAGGAACAAAAGATAGAAATACAACTTGTTAAAATTAGTATCTATTATCAGAAAGAAAATATAAAATGGAGCATATGGAGGAAAACTCACACTGTTGGAAGGAATGTAAATTCATACACTCACTGTAAAAAATAACCTTCAAACAGTTACAAATAGAACTCACACCTGATCCATCCATCCCACTATTGAATGGAAACCAAAAAAAAAAAAAAAAAAAGGGAATAAAATCAGCATCTGCAAGAGACATTTGCACTCCCACCTCTCTTCCAGCACCATTTCCAAGGCAGTGATACGCGACCCCACCAACAGACAAATGGACAAAGCACACGGAGGATGGGGCTCACACACATTTACTACAATATGGATACACACGGAGAATGACACATGCAATACACTAAAGAGAAAGGCAAGCGCGGGGGCTGGGGATGGCTCAGGAGCTGAGAGCCGCTAAGGCTTTTCCAGAGGACAGAGTTCAGCCTCCTGACAGCTACAGTGCCTGGAACTCAAGCTGCAGGGGATCCTAGCGCCCTGGTTTCCGGGGGGAACCTGTGGTCATGGACACACAACCCGACATACATAACTTTGAAGACAAAGACTTCGTCTTTAAACAAAAAGACAAAGACCCATGGTCTCGGTCACATGGAGCCCGAAGCCGTTCTCCCCTAGGAACAGTAAGATGCTGGTTACCGGCGTTTGAGTGGCAGAGGCTGGATGTGCAGCGTCAGGGTCAAGAGTGGGAGACGCAGATCCATAAGGGAGAGAGATCGGAGGATGATGATCAAGGGCTACAGAATTTCGGCTACACAACAGAAGCTCAGAGATGTGTCATGAAACATGGACTGTGATTAATAGTCTGTAAAGTCTTAGAGAGTAGATGGTAAGTGTTCTCACTACAAAACTGCGAGTTAGATTAAGCCATTCAGTGCTATCACTCTCCCACTCCCGAAATCCTCACGAGTGAACCTGCCATCAATGCCTGCATTCTTCTCCTGCTTTGAAAACAAGGCCTGTGAAGATCAAAACCATCCTGACTTGTGATGCCATGGAAATAGAAATCGGATGTAGAAAACCAGCGTTTGAAAGCCCTAACGCGGGCTGGTGAGATGGCTCAGTGGGTAAGAGCACCCGACTGCTCTTCCAAAGGTCTGGAGTTCAAATCCCAGCAACCACATGGTGGCTCACAACCATCCTTAATGAGATCTGATGCCCTCTTCTGGAGTGTCTGAAGACAACTACAGTGTACTTACATATAATAAATAAATAAATCTTTAAAAAAAAGAAAAAGAAAGAAAGAAAGAAAGAAAGAAAGAAAGAAAGAAAGAAAGAAAGCCCTAACGCTAACCTCTGTATGTTCCTATCGAAAACATCTTGGGAAAAAGAAGTGAGTGTAGAGAAGACATCAAGGGTCATTGAAACATAATGTGAATCCTAGCTGGAAAGGGAAGGGACGCTCTAAGGACTGTAGTGGAGTTGTAAATTTGCATGCTCCTGCTTCATTTCCTAACAATTCTATACTCTAAAACTAAAACCTCAGTTCTCAAACCGAAATGAGCAAACTCACTCTTGAATCGTAGATGCGTAGCAATTATATTTTCATTATTCTCCAGCCTCCCTTTTGAATAATGGCCTCCGCAGGGATCCCGAGTAAACCTGAGATCGCAGACTACATTTGAGAGCATCCTCAGTGAGAACTTTCCTTCTCTTCCCACGACATTCAGATTCGGCAGAGCTCTGAGACAGTCACGGAGCTCAACAAGTATCTGCCCTCCTAGGCGAGCCTCGGAGGCACTGGCAGATCCCAAGCTCAAGTCCGAACCACAGGGAAAGCTCCCTTCAGACCCCGCACCTGACCGCCCCTTACTGAAGCTTGGTCCTCTGCTTTAGTCCCTGTGTCCCTGAGAAAGCAGGAGCAGACAGCGACAAGCACAGACACAGATAATGCAGAGAGCTCAAGGTGAGTATACAGTTAGACAGACTGACAGACACAGACAGACACACACACACACACACACACACACACCACCGTCCCCACACGCTCACACACCAACACCCATTCACCCCACCCACCCTCCATACCCACACCCGCCTGCTGTCTCCCGCCTTACTCTGTGGAGGCCAACCAGTGACTTCTAATTCCCACATGATCATCCGGGGTAGCTCCGCCTGCACACCAGAAGTTGATGTGCTTCTTTACGACCCTATGCTACCTGGGAAATGTAGTCCCCCTGGCCCAAACTACAGGAACTATAGTGCTCCGAAGTTCTGGGATATCCCAGCATGCATCCTGGGCCCGCCCATCTGGCAGCTGCGCACAGGGCTTTGTGGGAGTTTCCACGGAGGTGCCTCCTTAAAGGGGCGGCGCCCTTCTGTGTGTACTTCCGGGTTCTGCGAGGAACTGGGTTTCTCCCAGGAACTGGGTTTCTCCACTGTGGAGAGGACAGGCGAGCCTAAGTTTTAAACACCGGCTAGGAGGTAAAATTAGATCGAGATGTAACTGATTACGCTGTGCCTGAGACCCACTGCAGGGTTCCACCTCGCTGTGCTCTGGTGGGACTTTGTCACTGTTCTGGGTTTTTCTGAACGATCAAAGAAAGAGGGACACTGCAGAATGTATTTAGGCTTCCCAGAAGCAGAGGGATCCATTCTGATGAGCTGAACTAAACGGCTAGCAGTTTCGCAGGAGGTTTTTTGTGATTGTTACCCAAAGGGCTTTTTTTTTTTTTTTTTTTTTGGTTTTTCGAGACAGGGTTTCTCTGTGTAGCCCTGGCTGTCCTGGAACTCACTTTGTAGACCAGGCTGGCCT
>NC_034590.1:608268-609647 GCF_900095145.1 Mus pahari | reverse complement strand
AGGATTAATAGATCAATAATTGCCCAGATCAGGATTAATAGATCAA
Source organism: Mus pahari (assembly GCF_900095145.1). Taxonomy (NCBI): domain Eukaryota; kingdom Metazoa; phylum Chordata; class Mammalia; order Rodentia; family Muridae; genus Mus; species Mus pahari. The sequence continues at coordinate 609,601 of NC_034590.1, read as the reverse complement.
TAATTGCCCAGATCAGGATTAATAGATCAATAATTGCCCAATATTTGGGTGCAGCTTTGTTTCTCTGTGTGGTTATTGGGGACTAACAAAAGTTAAAAGAAATGCAGCCACAAGATTACTTCATATTGTAATTTAAAATACATTTATATTTTAAAAATAGTTCATCTTATAATGATTGAGGGCATGAGGCTCAACAGACCAGAGTGGAGTCCCTCATTCCATGTGACAAAGCCACGTTATATCTCTCCTCCAGGAGCTTGTTCTCCTAGACGTCTTCACTGAAACTCCTAGCGCCCTCTCCATGTGGACCCCAGGTTAACAGACCCCGTCCTTCCCACCCGGTGTCCAGGGGTCAGAAACTCAGCTACAAGCACACATTGTAGATTGATTACCTGACAGTCACATGCCACAGGACACCTCCCTGTAATAGGTATAAGAAGGGCCCGCACGGTGCTGGCAGTGGTGACACATGCCTTAATTCCTATACTTGGGAGGCAGAGGCAGGCTGTTCTGTGAGTTCAAGGCCAGCCTGGTCTACAGAGTGAGTTTCAGCAGCCAGGGCTACACAGAGAAACCCTGTCTTAAAAAAAAAATCAACCAAAGAAACAAAACAAACACGTGGGCCTGATTCTCCTACAACCTCTGCCACACTGTGGTCTACCCATGGATTTAATAACCCTTCTAATCAATTTTTTGGTTGTTTTTACAGTTAAGAGTTTCTCTGTATAGACCTAGCTATCCTGGACCTCACTTTGAAGTCACATAGACCAACCTGCCTCTGCCTCCCAAGTGCTGGGATTGAAGGCATACACCACCACCCCTCTGCATAATAAACTTAGTTTAAAAAGACAGTCCTCTTCAGCGTTCCCTTGAACAGCAAACCTGCAACTCTTTAATAATGACAGTACCAGAGCAGGAGAGATGGCTCATCAGCTGATCCTCCAGCAGACATGAGGAGGACCCAAGTTCAACTCCCAAGACCTATGCTGAGCAATTTACACCACGCACCACGTTAAACTCCAGGTCCAGGGTGTCTGACGCTCGCTCACTCTCGGCTTCCAAGCACACCCTTGCTTACATGGCTAGTGCTCACATGGACCGGTGTGGGGGCTGATACAAATAAACATTTAAAATGTTCTAAAAAATTAAATATCCTAAAAGTCTGGACTAGAGGATTTCCTCACCAGTGAGCATTTTTCAGTTAAACATTTTACATTAAGAATAGGTGAGTCCTGAAGGTGTCTGCAGAGCATCACATGGTAAGTGGTCCCTTGGTGCTCTAGAGAATGCTTGCTGTCTTTGGCTTGATCCCAGTGGCAGCCTCTGCTAGGCT
>NC_034590.1:597302-607368 GCF_900095145.1 Mus pahari | reverse complement strand
GGGGGGGGTAAGGAACCCAGTTTTGAGTTACTCACATCCAGCCTCCCCAAGTGTGACACAGTATCTACCTAATAAATTAATGTAGAAAGGAAAAAATAGGTGAGTCAGCTTTCTCCTTCCTTGTGGAGGTTCTCTTGCTCTGGGGGAATCAGACACAGCTCTGGGCTGCTAGGGAGGCGGCTTCTCTGGGCAGCTAGGGGCAGCCAGTGTGACTGAGACCTAGACCCTCTTGTGGGATCCCTTAGAACCAGTCAAGCTGTCTGATGACTGGAGATATGGACAATGTCTTTAAAACGAACCACCCAGAAAATCTGCTCATGGAGACTTGACCCACTTAAAATGGGTAAGTTTTTACTGCTTTTTCATTTTTAAATCTAGAAATCTGCTGTTGCACATAATGACCACCAGGTGGCAATAGGAGTCCAAGGATAAAAAGGAAGAGAAGGGTTCATTGTCGGTCAGTCGTCCACAAGCGGGTCTGGTCTCCATCCCATTACAGATATCATCATCAAGCAGAAAGACGGAGGTGGGAGGAGAAAAGGACAAAGAAGAGGAGATTGTCAAGGTTGGTGTTTGCGTCCCGCCCCCCGCCCCCCATCCCCAGAAGGGAGAAGGAAGAAGCTGGCACTGGGGACATCAAGGTTTTGTTGTTTTTCATTGTTTCTAGGACTGGAAAACTCTGCTAGGAAGTTCCTTTGTAAGTTCAACAGGCAAATCGTGGGGAAAATGAAACAAATTTAAAACCGACAAACAAGGTAGCTCTGCCAGTATTAAAGAAATACAAACAGGGCAGTGAGGCAGTTAAGTAGATAAAGGTGCTCTGCAGCCAAGCCCGACAGCCGTTCCCGGCACCACAAGGAGGGGGGGAAAGCACAGCCCAGGAAGTGGTCCTCTGATCACCACCAGCGGGATGAGGGATACGGATGCGGGTACACGCACACACGCACACGCACACGCACATACATGTTTCTTAAAAGAGGAGCCAGACATGGCAGACGTGGTAGAACACACACACACACACACACACACACACACACACAGGTAGTCTCATGCTCAGAGGAACTAGACAAGAGAATTGGGAGTTTGAGGCCAGCTCGGGCTAAGTAGACTCCATCTCTAAAAACTTCAAGGAATACTAACAACAATATTAATAACAAATTTAAAGTAAAAATATGGAGAAACATGAAGAAACCTATGAAAAATAAGCAAGCTATCCGGGCAGTGGTGGTGCATACCCTTTAACCCAGCAATCAGGAGGCAGAGGCAGGCACAGCCCTGAGTGTGAAGCAAGCATGGTCTACAGAATGAGTTCCAGGACTTCCATGGTTAAGTGGAGAGAAGCAAGCAAGATACATGAGAATTCACACACAGAGACATGCAAATATCCTGTGTAAGTACACATGTATGCATAATGAAAACGCACCTGTCCAGTTGGGTATGGAAGTGCCTGTAATCCCAGCATCCCAGAGTGGGGAAGACTGAAGCTGAACAGCCAGGAGTTCAGGGTCAACCTGAGATGCCTGTCTCAGAAATAAAAAGAAAAAGCAGGAGGAAGAGGAGGAGGAGGAGGAGGAGGAGATCCTATGTTATATTCTGGGGTAAGTATGCAGAGACCTACACACAAGTAAATAAGCAAACATATAATTGAAAATAAAAATACAGATTTTTTTAAAGAGGGAGTCAGACATACACCTGCCAGGTCTGTTGGTACAGGTCTGCCATTAATCCTTGGCAGATCTCTGTGAGTTCAAGGTCAGTCTACTATACAGAGTGAGTTCCAGGACAGCCAGGGATACACAATGGGACCCTGGCTCAGAAGGAAAAAAGGAAGAAAGAAGGACAAACAGTAAAGTTCCCCTGAGATTCCATTCCTCTTATCACCTAAGCCCAGAGAGAGCCCTACTGCCAGGTGACTCTGCCAGCAAAGCCACGAGGAAGGCACCTTCAGCCCCTCCTCCCTGAGTCCATAGAGAGAAAGAAACACTGTGGTTGGAAGGCAGGGTTCAGAATTGGAGCACAAACTTATAAACCACCAATGAGGACTATGGGTCTGCCTCAGTGGTAGAGCCCCTGCCTGGAATCCCCCAGTGAGGGGCTGGGGGCATGGCTCAGTGGTAGAGACCCTGCCTAGAATCCCCCAGTGAGGGACTAGGGCATGGCTCAGTGGCAGAGCCCCTGCCTAGAATCCCCCAGTGAGGGGCTGGGGGCATGGCTCAGTGGTAGAGCCCCTGCTTAGAATCCCCCAGTGAGGGACTAGGGCATGGCTCAGTGGCAGAGCCCCTGCCTAGAGTCCCCCAGTGAGGGGCTGGGGTGTGGCTCAGTGGTAGAGCCCCTGCCTAGAATCCCCCAGTGAGGGGCTGGGGGCCTGGCTCAGTGGTAGAGCCCCTGCCTAGAATCCCCCAGTGAGGGGCTGGGGGCATGGCTCAGTGGTAGAGCCCCTGCTTAGAATCCCCCAGTGAGGGACTAGGGCGTGGCTCAGTGGTAGAGCCCCTGCCTAGAATCCCCCAGTGAGGGGCTTGGGGCATGGCATGAACAAGGCCTTGAGTTCCTTCCCTTGCACAACTGCATGAGAGGAGAGGAATCTGAGGATATTTCGAGGGAAGTCAGTAGTCCCTACTTAAATTGGTGGAGAGAAGAGTTGAGGCTGGGTGAGCTAACAGGGAGGAATGTTTGGGTGGCTGGCAAATTCTATTTTTAGCTTGGCCGTTGTTCTAAGTGGTTCACCTTAAAATAAAACAATTTGGGTTTTTGCTGAATTTCAGGAATTTCTATTTTAAGAACTTCCTGGGTTTGCTTTAGCAAAGAAAGATAGTGCTTAACTTGGCTTTTAACTTTTATTTCTTTTATAATCTATTCTTATTTCACTTGCAATTGTGTTTTGCCTGTATGTATGTCTGAATGGGGGTGTCAGATCCCCTGAAACAGGAGTTCGAGAGAGTTGTGAGCAGTCATGTGGGTGCTGAGGCCGTCTCTCCAGACCTGCAACTTGTGTTTTGGTTTTTCTGTTTTTCTGGGGGGGGTGGATTTTTTTTTTTTTTTTTTTTTGGAAGGGGTTTCAAGACAGGGTTTCTCTGTATAGCGCTGGCTGTCCTGGAACTCACTTTGTAGACCAGGCTGGCCTCAAAATCAGAAACCTGCCTGCCTCTGCCTCCCGAGTGCTGGGACTAAAGGCGTGCACCACCACTGCCTGGCAACTTGATTGTTTTAAAATGAAGATTTATTTTTTTCTTGAGTCAGGATCTCATACACCAGCCCATTATGTAGTCCAAGCTGGTCTCTAACTTACAGCAAATCTCCTGCCTCAGCCTGGCAGTGCTGGGGTCACAGGGTGTGAGCCCCCACCTGGTAAAGGAGTTTACTCCATGAAGCCAGTGTCCAATGGATCAGAAGCAGGGATGGGTTGCAGGGAAGCGCTCTCCGCCTCAAGCCATCCCTCCGCCTGCAATGTAGCTTGGAATTAAGTCATGATTACTTTCTTGAGCTTCTCACAGTCCACCCATTTTCCCAAAGTGAATAAAATGTCATGATGTGTGCATTGTACATTTTCCTTATCCATTCTACCGATGGCAGGCCCGCACTGGCTCCGTGATTTGTAAAGAGCACTCACACTTACTCCTGTGCTCTAGACAAGCATGGAGCTGCCTGTATAGCAGAGGAGGACTTCGAACTTCTCATTCTCCTGCCTCCACTCCAGTGAGTGCTGAGACCCCCATGCCTCCTGGGAAAAATCCTTTCATGCCAGAGAGGACCTTTCTCCTTCTGCCCTCCCTGCTTGTTCTAGCCTCTTCCTGTCCTCCTCCTCCTCAGCACATCCTTCAGGGTCAGCCCACCCAGGCTCCATATTACGCAGAGTTGTCTCAGAAAGTCTGAGGTCTCCTCAGGTCACTGTCTGTCCTCAGAATCATACTTGAGTGAAGCACATGAAACAGGCTGGAGGTACGGCTTTGTGCATGAGTACTTTCCTGGCATACACAAAGTGATCTCCAGGACCCTCAGTCTGTAGGACGCACTGCAGGGGGAACACAGAAGCATCCGCTGAGATGCAGCCCAGGCCAGAGGAGGCTGCGAGTTAGGTGTGATGTGGACAGAGCTGGAGCTGCTCCCACAGCCCTGAGTCAAATCATAGCGCCCATCCAGGTTAAATTAGTGTCTGAAATTACAGCCTTGGGGGCTGTGTCTGTCTGCCCTGTCTGCTGTACTGCAGCATCACAGCCTGGGAGGCTCCCCAGCAGGAAGGCATTCTCTCATGCTTCTGAAGTAGACTCAGGGGGCCTCAGGCTCGGTTGCCCCTAGAACTTCTCCTAGGGCTGTAGATGGCTTTGTCACTGTTCCTTGGACAGTCTCCTTCCTGCCAGAGTCTTGGCTATGTTGTGAGTTAACAGCCAGCCTAGGCTACTTTAGACTTACCTTGTCTCAAATAAAAATGTTTTTAAGAAGTCTGTGGGTGGGCTGGAGAGGTGGCTCAGCTGTTAAAAGCACTGACTGCTCTTCCAGAGGTCCTGAGTTCAATTCCCCACAACCACATGGTGGCTCACAACCATCTGTAATGGGATCTGATGTCCACTTCTGGTGGCTGAAGACAGCTACAGTGTACTCATATACATAAGATAAATAAATCTTTAAAAAAGAACTTGAAAACAAAACAAAACAAACAAACAAAAAAGTCTGTGGGTGTAACTTAGTGGTAAAGCACAAGGCCCTTACTTAAATCCTTAGCACCACAGAAAAGCAGTCAGAAATGAAAGCCATAGCTTTTGCTCTACTCATGTGAAAGCAAACATACTCAACCCTCAGGGGATGTAGTTGAACATTACACAGGCACGTGAATATATACTAATATTTATGTTTAATATAAATAATAATAAATATAGCTTGGCATGGTGACTCATACCTTTAATCCTAGCACTGGGAGGCAGAGATAGGCCAGTCCTTGAGTTCGAGGCCAGCCTGGTCTACAGAGGCAGTTCCATGATAGCCAGGGCTTCACAGAGAAACCCAGTCTCAAAAAATAAATAAATAGATGTTTGTGGAGTGTGTGTGTGTGTGTGTAACCAGGCACCACTGATGAATATATAAGAACTGCAATTTATTTTATTTTTTTGAGACAGGGTTTTTCTGTGTAGCTCTGGCTGTCCTGGAACTCACTCTGTAGACCAGATTGACTTCAAACTCATAGAGATGCCTCCGCCTCCGCCTCCGCCTCCGCCTCCGCCTCCGCCTCCGCCTCCGCCTCCGCCTCCGCCTCCCCCTCTAGCACTGGGATTAAAGGCGTGAGCCAGAACTCCAAAATTTTTATTGTCCTCCTCTTCCTTCTCTGTCTTATTCTTATTCTGAGACAGGATCTGGTTACACAGACTGGATGGCCTGGAGCTTACTATGTAAACCATGCTGGCCTCAAACTCACAGACAACTGTAGGCTTAGGGTTTTTTTAAACCTACTGGTTTTTTTTTTTTTTGTGGGGGGGCTTGTTTCGAGACAGGGTTTCTCTATATAGCCCTGGCTGGCCTCGAACTCAGAAATCTGCCTGCCTCTGTCTCCCAGGTGCTGGGCATGCGTGTGCCATGCCCAGCTTTTTTTTTTTTTTTTTTTTAAGGTATTTATTTATTATATGTAAGTACACTGTAGCTGTCTTCAGACACTCCAGAAGAGGGCGTCAGATCTCATTATGGATGGTTGTGAGCCACCCACCATGTGGTTGCTGGGATTTGAACTCAAGACCTTTGGAAGAGCAGTCAGTGCTCTTAACTGCTGAGCCATTTCTCCAGCCCTTAAACCTACTTTTTAAAATTTTATTTTATGTATATGAGTACACTGTAGCTGTACAGATGTTTATGAGCCTTCATGTGATTGTTGGGAATTGAATTTTTAGGACCTCTGCTCTCTCTGGTTAACCCTGCTCGCTCAGTCCCTGCTTGTTCCAGCCCAAAGATTTATTAATTATCATACATAAGTACACTATAGCTGTCTTCAGATGCACCAGAAGAAGGCTTCAGATCTTATTACGGGTGGTTGTGAGCCACCATGTGGTTGCTGGGATTTGAACTCAGAACCTTCAGAGAGCAGTCAGTGCTCTTACCCGCTGAGCCATCTCACCAGCCCCTTAAACCTACTTTTTTCTTTCTTTCTTTCTTCTTTCTTTCTTTCTTTCTTTCTTTCTTTCTTTCTTTCTTTCTTTCTTTCTTTTTTTTTTCAAGACAGGGTTTCTCTATGTAGCCCTGGCTCCTGGAACTCACTCTGTAGACCAGGCTGGCCTCGAACTCAGAAGTCCGCCTGCCTCTGCCTCCCGAGTGCTGGATTAATAAACCTACTTTTAATAAGGATTCTCAAACATTCCATCCCCGCTTCTAGCCCACTATTGAAAGGTGGAGGAGAAAAGATGGTAAATAGGACAAGGGAGTGTGGATCTGTTAAGAAGTAGTTCTTTGGGGCAATTCCAGTCTCCGTTGTCAGGACACCAGCCACCCAGTTTAGTAGTATTGTGATAGCAAACATGAGTCAGCAGCAGTGGGATGATCCAGCAGAAACCACTAGGCCTCTGCTGAATCAGCAAGTGTCGGTGGGAGCGACCAAGACCAGCCAGCGTGCCAGGAGCTACCTGCCTCTCAGTGCAGTGAAGATGGACAAAGATGAAAACTCGAGACCAAGGGGAGAGTCCCAAGGCGAGCTATGTAAGCACACCATCACTGTCCATTCCGTTCTGTTTATACTATTTCCAACATCACATGTGCTCCCACGGGTCTCGCCTCACCTATGTGAGCCTGTCTTAGCAAAACATCACATGAGTGAGTCTGTATCAGCTGATGCATCCAGAAACTTCTACTTCAGGGAACTGCCTGCCTCTGCCTTCCATCCTGAAGGACGAAAGGCATCCCCAGGCCTGGCTGAACATCTGATCCTCCTGCCTCCACCTCCCAAGTGCTGGGATGACAACCATGTGCCACCATGCCCAGTTTGAGAAATGGTTTTATTTCTGAGTCTCTCCCTGCAGCATCATGAGCAGGAGTGATGACACTCTGTGTGTTGAAGAAAAGAAATACAGTGGAAATCACCAGCCTCAGTGAGGCCAACCTGTAGAAAACTGAGGCCCGGGAGTCCACTGCAAACCAAGGAGGCCAGTGGACAAGAAAGACAGAGAGGAATCTGCTGACAAGCCCTAGATTAGAAGATTTGACTACCCTGATCCTGTCATCTCCAAGATCCCACAGAACCTTCAAGCCACACTGTGATCTTGGGCTCTCAGTACCGATGCCACCAACCCGAGGGGCTTCTAAATGGGCTCCCCCTAGTTGGGCTGCCAAATCTCACCAATTTGCTTGGGATATTTTAGAAAATTATTTGTGTAGTTAGCTAAAATAAGAAACTTGTGGCAAAATAATTTTTTTCTTCTCTATCTCCATCCTTCTCCCTCCCTACCCCCATCCCTTCTCTCTCTGACAGGGTTTCTCTGTGTAGCCCTGGGTTTCCTGGAACTCACTCTGTAGACCAGGCTGGCCTCGAACTCATACACAGATCCACCTGCCTCTGCCTCCCGAGTGCTGGGATTAAAAGTGTGGGCCACCACGCCTGACATGCCTCTAATTCTAATACCTGAGAGATGAAGGCAGGCGGATCGTAGGCATTCGAGCTAATCCTTTGTTACATAGTGAGTTCAAGGCCAACCTGGACTACTACACAACCCTGCCTCATGAACTCCTCCAAAAGTATATTAAAAAGAAAAAGCACAAATAAAGGCATAGCAGTAATACAAAATCTGAGATTCAACAGATCTTTTTCTAGGAAACCATTAAGGCCTGGGTAACTTCTGCTTGTCTGGCCGGACATTTTAAGCTGTTACTACTGTTTAAAGGAAACTTTCTCTTGAAAAACCAAAAAAAGGAAACTTCCCATGCTCCAGTCGATTGTTTTGGTGTTCTTGGAAACCAATCCCAATCCCAACTGAGGTCAAATAGAACGGCTTTGTACAGTTAACCACGATAATCTTGGACCTGGGACCTCCCTGGGAACTGACATCCTACTTGGCAGGAAGAGACATGTACGTGGGTAACTGACATCCCAGGTGGCAAGTTGAAACATGAACGTTAGGCAAGTCAGATAGATCACTCCACCACAGTTGAATACCTCAACCAATGAGGGCAGGATATGTGTCCAACAAAGACATGTTCCCAAGGGACACCCCATCCCCAAACCCTGATTGGTGGAATAGCTTGGCATGAATGTTTCTGGAGTTCAGGCTCTGTAGAATTCTGTGTGTGTGGTTTGAGGGGCGACTCCTGGAAACAGAAACTACAAATTAAAACAATTTGTTCCAGGAGAAAGAAATACATCTGAATAAATTGATAGCCACAGGAGGAGTTGGATTTGTAGGCAAAGAAGAGTATGAAAGCTCTGCTACACAGAAATGAAGACTGTGGGCCAATCCCACTTATTAAAAGGCATGTGCAGGGTGAGAGGGAAGGCTTAGTGTTTAAGAGCAGTTGCTACTCTTGTAGAGGCTCAAGGTCTGGTTCCCAATACCATATCAGGCAACTAACAACCATATGTAATTACAGTTCCAAGAGATCTAATGTCATCTTCTGACTTCTATGGACACCAGGCACACATGTGAAGCACATGCATACATGCAGAAAAAATACTCACACACATAAAATAAAATAAAATAAAATAAAATAAAATAAAATAAAATAAATACAGGCTGGAGAGATGGCTCAGCAGGTAAGAGCGCTGACTGCTCTTCCAGAGGTCCTGAGTTCAAATCCCAGCAACCACATGGTGGCTCACAACCATCTGTAATGGGATCTGATGCCCTCTTCTGGGGTGGCAATGGTGCACTCATATATGTAAAATAAATAAATAAATCTTTAAAAATAAATAAATAAATAAATAAATGAAATACATACACAAAATGCTACTGAAAAGCCATAAAACCCAGAAATAATAGGTTAAAAGCACTTAAAGTGTAAGTATCACTATGCTTTAAGTGCTTTAACCTATTATTATTAGCTAGTGCTGGCTATCTCATGCCAACTTGACATAAGCTACAGTTACCTGAAGGAAGGGAACCTCAGTAGAGAAAATGCCTCCGTAAGATCCGGTTGCAGAGCCAGGCAGTGGTGGCACACACCTTTAATCCCAGCACTTGGGAGGCAGAGGCAGGCAGATTTCTGAGTTCCAGGCCAGTCTGGTCTACAGAGTGAGTTCCAGGACAGCCAGGGCTACACAGAGAAACCCTGGCTTCTCCCCCTGAGAAAGAAAGATAGAAAGGAAGGAAGGAAGGAAGGAAGGAAGGAAGGAAGGAAGGAAGGAAAAGGGAAATGGGAAAAGGGAAAAGGGAAAAGGAAAAGAAAAAGAGAGCAGGCTGAGCAAGCCAGTGAGCAGCACTCCCCCATGACCTCTGCATCAGCTCCTGCCTCCAGGCTCCTGCCCTGTTGAGTTCCTGCCCCAGCTTCCTTCGGTGATGGGCCTCAGTGTGGAAATTAAAGCACAGAAACCCTTTCCATCACAATTTGCTTGGGGTCATTGTTTTTTTGTTTGCTTGCTTGCTTTGTTTTTTTCAGCAATAAAAACCCTAATACAATCTTCTCAACTAAAAGTTAGGATTAGAGCAGTGGTTCTCAACGTGTGGGTCTCGACCCCTTTGGCAAACCTCTATCTCCAAAAATATTTACATTATGATTCATAACAGTAGTAAAATTACAGTTATGAAGTAGCAATGAAAATAATTTTCTCACCGGGGGTGCCCACCACTTGAGAAACAGTATTAAGGGGTTGCGACATTAGGAGGCTGAGAACTACTGGAGTAGAGCATCAAAAATTATACAAAGGAAGGCTGGGATGAAGCTTGAAGGTTAAACACCTGACTAATCCCCCAGTGAGGGGCTGGGGGCGTGGCTCAGTGGTAGAGCCCCTACCTAGAACCCCCCAGTGAGGGGCTGGGGGCGTGGCTCAGAGGTAGAGCCCCTGCCTAGAATCCCCCAGTGAGGGGCTGGGGGCGTGGCTCAGTGGTAGAGCCCCTACCTAGAATCCCCCAGTGAGGGGCTGGGGGCGTGGCTCAGTGGTAGAGCCCCT
>NC_034590.1:592130-597257 GCF_900095145.1 Mus pahari | reverse complement strand
CCCAGTGAGGGGCTGGGGGCGTGGCTCAGTGGTAGAGCCCCTACCTAGAATCCCCCAGTGAGGGGCTGGGGGCGTGGCTCAGTGGTAGAGCCCCTGCCTAGGATCCCCCAGTGAGGGGCTGGGGGCGTGGCTCAGTGGTGGAGCCCCTGCCTAGATTCCCCCAGTGAGGGGCTGGGGGTGGTAACCAGTAATAAAACACTTGCCTAGAATCCATCAGAGGAGGGGCTGGGGCTTGGATCAGAGATAGAGCAAAAGAAATCTATGAAGCTGACTAACCCTACCCCTATCTACCCTATTCCCATGAAAACGTCTGTGGTGGATTGAATATGGTTGGTCCAGGGAGTGGTACTGCTAGGAGGCGTGGCCTTGTTGGAGGAAGTGTGTCACTGTGGGGGGTGGGCTTTGAGAAGTTCCTCCTAGCTGCCTGACGATGCTGAGTCTTCTAGCAGTCTTCAAATCAAAGTGTGGACCTCTCAGCTCCTCCAGCACCATGCCTATCTGGACGCTGCCATGCTTCTTGCTATGATGATGATGGATGGAACCTCAGAGACTGTAAACCAACCCCAATTAAGTGTTGTCCTTTATAAGAGTTGCCTTGGTCATGGTGTCTCTTTACAGCAATGAATACCCTAACTAAGACAGCATCCACTAAGATCTAAAGCCTAGCAATGTTTCTTTCTTCACTCAAGGCTAGGTCCCTGTTTGGAGACACCCTGTTCCAACCACCCACATGCTTAATTGATACTGAGTCACCCCAAGATGCTAATAAATGGACTAACGATGTCAGCCTAACCCAAGTCTGTTGGTTATTGTGCAATTCTCAGTAAGAAGGGTTTTTTTTTTGGTGGGGGGGATTTTTGAGACATGGTTTCTCTGTGTATCCCTGGCTGTCCTGGAACTCACTCTGTAGACCAGGGTGACCTTGAACTCAGAAATCTGCCTGCCTCTGCTTCCCACGTGCTGGGATTAAAGGCATGAGTCACCACTGCCCAGCGTCAGTAAGAAGTTAATATCTTAAAGCATCATGGACTAGCACCTCACAGTTAAAAGGAAAAGTCTTAGTAATAAAAGATCTGTAGCAGAGCATGGTATCTGAACCTTTAATCTCAGCAGAAGGCAGAAATAGGCAGATCTCTTGATTTGAGGCCAGCCTGGTCTACACAGCAATTTCCATGATAGCTAGGGCTCACCTCTGGCCTCTCTCTCTCCCTCTCACCCCCCTCATCCCTTCTCCTCCCCTTGCTCACCTCTGTGTGTGTACACACACACACACACACACACACACACACACACACACACACAGGCATTCAATGCCAACCAAACTGCACATGGAGAAGTTAAGAAGACAAGTTACAGGAGCCGATTCTCTCTTTCCACAATGTGGGTTCTGGGGTCAAGCTCCAGCTTGGCCATCTCAACAGCCAACAAGCATTCTTGATAGACCCCTAGTTTCCCTAAGTAGACAACAGGAGACTTGTTAGTCAGCTATAGGAGTCTATCACTTCCTGTGATCTTTTAGCAGCAGTGTCTCAGAATCTGGCTATGTGAGTTCTTAAAATTCTTCTCTTCCCTCTTCTTTCCAGTCTCAAGTCATTTAGGATCACCAAACTGGAAAGATCCAGGGTTCTACCCCTTAACGTTTATAGTTCTTGGACAAGCCACTGACATTACACAGGACTCGTCTTCTGCATTCTATACACGGAAAGGCAGCATTTTAAAAACAGGATGCTGAGGGAAAGTTAGAAAAATATATAGGCAGGTAGAGAAAGCAGAAACGGCCTTCCTGCCAGGGTCGTCTCCTTCCTTAGAGAAAGGTTGGAAGGACAAATGCCTAGGCAAAAGGTTAAGATGAGAGGACCCAGCAGTCTCTTTTCTTTTCTTTTCTTTTCTTTTCTTTCTTTCTTTCTTTTTTTTTTTTTTTTTTTTTTTTTCCGAGACAGGGTTTCTCTGTGTAGACCTGGCTGTCCTGGAACTCACTTTGTAGACCAGGCTGGCCTTGAACTCAGAAATCCGCCTGCCTCTGCCTCCTGAATGCTGGGATGTCAGGCATGTGCCACCGCCCGACTTAGGACCCAGCAGTCTTATAAAATGCTAAACACAGAGCCCTTGTAAGGACTCCCAATTCAGAGATACGTCAGCCTGCCTCAATAAAGCTCCACACACGCACACATTTGTCTCTCTCAGTCAGTTCTTTGCCTGCCCCACAAATGAACTCAACTAATACCAGAATCTTAGTTACCATGGGGGGGGGGCAAAGGTGGGTCAGCACTAAAAAGCATATACTGCTTTTGCAAAGAACCTGAATTTGGGTCCCCAGCACCCACATGGGGTGGCTCACAACCGCTTATGACTGAAGCTCCAGGAGATCCGACGCCCTCTTTGGGTGCGTGCATGGACACACACAGACACACACAGACACACACACACACACACACACACACACACACACACACACACACACAAATAAAATCTGTGACAGTTTTTTTTTTTTTTTTAATTTCTTTTAAACTGCCTTTGACTCTTGCTTTGCCATTTATAATTTAGCAGTCTTGAACAAAGTGACTTCGTTTCTCTGGGTCACTTGTAAACGAGGCTCTTCGCGAAGATTTAATGACATCATCTGAGCAAAGCCCCCACCGCACCCCCTCCCCCTTTCAGCCCTCTCTCTCCAAACTGAAGCTCATTACAGGAGGCAGAAGAGTACAGACAAGTTCTGACTGCAGATGCCAGTGATCCCATAGCTGGTGAGGCAAGCAAATCTGGCTATGAAATCTTCGAGACAGTACACAGCCTGCTCCTGCCCACAGAGGCAGCACAAGCCTGCCAACTAACCTGCTCCAGTCACCCATAGCTCTCTGAAGCAGGTGGTTTCAAGGAGCGCGATGGTCCATGAACGAACTACATTTCCCAGCATGCACTTTCAGTCAGGGCCCCGAGAGACAATCCTGAGAACCTTATCCGAACCGCTTTAGGACTATCGGTCCGTAATCTCCATTCATTCAGCTCCTGTGTCTCCCTTGGCTAAATGAGTCAGTTACGTGAATTCCAACACGAATGGGTCTCCTGCAGGGCTTGTAGAAAGCCTTGGTTCATTCGCCCTGATAAGAGATAGGGCCTAAGGACCAGGGTTCGTGTAGCCTGGGACGAACCCAAGGCCTCGCAGCTTGGGACTACAACTCCCAGGCGGCATCGCGGCGGCAGCCTCCACACGTCACTGGACACCGCCAAGAGCCCCGGGGGTGGGGGGAGAGGGACTTAGGGGGCCGACCGGGAGCCGGCTGAGGAGGATGGGGGCCGCCCACGCGTCCCTCGCGTGAGGAGGCCGAGGGGCGCGCCACCCCATCCCGGGGCGGCCGCCCCCGGGGCGCCGCCATCCCCGCCCGGCCCCGCGGTCGTGGCTGGGGATGCGGAGCCGGGGGCCGCCGGTGGAGCTGCGCGGGGTGAGAGGCGCGGGGAGGGGCGGCCGCTTGCTGCCCTCGGTCTCCGCCGGCGGGCCCCGCTCGACCCGGCCCTCCCTGCGCCCTGACATCTTTGGGGACAGGTGAACCTAACGCCCCTCCTGCACAGCCAGATCCGAGGGATCGGTCCTATCCTTTGAAAAAGGCGTTGTTTAGTCTTTTTTCTTTTTTTTAATTCCTTCGCTCCAGCGGAGGCCCCTCCCCGAGCCATGGTCCCCAGGAGCCCCCCGGGGTCCGCAGGGACTGTCTCCCATCCCGGCCTCCGGGCCCCGCGCTCAGCATTCCGCGGGCAGCCTGCGTGAAGCGGCCTCCCGCAGCCCCCGGCCCCTCCCCCATGGAGGAGGAGGAGGGGGCGGCGGCCAGAGAGTGGGGCGCGACCCCCGCGGGGCCGGTGTGGACCGCCGTGTTCGACTACGAGGCGGTGGGCGACGAGGAGCTGACCCTGCGGAGAGGCGACCGCGTCCAGGTGCTTTCCCAGGACTGTGCGGTGTCTGGAGATGAGGGCTGGTGGACAGGGCAGCTGCCCAGCGGCCGTGTGGGCGTCTTCCCCAGCAACTACGTGGCCCCCGCTGCACCCGCCGCACCCACAGACCTCCAGCTGCCACAGGAGATCCCCTTCCACGAGCTGCAGCTGGAGGAGATCATCGGTGTCGGGGGCTTTGGCAAAGTCTATCGCGCCGTCTGGCGTGGAGAGGAAGTAGCGGTCAAGGCCGCTCGGCTGGACCCTGAACGGGACCCGGCAGTGACAGCGGAGCAGGTCCGCCAGGAGGCCCGGCTCTTTGGAGCCCTGCAGCATCCCAACATCATTGCCCTGAGGGGCGCCTGCCTCAGCCCCCCAAACCTCTGCTTGGTGATGGAATATGCTCGGGGAGGTGCACTGAGCAGGATACTGGCAGGTCGCCGGGTGCCCCCCCATGTGCTGGTCAGCTGGGCTGTGCAGGTGGCTCGGGGCATGAACTATCTACACAACGGTGCCCCCGTGCCCATCATTCACCGGGACCTCAAGTCCATCAACAGTAAGTGGTGCCCTCTCTCCCAAAACTCTTCCGCTGAACCTTAGGAGGCCAAGCCCAGAGAGTTGGGAAGGGCAAGGGACAGCAGATGGCACTGCATGGGGCACGTAGGGCCAGGTGAGGGGGGCTTTGGTTGTATTAATAAGAAAAAGGAAGCTCAGAAAGCTTGGAAGACAGACTCTTTCAGGCTATAGATCAGTGGGTCAGTGGTGGTGTATCTGTGGCACTATGAGTGTTCATTGCCACTTGCAGAGTCTGGCCTCTTGATACCCACAACCTGATCATGGCATCGGAGTCTACCAGGCAGAGATCGGCAGGGCTGGCTTAGTTGAAGCCAGGTCTTCCCAAGCCTGTCACTATTAACCTTTGTGGTCTTGTCACTGACAGGGGGATTGTTCTGTGCACTGTATGTTGTTTAGTGGCCTTAGGGCTCTATGCACGTGAGGTCATTAGTACCCTGCAACCCTGCTCCCAACTAGCAAAACCAAAAATGTCTCCAGACATTGCCTTATGCACCTTGGGGATAGGGATGGAATGGGGCAAATCAAAACTGTTCTCTCCAGCAGAGCAGAACAGACGAAGGGGTTGGAAAGAGAGTGGCTGATAGAAAACGCTCCCAGGGGCTGGTGAGATGGCTCAGTGGGTAAGAGCACCCG
>NC_034590.1:589150-590522 GCF_900095145.1 Mus pahari | reverse complement strand
TATAATAAATAAATAAATTAAAAAAAAATAAGTATGAATCTCCCAGAGTTAAAACCTAGGGCTTTAGCTGGGCACCTTTAATCCCAGCACTCAGGATGCAGAGGCAGGCAGATTTCTGAGTTCGAGGCCAGCCTGGTCTACAAAGTGAGTTCCAGGACAGCCAGGGCTATACAGAGAAACCCTGTCTCGAAATAAAAAAAAAAACAAAAACCTAGGGCTTAACCCTCTGCCTGATTAGTGAAAAGAGCAGCCATGTAACTACCAGACAGAATGAAGTCACAGGGAGGGGCAGCATTGACTGTGTTGAAGAAGGCCATCCCTCAGGAAGCCTGAGCATTAGAAGCAAGGAGTCACTTCTGGTGACCAGGGAAGCAAGGAATTGTGCAGAGTGGGGACCCATAACCTATTGAAGGGAAAGAGGAAGGCACAGGCCTGGGGCACCAGCTGTCAGGTCTTGACAACCACCTTTCTTCCTACCCCAGTCCTAATCTTGGAGGCCATCGAGAACCACGACCTCGCTGACACGGTGCTCAAGATCACAGACTTCGGCCTTGCCCGAGAGTGGCACAAGACGACCAAAATGAGTGCAGCAGGGACCTACGCCTGGATGGCTCCCGAGGTTATCCGCCTGTCCCTCTTCTCCAAAAGCAGCGACGTCTGGAGGTGCTGAGAGGCTGACGGGTGTCCTCAGGGAGAGGGAGAGGAAGAAGGTGGTGCTGGTGGGCGGGCGGGCGGGACATCTGTGGGGAACCAGTGACCAAGCAGTTAAGTGTTCCTGAGGCTCAAACAGGTCCCAAGTAATTTGTACCTGAATAAAAAATTTCAGAAGAAAGAGATGTTAGCACTAAAGGGCTTCTAAAACACCACCCACTGCGTAGTTATTGAATTGGGAAGTTGAAGACCTGGATGCAGCCATTCTTCCAGCTATACAAATGTTTAGAGACACAACAGTCAGCAAACATAAAGAGAACCTTTTCTGGTAGCATAGATCTGTTGTCCCATCTATCTACTCAGGATGATTGCAAGTTCAAAGCCTGCCTGGGTAACTTAGAGCTTGTCTCAAAATCAAAATAAGAGATTAGTGGATGTAGCTCAATGGTAGAGCATAAGCCTGGAATCTATCCTCTAGAGAAGGGTTAGGGTGGCAGAGCCCCTGCCTAGAGTCCCCCAGTGAGGGGCTGGGGGCATGGCTCANTGGCAGAGCCCCTGCCTAGAGTCCCCCAGTGAGGGGCTGGGGGCGTGGCTCAGTGGCAGAGCCCCTGCCTAGAATCCCCCAGTGAGGGGCTGGGGGCGTGGCTCAGTGGCAGAGCCCCTGCCTAGAATCCCCCAGTGAGGGGCTGGGGGCGTGGCTCAGTGGTAGAGCCCCTGCCTA
>NC_034590.1:567187-588870 GCF_900095145.1 Mus pahari | reverse complement strand
TCCCCCAGTGAGGAGCTGGGGTGTGGCTCAGTGGTGGAGCCCCTGCCTAGAGTCCCCCAGAGAAGGGCTGAGGGTATGGCTCATTGAGAGCATACTCGCATAGCTTGCTGTAGTGCCCTGAGTTCAATCCTTAGTAACACAAAATAAAATCCCTACCATCATAGATAGTAACAAAAAACTAAAAGAAACTTGTAAAATAGTGGGGCTGAGAAGATAATTCAGTCAGTAAAGTGTTTTCTATGAAAGGCCATGATAGCCTGAGTTTAACCTCCAGCATTCACATGAAAGCAGCCGTGGAGATGTGCTGGTAATCCCAGCAGCACTGAGGGGACAGAGACAGGGTCCCTGCGCCTTGCTGGCTGGCAGTCTAACCTAACCCTGGAGCTACAGATCCCAGTGAGAGAACCTTCAGTCCCAGCACTCAGGAGGCAGAGGGAGGTAGATGTCTGTAAGGCCAGCCTGGTCCACAGAGTGAGTTCCAATTCAACAAAGGCTACACAGAGACTGTTTTAAAAACAAACAAAACCCACACAATCCAAGTGGGTGGCTCCTGAGAATGACGCTGAAGTTTACCCCTGGCCTCCATGTGCACAGACATGTATGTACACATTCATGCAAACAGGCACACATACCACACAAAACCAACTTTTAAACAATTGCTAGGTATAGCAGTATATACCTTTACTCCTAGCCAACTACAGAGGCAGGAGGATGGATCTCTAAGTTTAGAGCAGCCTGGTCTACACAGCCTGCTCAGGGACAGTCGGAGATAGTGAGCCTTGGTGTGTGTGTGTGTGTGTGTGTGTGTGTGTGTGTGTGTGTGTGTGTGTATGTTTTGTCTACACAGCCTGCTCAGGGACAGTCGGACACAGTGAGCCTTGGTGAGAAAGAAGAAAATTGTGAAATAATTGTCAAGATCGGGAAAGAGTTTGTGCATGAAAATAAATGTAGGTCGGGGAGGACAGGGAAGCACTTCCAAGTCCCAGATCCACTGTGCTAAGCTAAGTTCTAAGTACAAGGAGCCAGCTGATCAATTGGGGCACCACAAAGGAGGTACTGAGGTGAGCAGTTTGCAGGAAGTTCAAATGGAGCAGAGCAAGAAGGGGCTGAAGGAGTGCTGCACAGAGCTGATGCCTGTGGCCAAGAGACACTGGGTGTTACTCTGAGGTGCAGGGTGGCAATCACTCCCTGGTGTGCCGCTGACTGTAAGTCGCCAGCCAGGTTGCAAGTTGTTCAAGTCGCAGAGTAATGTATTTGAGGCAGAGCTGAATCAGACCGGGAGTTCCCACTGGCACCCTAGTGTAGCCACTGACTGGTGAAGGTCTAATTACTGTTGTATAAGTGACCATCTGTGTCGCTGAACCTTTTGGGGAGCCCAGGTGATATAGTGACCCCAACCTCACAGGCTCCTTCTTGGATGTGTCCCCAATTAAGGTGTTGGTGTTACAGGTCAGGACACTAAGTGCTATGTCTCCCAGCTACCAGTGGCTCTTCTTAGTCGGTGTAACAATCAAACCGCCCCTGTAGGTTTCCAGGACATGGGAGTGGAGCATGGCAGCATGCTACCTCCTTTTGAAAGCCAGTTATCTTCCTGATCCAGACAGAGTGGCTTTTTGAGCTCTAAGCTTCATGCCCACATTCCAACCAGAAAGGAGGGGAAAAGGGTGGCAAGATGGAATCGTGCCAGATCCTTCTACCTTGAAGCTTTATTTTAAGGGCAACTAAGCCTGCCTAGCACTGCCTGCTCTGGTGAGCACAGCGCTTTACACATGGGAAGTAGTCTGAACTAGTGTTGACAGGTAAGTGCTGTGAGGACACAAACACGGGATCAAGGAGGGCTTCCTGGCAGAGGGGGTACCCTCAGTTGAGACCTGAAGGACAAAGTTATAAGACACAAAGGAGGAGTGTTCTTGACAAAAGGGAGAGGGTATATAAAGGAAGAGACTGGGTGCTTAGAAGCAACACTGCAAGGATCATTGAAGGAATGCTGAGAAGGAGGTGCCCTGCCAGGCATGTGCTCGGGAGGCAGGAGCACAGGCAGAGGCGCAGGCAGAGGCAGAGGCAGAGGCAGAGGACCTCTAGTGTGGGGTCAGTTGAGCATGGGCTATCTAGTGAGCTTGAGGTCAGCCTTGGCTATGGTGAGACCATGTTGCATTGGAGATGGAGGAAGAGGATGCTGCTGCTACTGTTGCTACTGCAGCTGCAGGTGATGCTATAGCTCAGTGTCTGAGTGCTTGCCTAGTGTGTGTATATATGAGGTCCTAGATTCAATCTTCAACATTTTTTAAGATCTGATTTTAGGACCTACAAGATGGCTCAGTGGGTAAAGGTGTTTGCTGCCAAAGTTGACGACCTAACTTAGTTCCCTGGGACCTACATGGTGGGAGAGAACCCAGTCCTGTGACTTGTCCTCTGACCTCCATGTGCGAGCCATTCCCCTGCTTCCAAAATAAAGCAGTGTAAAAAAGACAAAGAAGCCGGGCAGTGGTGGCACACGCCTTTAATCCTAGCACTTGGGAGGCAGAGGCAGAGGCAGAGGCAGAGGCAGGTGGATTTCTGAGTTCGAGGCCAGCCTGGTCTACAGAGTGAGTTCTGGGACAGCCAGGGCTACACAGAGAAACCCTGTCTCGAAAACAAACAAACAAACAAACAAGACAAAGAAGTGATGAGTTCATTAAAGGGCTGACTCTGGGCGTGGCGATGCTCCCTCTTAACTCAGCACTCAGGAGGCAGAGGCAGGTGGTCTCTGGGAATTTGAGGCCAAGCTGTTTGACTAAGTTCCAGGACAGCCAGTAGGCATTTCCCAGAAGGCATTGGGGTTCCACTTTGGTTTTGATTAGGATTCAGAAAAGTAAACAGAAGATGTTAGGAGACGACCCCGTCCACCTTTTGAAGAACAAGCCTGTGGAGGTCAGACCAGGCTCCTGTGACCTCACCAGCTAGGCTGGAAGTAGGAGCAAGGGGGGCTGGAGTACAGGTGAAGACTGGGGTGGACTGTGGCATCACCCTCCCTCTCCCCGCCTGCAGCTTCGGGGTTCTTCTTTGGGAGCTGCTGACCGGGGAGGTCCCCTACCGAGAAATCGACGCCTTGGCCGTGGCTTACGGTGTGGCTATGAACAAGCTGACGCTACCCATCCCCTCCACGTGCCCCGAGCCCTTTGCCCGCCTACTGGAGGGTGAGCCAGGGCCCTGTGGAGAGGGTAGGCTCAGCTTTGAGGACAGGGCCTCTTGGGCCACACCTCTCCCCTTTATACACCCTTGCATTCCAGTGGGCCCAGGGATGGGGGAGAAGGCCCTGGAGCCCAGAAGCCGGTGGGCATCATCCCCATCATTGCCTCCATGGTTCCCAGACCCATTTTCTGGCCTGAGCCAGAGCTCCTGAGGGCATCTGATACTGAGGTTCCTGTCTGAACCTGGATCCCTCCGAGCAGGTCCTGGGGTTCCTTCCCATTGTTTCCCTTGTCATGTTGGCAGGATCTTAGCTATGTCTTGCCTTGCCCTGAGCATGGGTGCTGACCCTTGCCCCATTCTCCCTCCCCTTCCCACCCCAGAATGCTGGGACCCAGACCCTCATGGGCGACCAGATTTTGGCAGCATCCTGAAGCAGCTGGAGGTCATCGAGCAGTCAGCCCTGTTCCAGATGCCACTGGAGTCCTTCCACTCCCTGCAGGAAGACTGGAAGCTGGAGATTCAGCAGATGTTCGATGACCTTCGGACCAAGGAGAAGGTGAAGGCAGGAGACAAGGATGGGGTGGAGATCCCAGCTCTGATGCCTTGGGCAGCTCAGAACCCCTTTCCCTGATCCCTCCCCATCGTCCTTGGGTCCATGCAGGGTGTTTTTGCATGTTAAGACAGCTCCCTGTCGATGGGCTGGTAAGAAAAAGGCCCCCGTGCTGAAGTACTCACAGGTGATTCTGCATGCTATAAGTATGATAGCATAAATTAAGAGCGGATATAGACTTGCAAGGTAACGGGTAACAAGGGCGCTGCTCTCTGCTTCGGGGCATGTCTGAAGTTTTCTACTACTCTTTGCTTTTGTGTATGCCATTTACCAAAGGACAGTTTACTGAAGAGCTGAGAGCTGGATCAAGACTAGGGGTATAGCATGGGCATAGAACCCTTGCCTAGCAGACTCAAAACCTGGGATTGCATCATGGCACAGCATAATCCAGGTGTGGTGGTGCCAGTTGCCCTCCACTGTGTAGTGAGTTGGAGGCCAGCCTAGGTTTCATGACACACTGTCTTAAAAAGAACAGAAAGGAAAGAGGAAAAGCGCCCCTTTGGCGCTAATTCAGTCCCTGCCATGGCATTCACCTTAGCTAGTAAAGTCCAAACTGGAGGGATGTGAACTCAGAGCCATGCCCACAAGACCCACCTGTCCTGGGACCATGGGCCGGCCCCAGCAGCTAAGCCCTACTCTGGGCCTGCTTGCCTCCCTCCCACCAGGAGTTGCGCAGCCGGGAAGAGGAGCTATTGCGGGCTGCACAGGAGCAGCGTTTTCAGGAAGAGCAGCTGCGGCGACGGGAGCAGGAACTGGCAGAGCGAGAGATGGACATCGTAGAACGTGAGCTACACCTGCTCATGAGCCAGCTGAGCCAGGAGAAGCCCAGGGTCCGCAAACGCAAGGGCAACTTCAAGCGCAGCCGCTTGCTCAAGCTACGGGAAGGAAGCAGCCACATCAGCCTGCCTTCTGGTACCTCCCGGTTCCCTGAGCGCCTAGAAACTTCTTGGGGGCGGGTTTGTCTCCATAGAGGATTGCTTGGTTCATTTGGATAATTATTGTGTGTGCTTGGCAAGGTTGTTTTCCCCTGAGCTGCACCCTCAGCATCTTAAAGTTCTTTCCTGTTGCAAATGTATCCATCACATAGAGAAGATGACCCATAAAGCCAGGAATGGTAGCTCACATTTGTTGTCCCAGCATCCATCCTGAGACTGAGAGGCAGGAGGACCACCATGAGCTCAAGGCCAGCATGGGCCACCCTGGTTGAGGCTGTCTCAAAAACTAAACAAAAGACTGGTTCCCTACCTGACACAGAAACCACAGAGCCAGGCTGACCACAGTACGAGCTAGTGGAGGTAGAGCCGCATGCATAATGTTAAGTATTCTAGCAGCCACGTTGAAAAAGTGAAAAGAAGCCAGGCCCAGTGGCACATGCCTGTCATCCTGTCACTTGGGAAGTGGGAGCAGGAGGGTTAGGAGTTCAAGATCATCTTCCTTGTACAACAAATTAAAGATTTGACTATATATGACCCTATCTCAAATCACAACACAAAAGAAACTGTGAGACAATAGGTATGTTTTATTCAGCCCAATATATCTATGTGAGCAATACCAAAACCCCAAACAAAAAAACCACTAAGATTATGTGATGTTCTTGTTTTCACACTGAATCATTGAGATCCAGTGCGATTTATATTTATAGCACTTCTTGATCTAGGTGTTAAGTTCCCGTGTCAGGCATGATGGTGCCTGCCTGGGTTACCAGCACTGGGGAAGCAGAGGCAGATGGTTAATTTCAGAACAGCCTAGGATACAGAGCTCAGGGCCAGTCTGAGCTATATAGTGAAACCTTATCCAGAAATGACACAGATAATGGGGCTGTGGCTCTGAGACAGGCTGGGGGCATGGCTTGCTGGTAGAGCGCTTGCCTGACATGCTAACAGGTGTGGAGCACTGGGTTACACTCCCCGGCATGCCTCCCGGCAAACTGATCTGAGGAGCTGGGCATGTAGTTCAGTGGTTTGGTATTTGCCTAACACGCAAAGGCACTACAAACAGTCATGTTATTTTACATTTACACTAAGGTTTTATAGAAGTTGAAGTAGGTGAGAGTAGACCCACCTGCCTGGTTTGTGTCCAGCATCTTTAGTGCCTCCAACAACCAAATGTAGTATCTTCCTTAAACTTGGTCAGGATTAAATATTAAATTCCACTCACACCATTGCCCCAAGTGCTCCGCGGTCGTGTAAAACTTAACTGCTGCAGTGGTGCAGTCTCAGGCCTGGATTTTTGGTCAAGAGTAAGCCTAAGACTCTCGTTTCTAAGAGGTTTCTGGCAGCCCTGGGTGCTGCTGGGTGTGGGAGCACCTTTGATCCAGTGCATGAAGCCGTGAGCACCCCTGCCATGCCCTCTGTCTCTGTGCTTACCACCCGTAGTACTAAGGAAGCTCTCATTCTTCTTTCAGGATTTGAACATAAGATCACCGTCCAGGCCTCCCCAACCCTGGACAAGAGGAAAGGATCCGATGGTGCCAGCCCCCCTGCCAGCCCCAGCATCATTCCCCGGTTGAGGGCCATTCGATGTGAGTATACACAAGGCCCTCACAGTCAGTCAGCAAATCTCAGCACGGTGCTGGCATTCCTGGTTCTCACTGGGACGACAGGTAACAAAAATACATCATCAACAAGGTCATCATTTCCAGGAAGGGATTGAAGAAAAGATGTTGGTGCTGGGGGTATGTATAGCTCAGCAGGAGAGCCTGAAATTGTATTCTGTCCCCAGCACCAGAAATTGAGAGGTGGGGAGTATTAGGGTTCTTCAGAGAGATTATATTAGTAGAATATATGGCCATGCTTTAAGCCAGTTTGATCACAGGGTTCAGACCCTGCAGTGTATGGTCCATTCTGCAAGCTGGAGGCCCAGAAAAGCTGCTGCTCTGCTTCGCACCCAAGCCCAAAGCAGGAGACCCTCTGCCTCTTTGCTCTGTGTGAGCCTGGAGTAGATGGAGCAATGCCACCCTCACGGGAGACAGTGGATCCTTTACTCTGTCCATTCAAATGCACGTCTTTCCCAGAGCCGCCCTTACACATGTACAAATAGGAGTCTAGCAGCTTCTGGGAACCCTCAGCCCAGGAAGGTGGATGTCACAAAAGGCTGAGGTGAGGTCTGCCAGTGCCCTCGGCGGTTAAGAGCGTGCATGAAGATGTGACTGGGGAGAAGGGTGGCATGGTCCCGGCCCGGAGGCCAGCTCACAGAGCGAGGTGGGATGGGATATTTTATGGAAAGGGGGCTACAGGGACAAAGCGTACAGCCACGGAGATAGAATCTGACGGATTCTTTAAAACTTTATTATTTAACAAAAAAGTTTTTATTATTTCTTTCTCCCACCCCTCTTTCTCCCCTTGCTCCAGCTCTGCCCACTCTGGGGCCAGCCCATAGGTTCTTTATTATTTGTTTCTCATTATGGATGGTTGTGAGCCACCATGTGGTTGCTGGGAATTGAACTCATGACCTCTGGAAGAGCAGTCAGTGCTCTTAACTGCTAAGCTATCTCAAACCCTTATTATTTATTTTCATTTCTTGGGTATGAGTGTTTTGCCTGCTTCTATGACCATACACCATGTATATTCAGTGCCTGGCGAAGCCAGAAGAAAGGGTCAGATTCTCCCAGAGCTGGAGGTACAGATGGCTGTGAGCTGCCATGTGGGTGCTGACAACCAAGCCTGAATCCTCTTCCAGAGCAGCCAGTGTTCTTAACCCTGAGCTGGCTCTCCTGCCCTGATTTTTTAAAGTGTTTGGCAGTGCACAAAGCCTTGTAGCATTGTATGTGAAAAGTGTGCACTCTGTCACCGAGCTTTGCCTCTCTGTGCCCTGACCGCAGTTTTGAGAGAGAGAGAGAGAGAGAGAGAGAGAGAGAGAGAGAGAGAGAGAGAGAGAGAGAGAGAGAGTGTATAGGTATGCCTGTGTCTAACTATGCATAGGGATTAGATGGGAAATAGGTAATTTACTTTAAAGGTTGACTTGAGAATAAAGGGTAAAACCAGTTCATGCTGGATCAGCCCTTCTGTTCTGTATCCAGATGCTTGGGGCACACTTGAATGGGAGCCATCTAAATTTGGTTGTTACCAGGGGTGGAGAAATGTATACTATTTAAAGATGGGAAGTACAGCCGGGCGAGGTGGTGCACGCCTTTAATCCCAGCACTNGGGAGGCAGAGGCAGGCNGATTTCTGAGTTCGAGGCCAGCCTGGTCTACANAGTGAGNTCCAGGACANCCAGNGCTATACAGAGAAACCCTGTCTCGAAAAAACCGAAAAAAAAAAAAAAAAAAAAAGATGGGAAGTACACGGAGCCTGGCACAGGTGCATTCTTTGGAGGTGTGTTTAGTCCATGCAGGTGAGGGAGCGGGGCTGCTGTCAACTTGGGAGCACGCAGAGCGCAATCCATGTGAAATCCCAAACTACTGACCTTTTCCTTTACATGCCTGTCCCATGGGCTCATGTGGCCCAGACTCGTCTGCAGCTGTGTAGCTAAGGATGACCTTGAATTCCTTCCCCATCGGCCTCCCTGTTCTGAATTAGAAGCATGTGCCACAGCACCCTGTTTATGCAATGCTGGGGAAACCCAGGGATTCTGATTAAGAGGCAAACACTCTACAAGCTGATTTCTCCTCAGCCTTTTGTTTTTGTTTTAAGACAGTCTCACTTTGTCTCCCAGGTTAGACTGTTACTCATTATTTTTATTACATTTGTAACTGTATGTGCATGCCTGTGGGTGGGTGCACCTGCCATGGGTGTGGGTGAAGGTCAGAAGACAACTTGGTGGGAGTTGCATCTGTCTACACAGTGATAACAGACATTAGAGCCAGGGTGCGTTGGGGAGCATGGAGGGACAGAACCATGGTCTCCAGAGCTCAGGGCTAGGCCAACCTCAATGAAGCTGAAGGCTTAGGCAGGGAGGGAGGATACAGGCTCAGGACCTGAATGGAAAAAGCTTAAGAAGCAGGTTGCTTTGCTGCCTTAGGCCCTGCCCTGATAGCAGTGCTGTGTTAGGGAAGGATTTACAGCAGGAGTAGCCAGCAGAACAGTTCCTTGGGCTGGCAGGGGCCTCTCTGTGACTCCTGATCACTTCTCTCCATGCAGTGACTCCCATGGACTGTGGTGGCAGCAGTGGCAGTGGAACATGGAGCCGCAGTGGGCCACCAAAGAAGGAAGAAATGGTTGGGGGCAAGAAGAAAGGCAGGACATGGGGCCCCAGTTCCACTTTGCAGAAGGAGCGGGCTGGAGGAGAGGAGAGGTACGGGGGGTATAGCTGCCAGCCGCCCCTATACCTGCCTAACCCTTGCCCTGACCCTATCTCCCTGTGCCCCTGCAGGCTCAAGGCCCTGGGGGAAGGAAGCAAGCAGTGGTCCTCGAGCGCCCCCAACCTGGGCAAATCCCCTAAGCACACCCCCATGGCCCCGGGCTTCGCCAGCCTCAACGAGATGGGTAAGAGAGTGTGAGTGCTCTAGGGAGTGGTGGGGACAGGAAAAATCCTGGCTGAGAGGGCATCCCCCAGACCTAGGTGAGACATGCCCAGAAGAGATAGCAGCTACAGGCCTGGGGACCCGCCTCATTTTCAGAAGCAAGGCTTTAAAGAGAGAGATGTGAGGACGACAGTGGCACCTAGAGAGGGGGCTTTGCTGTTATTTGGAGGTCACTGGAAGAAGTCCTTGCCACCAATTCTAGGGGAAGGTGAGGAAAGGCAGGGTCAGCTGAGTGACGGACCTCTCCCATTGCAGAAGAATTTGCGGAGGCAGATGAAGGCAACAACGTGCCCCCTTCTCCCTACTCCACCCCGTCCTACCTCAAGGTGCCTCTGCCCGCCGAGCCCTCTCCTTGTGTTCAGGCGCCGTGGGAGCCGCCGGCTGCCACCCCCTCCCGGCCAGGACACGGAGCTCGTAGGCGCTGCGACCTGGCGCTGCTAAGCTGTGCCACACTGCTGAGTGCTGTGGGCCTGGGCGCCGATGTGGCCGAGGCACGGGCTGGAGACGGTGAGGAGCAGCGGCGCTGGCTGGACAGTCTCTTCTTCCCGCGCCCCGGCCGCTTCCCTCGGGGTCTCAGCCCAACCGGGCGCCCCGGAGGTCGCCGTGAAGACATAGCCCCAGGCGTGGGCCTGGCACCCTCTACTACCTTGGTGTCATTATCCTCTGTATCGGATTGTAACTCTACGCGCTCATTGCTGCGCTCAGACAGTGACGAGGCTGCCCCCACCGCCCCCTCCCCGCCGCCCTCTCCGCTCGCGCCCTCACCCAGCACCAATCCTCTCGTGGACGTGGAGTTGGAGAGCTTCAAGAAAGACCCCCGGCAGTCGCTCACGCCCACGCACGTCACTGCCGCCCATGCTGTAAGCCGTGGACACAGGCGGACGCCATCAGATGGGGCTTTGAGACAGCGGGAGCCTCTGGAGCTCACCAGCCACGGTGAGTGGGGCCTGTACAAGGCATCTTTCACAGGCTACTGACCGTGTTTCCTTCTGAGCCACCCCTGCCATCGTTGCTGGGCCCATTGTGGGGCTTGGGGATGCCTGAGATAGGATAAATTGGGCAGTCTCAATATAATGTCTGTAAGGAAAGGGTAGGTGACTTGATGGCAAGTGGAAGCATTGGTAGCCATCAACATCCTCTCTGCTTATTAGCCAGCAGGATGGTCAGGATGGTGTGGTCAGGAATTACTTGTGCCCTTCAGGCCCCGGGTTCTGGTTTACAGCCACTGTGGTCGGGTTTGAGTCAGCCCCAGGCAGGCGCTGTTTCAGTCACTTCAGAGGTGCAGGCTGGGAGCAGCAGCACACACCTGTGAGCCAGTACCTAGGACCAGGAGTTTGGGGTCATCTTGGGCCACACTCAGGGTTTGAGACCAGCCTGGGCTACATGAGACTGTCCCTAAGATGGAAAGATGAGCTGGGGTGAGGCTCCTTTGGTAGAAGACATGTTGGGTCTGACATGTTGGGTGTGATCCCCAACACCACATAAAACTGGATGTTTTCACAATCCTACAACCCCATATTCTGGAGTTCAAGGTCATCTTCTGCTACACAGAGTTTCAGGCCAGCCTGTCGCAGAAAAATTTAAAATGTCATCTTCCAGAACAAGCCATTGGAAGCTGTGAGAACTTGCTCAAGGCCCAAGTGCGGGGCTGCTCATGGCTGTGGCCTTACTAGAAAGCAGGCGCGGCAAGATCTGAGAATTCCTCAAGAGAAGCCAGTAACCACTTGCCAAGAATGGGGTGGGCATAGAAATGGCACCCTTTCCCCAACCCTCACCGCATGTGATCCTCTTTCCCTAGGTCCTCGAGACCCCCTGGACTTCCCTCGACTGCCCGACCCCCAGGCCCTATTCCCCACCCGACGCCGGCCCCTGGAGTTCCCTGGCCGCCCCACCACCCTCACTTTTGCCCCAAGACCCCGGCCAGCTGCCAGCCGCCCCCGTCTGGACCCCTGGAAACTGGTCTCCTTTGGCCGGACACTCAGCATCTCGCCTCCAAGCAGGCCAGACACTCCAGAGAGCCCTGGGCCCCTCAGCGTGCAACCCACGCTGCTGGACATGGACATGGAGGGCCAGAGCCAGGACAATACAGTGCCCCTATGTGGGGTCTATGGCTCTCACTGAGACCTGCCCACCGCCACCCGCCTGGGCAGCCATGAATGTAGCGCCCCAGGCCCTGCCACAGCCCACTATTTGTCAAGGCGGGGAGGCCCTGGGCAGGATACTCACTCTATTTATTGGGGAAGGGGGGAGGGGAGGACACTTAATTTATTCCTTTGTACCCCAGGTTGTGGAGCTCTGAGCCCAACTTGCTGTGGGGAGAGGGTGGGCAGGGATACTCAGGGACAGGACATTGTGGGGGATCTGGCACAAAACGCAGCATTAAAGGTAACCCCTGCCCCCTACCAAGCTTGGCTGTGTGCTTCCCCTACCTGGGCCCTGATGCTGATTTACCCCACAGTGGGACACCCTTAAACCCTACATTTCCTCCCCGCGCCTCTGGATTCCTGAGGAAGTGACTGCTAGGTATAGATCTGCTCCTCAGCCCCACAATAAGACCACACAAAGGAGGCGCCAGTGGCAGGTGCTTTACCAGTAAATGAATGAGTCGGGGGAAGGTGCCTGGTGAGGTTGGAGGGACTAAGGTAGAGGCTGCCCCTTGGCCTCAGCCCACGACATTCCGAGCTGGGCGAATTGGGGGAAGGTGCCTGGTGAGGTTGGAGGGACTAAGGTAGAGGCTGCCCCTTGGCCTCAGCCCACGACTTTCCGAGCTGGGCCTCCAGTGCCACCATCACTGTCTTCCCTCTGGAGGCTGCAACGGTTCATCTTCAGCTGAGTCAGCTGGATGTAGCGGAGAACATTGGTGTCTGCAGGGGAGGGACGGGAACATTATCTGGGTGTCCTGAGACAGTAGCCGATAGATATGTCCTCGGGACAGTCAGCACCTCATTCCTGGCACCTCAGCTGTACCAGCCACCCAGAGACATTTCACACCTCCTACCTCACACGTGCAGCAGCAGCCGCAGCCGCGCTCTGTCGGGAGAGGCTCCTCTCCCACCTCCACTAATCCAACTGTTCTCACCAAACCACTTCGAAGGGAAGCTAATCTTACCTCCTTGCCCCCACAGCCCCGCATCTAGCTCCTGCTGTGTCCCCTCCCCATGGGCTTGTGTCATGTCTACACACACATGGACTCATGAGCACCCTGACTGCTCTCCCCAAGGGCAGAGAACAAGCATTACGAGCAGATGAGTGGAGGGCCAAAGGGTACGGGGGAGCTGAGTGTGACCGGGAGGGAGTGAAGGAATATGGGTGTGGGGGAGAAATATTCAAGGCTGTCGTTGGTGAGTGGCTAGGGACATGGATGGGCTAATGCACTGGGGATGTGCCTAGTTGGTAGAGTGCTGGCCTTGCATGCATGAGGCCCTAGGTTCAAGTCCCAGTGAAGAGTTGGTTGGGGAAATGTCAGAGGAACAAGGTGAGTATACCTTTGGGGAAGGTGGATGGATGATGGATGGGTGGGCGTATGAGGAGTCTTAGGTAGCTAGAGAGACTTGTCCAGAGCTGGTAACAGCACTTCCCTGGGTGGCCTGGCTCTGCCCTGGTCCTCCTGCCTTGGTTCCCTCTGCTCTAAACCCCTGCCCAGCCCAGCCCTGCCACTCACCTGTGGGCTCTCGGCTGCGGGCCTCCTGTAGGTAGCGCAGCGCACGTGCATAATCACCCAAGTGGTAGAAGGCAATGCCGGCACGATAGGTGGCCTTGAAGTTGCCCTGCTGTTTCTCCAGCACCTTGAGACAGTACTCACGCACCCGCTCATAGTTCACCAGCTCCGACTGCAGGAGGCAAGCTATGGGGTGCAGAGGCCCTGTAGTCTCAGACACAGCCTGCATTCCCCTAGGATTCACATGACCTCGAATAACCTGGCCTCTTCCCCCTGGACCTATGGGATTGCTTTGGCCACCAGGAGACACTAATCAGCTAACACTAATAAGAGCTATCTGCGCCACCGCTAGAGGGCGCAGGACAGACAAGTCTGAAGCAATTAGCTGGAGGTTTCCCAAGTAATTATAGAGGGAGGGTCCAAGAACGAAATAGCCCGTGCAGGGTTAGCCTTTCTAACCTTGGCTCATGCGTAGCAGACCGGGGGAAAGAATGAGTCAGAGAAGTGGGGCTTAGAAGACCAAGTCCAGAGCCCGTTTCATTATTCAAACCCCTGCTTACTCCATCCAAGAAGCCCTGTTCATCTACTCCCAACTCTCATCCTCATCAAGTTCTGTAGTCTTCCCTGCCAGACCACAGCCCTGACTCCTTCAGCTTCCAGCCACCACCCACAGGCCCTATAGCCTCCTGATTGCCCCTAACTATCCACCCGTTTCACCCGAGTCCTCTGCGCCCCCCGACGGCCCCGTACCAGTGAGGGAGTCGTAACATTCAACCTCTGTGTTCTCCACCAGGCGCCGCTGCTCCTCGCTGAGGCGGGCGGGCCCCGGGCTGGTGGTGGGTCCCGGGGAGGGGGTGGGCAGACCGCCAGGGCGGGCCCCTTGAGCCGCCTTCAGCTGCAGCAGTGCCCGGTGGTACTTGCCAATGGCTTCTCGGAACTTCTTCTCTCGGTAGCAACGCTGACCCTCCGCCTTGAACGCCACGGCAGCCCGCAGGCTGCTGTCGAGCGCCGCAGCCAGGCCCCCAGACGGCTCTGGGGCAGGACCCGACCGAGCAGAGCCATGGCGAGGCGCTGAGCCGGGGCCCGGCGGGGAAAGGGCGGGAGGCGGGCGCGGTGGAGGCTCCGGGGAAGCGCTGAGCATCAGCACCGGGGACAGCGCGCCGCGCTGCATTGTGGGAAACTCCTGCGGCCGCCGCTGCAGCTACCGCATCGCCCCCCGCGGGGCCGGTCCCCACCCTTTCTCCGCCCCCACATCTCTGGCTGCCGTCTCCGGCTGCCCCCTATGGGTCTAGAAAAACCCCTCCAAACTCCCCCTCGCTCACCCTCAAATCAGCCTGGGTCTAGCTGTTCTGGCGCCTCTCCCTTGTCCCCACGGTCCTTACCCTCCCACCCTGCATGCTCTCCCAGAGATTTCTAAAAGAAAAAGGCTGAGCGGCTAGACATCAGTTTTGTGGAAAGCTGGTTTTCAGCCCACTAGTCATTTGGCATGTTGGATAAGAATACCGGATAGGGAGTCAAGCTGCCCGGATTCAGACACTGGCTTCTCATTACTCTATGATTTGGACAATCCCCTCAAATTACCTATAGTACTGTAGTGCGGGACAATAGTACACACGTCGGAATAGATTCTTTATGTAACAAACAGCCATTGCTCAATTTCTGTTCTGGGGGTGGGGTGGGGGTGATAGGCCATGGTAAAAACAAACAAACAACAACAACAGAAGTCAAGTGAGGTAGCTCCTGCCCGTAATCACACTCGGACATCTGAGGCAGGAGAGTGGGAAGAAGTTTGAAGCTAATCTGGTGCTAAAGAGGAAATTCCAGACCAGCCATGAACTACAAAGAAAAGGTGGGTGTGGGAAAATGGATTAAGGAGAAGGGAAAAAGAGAGAGGAAGAATTATTTAGATAGAGCCACGTCTTCTAGGTTCACAGTCTAGTGGAGAGACAGACCTGTAACAGACCAAAGTGGGTGACCCTGGGAAGCACAGGAGAAGGGCCATGGCTAGGATCGAGAAGTCTGGAGGAGACATCTGCTCTGGGTTGAAGTGTGACTGTTGACTTCCTGGATGAAGGAAGACTGCAACCTGGCCATTCTGTCCCTCGACTTCCAATTCCAGAAAAGCCAGTGGGGAGGTGACAAGGGTCCCCACTGACAGCCCAGGACCACCAGTACAATAAGGACAGCCAAGGAAATGTGGCTGCGCTGTGGTGGCACTCCCCTGTAATCCCTGCACTTAGGAGGCAGAGACAGCAGAACTCTGTGGTTTCCAGGCCAGCCAGAGCTACACAGTGACCCCTCAAAAAAGAGGGGTCTTGAAAGGAAAGAAATTCTTTCATTATGGGCCAGCAACACAGCTCAGTAGGTGAAAGCAGCAGCCACCATCTGCATCTGTGGAACCAGCTTCTGAAAGTGGTCATCTTACCCCTTCTACATATGCCTGCACACACACACACACACACACACACACACACACACACACACACACACACACNCACACACACACACACACACACACACACACACACACACACACACACACACGCACACACGCACACACACACGCACACACGCACACAGCGCACATGCGCGCGCACACGCACACACACGCACGCACACGCACACGCACACACACGCACGCACACGCACACACACGCACACACACGCACAAACGCGCACACACACGCACACGCATGCACACAAACAAAAAATCTAAATTTAAAATCCTCTTAGAGTTTCTTTTCAAGCTACTCATATGCAGGCAGAAAAGAAACAAACAAAACCACAACAACAAAAGGGTGGGGGGAGCTGGAGAGATGGCTCAGTGGTTAAGAGTTCTGGCTGTTCTTCCAGAGGACCTGGGTTCAATTCCCAGTAACCACACGGCAGCTCACAACTGTCTATCACTCCAATTAAAAGGGTTTTGACACCCTCACACAGACATATATGCAATCAAAACACTAGTGCACATAAAATAAAAAAAGGATGATAAGGGGGGGGGCTGGAGAGATGGCTCAGCTGATTGCTCTTCCAGAGGTCCTGAGTTCAATTCCCAGCAACCACATGGTGGCTCACAACCATCTTCAATGGGGATCTGATGCCCTCTTCTGGTGTGTCTGAAGACAGCAACAGTATACTCACATACATTAAATAAATAAATAAATAAATAAACAAAGCTTTTTTAAAAACCAAAAAACCCAACCTCACCTTGCACTTCAGATCTTCCTGTTTCTACTTTTTTAATGCTGGCATTACAGGTACATATACCCATGCTTGGAGTTTATGCAACACTGGAGATCTGATCCAAGGCTTCGTGTACCAACTACATTCCAGCCCTCAAATAGGGGAGACTTCCCCAGGCTAATGACCTTCACAGGCCTGCGTGGTGTGTGGTGTGTTGGGTTTCTACCATCAATTAAAAGGATCAAGTTAAGGGCTGAAGGGAGAGCTCAGGATTAGCTCCTGATTAGTTTGCAGAGCCAGCGGCTCCTAGAACCCCCATGGTGACTGGCAACCACATGCAACTTCAGTCCCAGGGAATCCAATGCTCTCTTCTGGCCTCAGAGAGCACCTGCATTTACATAATGCACACAAACTCACTCAGACACACAAGAATAATGAAATCCTTTATAACATTGAATTATCTGAGAGTGTGACACACACTTGTAACCCCAGAACCCAGGGAGTGAAGGCAGGAAAACTGAATTTGAGGCCAGCCTGGGCTACTTAGTAAGAACCTATATCATGTATATATGATGTATGCATACGTACATACGTGTTAGTGTTTATGGAATCATAGATCTTCAATCAGTTTTACGAAATTTGCAAAGCTGACAAACCAGGTCGAGGCAGTGCTCTTCGTAAATAGGGCGGGCCCAGTTTGTTCACCTTTCCCATCTTCAGCCGTTTCTTCCCACCTCTGAAAGGATACCAGTTTGGGGGAGTTTTGGGTTTTGTTTCCTGAAGAGCAACCCTCGGGAAGCCCTCCAGTGCCCCCCGGCGGAAGAGGTTAGAATTTGCCTCTTCATTTCTTTAAGAGGTTTGCTAATTATCCAATCAGAGGTATAATAGGACCCAGGAAGCAACCAGTCAAAACCGAGTGCGGGACTGAAATTCGACCAATAAGGACGAAGGGCTCTCCAAATAAAAGAAACAATATTTGTGGAATTAAAAACTACCAAGGTACTTTGCGGTTTTGTTTGTTTTGTTTTTATTTATTTATTTTTGTGTGGGGCTGGGGCTCCGGGAGGTGCAAGATGCAGGAAGCAAGCGAATGGTTGCCAAGCTAGTGACGTTGGGGCAGTGAGTACTTTAGAAAGAGAGAGGCGCGGGGGGGGGGGGGGGGGGGGGGGGGGGGGAGGGAGCGGGGCTAGGAGTGCAGTGCAGAACTTGCACAGCTCCAGGGGCTCCAGTTCCAGGGAACTCCGTGGAGAGAAAATGAAAAAGTGAAGCAGGAAAGGAAACTAGAGGTTTGAGCTAAAAAGACAGGCTGATATAAGACCCTGGAGTTGGGAGTGGCTGGGGCAGGTTGGAACTAGAGGATACCAAGGAAGGGCAGTCACACCTTATCTTCCCTTAGGATGCGGCTAGAGGGAGCCAGAATCCAAGGGGAGGTAAAGTGGAACTGAATGTGGGACACTTACCCTACCCTGAGTATAGGAAGAGGGGAGGGTTGCTGGGGGTACACAACCTGAGGCTTCCAGCTTGTTCCACTAAGCCACACCTCCAGCCCCTCACTGAGGGATTCTAGGCAGGGGCTCTACCACTGAGCCACGCCCCCAGCCCCCTCACTGGGGGATTCTAAGGAAAAGCACCCTGAGCCCAGGTTGAGAGTCCCCGAGAATGCACAGTCATCCCCGGAGTGGATCCCTAAAGCTAAGCAAACAAGACACATTTTTACCAACTCAGAAAAATAAAAAAGTGTTGTTCTTATAATTTTCTCTTATTCTCATAGATGGTGAAGACAGTAACTAGGCTGGTATTACTCGGTGCCCAAGAGCACAAAGACACTACGCTTGGCCAAGACCATCACCTGTTGAGTTCCGGGCCATGCCTGGAGCTCACCCTGTCAAGCATGTGGCATGTGCCACCACTGCCCGGTTTTTGTTGTTGTTGTTGTTGTTGTTTTTTAAGATTTATTTATTACATGTAAGTACACTGTAGCTGTCTTCAGACACTCCAGAGAAAGGCATCAGATCTCATTATGGACGGTTGTGAGCCCCCATGTGATTGCTGGGATTTGAACTCAGGACCTTCAGAAGAGCAGTGGGTGCTCTTAACCACTGAGCCATCTCTCCAGGCCCTACCCTCATTTCTTTATCCACAGATGGAAGTTCTCGAAAGGCACTGAGCACAAAGCAGTTCACTCTACTGCAGAGGGATTGTCTGAGCTCGCTTGCTTCCAGACCTCCTCTAAGATACTGACTCTGGGGGTGGGCACTGGCTCAGCCATTAATAGCCTTGCTGTTCTCTCAGGGAACCCGAGTTTGCTTCCCAGCGCCGGTTAATCTAGGTCTGGGGGATCTGCTACTCTCTTGAAGACAGCCTTCACCTACTACACACACATAAAACAAATCTGTTTTGAAAAAGATACTGGCTCCCTTGAGAAGGCTGGACTGACTCCATGACAGGCTTCAAATCGGCAGTTAAGTAGACAAGGCCTAAATCTCTGTTTCCAAGAACTGGGCAAGTCCAGGCCTCAGAAGCCGCCCCGCCACCTGGCCTGAGGCAAGGACAATGGGTCAGCAGCCATTTGCAGACCCCCTCATCTTCTTCCTCAGCGACAGTTTCCAGATCTCTCCAGCAAGTTTCCAGCCCCGGCACCCTGATAATGGATGTTCTAAAGATGGACCCAACAGATTAACATAGAGGTCACTTACCCCAGAATTCACTATTGTGCTTTAAATCAGGCCTGCAAGTCATTTGGGTGTCTCCCGGTTCTGGTAATGGGAGACCCCAGCATGCTTGAGCTCTGCAGAATAAAACACTCTTTGTGTTTACATACTATTTGAGTCCCAGGTGTCTTTCTCACTTATCTCCATGGAAACCATGGTCTCTTGCTAATTTTTTGCTCTTACTCTCTCCTAAGTGCTTTTTAGAAAGACAACAATTGACGAGGTGTGGTGGTGCACACCTTTCATCCCAGTGATTGGGCCATACAAAGTTTAAGGCCAGCTTAGTTTACAAAGTAAATTCCAGGACAGCAGAGAGGCCCGGTCTCAAAAACAAACAAACAAACAAACAAACAAAACACATGCACACACAAAACAAACAAAACCAGTGGCTCTCTATGCAGCTCGGGCTGGCTAGAACTTGACATTTCTGGTTACTTCTGAGTGCTGGAATTAGAAACACGCACCAATGTCCGGCTTCTGGGCACTCACTGCTCACAGGAATGTGACTTTTTGTTATCCCACTCCCCCACACACTCTTGCTGTATTTCCAGGGCCTAGAATACTACCTGGCACACAGTAGTTCCTCCACAAGGATTTCTTGAATGAATGGATGCACAGGCTGGACTTGATTTAAACACAGTTGTCCCAGAGCTGGTAGTGTTGGAACAGAACACTTAAAGAAGAGAGAGAACCAAGAATGCAAAGGGGAAACTATTTCAAGTTCCAGGGGAGCTGACGCCCTCTTCTGGCTTCCACGGGTATGTGTATGGAAGTACTACACACAGGTCAAACACCCACACATAACATACAAGTAAATAACTGGCCAGGCCTGGTGGGGCATACCTTTAATCCCAGCACTCTAGAGGGTGACACAGCCAGCCTGGTCTACAGAGTGCATTCCAGGCCAGACAGGGACTCCATCACAAAAGAAAACAAAACCAAACAGATAAGTACTAAAGAACTCATTTTTCTTTCCAAGTCAGGGTTTCTCTGTGTAGCCTTGGCTGTCCAGGAACTCACTCTGTAGACCAGGCTGATCTCAAACTCAGAGATTTGCCTGCCTCTGCCTCCCAAGTGCTGGGAAAGAACTCTATTATTTATTTATTCATTTATTTATTTATTTAATGTATATGAGTACACTGTAGCTGTGCAGATGGTTGTGAGCCTTCATGTGGCTGTTAGGAATTGAATTTTAGGTCCTCTGCTCACTCCAGTCAACTTCTCTTGCTCAGTCTCTGCTCGCTCTGGCCCAAAGATTTATTTATTATTATACACAGGTACACTGTAGTTGTCTTTAGATACGCCAGAAGAGGGCGTCAGATCTCATTACGGATGGTTGTGAGCCACCATGTTGCTGGGATTTGAACTCAGGACCTCCGGAAGTGTAATCAGTGCTCTTATCCATTTTGCCAGCCCCAGAACTCTATTTTTTAAAGACTCAAAACCAGATTGAATTTAACCATGAAGAAACACCACTCCACAAACACCAAACCATGGTCCAGATCTCTTGGGGGAGGGGGGTTAGAGGCGGAGCCCAGGGCACTTCACATCGTGAGCAGACTACTGCTGAGCCACACTCCAGACAAGATAGTGTGCAGAATAACTGGTCTGACCATGCATGCATGCATCTATACCAAGCCCTAAGCAGTTCTCTGCTTTGTCTGTGTTGGGCTGGGCATCACAGCTAGGTCCCCCAGCAAGCTGGCAAAGTACCTTACAGTACATCCCCAGATCAAAACTTTGTAAGATGTTTTTATTGTTTATTTTTAGATTTTTTAAAAGGCAGGGTTTCTCTGTGTAACCTTGGCAGTCTTGGAACTCTATAGACCAGGCTGGCCTTGAACTCAGACATCCTCCTGCCTCTGTCTTCTGAGTGCTGGGATTAAAGGTGTGTGCTGACACTGCCTTGTTTTAAAAGACTTCTTTTATGAACATGGGTGCATGCAGGTGTGTATTGTGTGGCATGTGTGTTCCCGGTGTCTGTGGAAGTCAGAGGTAGGCATTCAAGTCCCTGTGACTGGAACTGTCGATGGTTTTGAGCTGTAGATCGGTTTGCTACTTAGGAAGAGCAGTGAGCTTGACGACCCCCCCCCCCAAATATTTTGTAAGATTTATATGTGTGTCACTGTGTGTTTGGGTAAATGTGCCCTCCTGTGTTTATGTGAATCTCATATGTGAAGTACCAGCAGAGGACAGAAGAGGGCATAAGACCCCCTCTAGAGGGAGCTGATGTGAGATACCCAGTGTGGGTACTGGAAGCTAAACCTGGGGCCTTAGCAAGCACAGTAAACACTCTTAACTGCCAAACCATCTCTCCACCCCTGGGATATTTCTAAAAGACAGGAACACTGCATGTAACTAAAATTTGATAAAAGTTTGTGGAAAGGGAACAGCGTGTCAACAGTAACTTTCTTGGTGGTTAAGTCCTTGAGTAAAAGAACGTTCTTGTCTCTAGACAAATACTGAAACATGGAAGAGCTGGAGAAGAGCTGAATGTGGCCAAGTGTGGAAGAACAAAGAACAAGGTGTTTTGTATCCTTCCGCAACCTTGGAGATTGAACCCAGAGCCTTGTCCACTCTGAACAAGTCCTCTACCAGGGGACTACATCCCAGCACATATGCAGTTTTTACTTCAGGAATTACAGAAAGCTATATGATATCCAATCCCCCATCTTTCCCATTATTAACAAACACATTGCAACAAGTATAGATCTGTTAGTAGCTAAACTGGCTTCACTCACCTTTTTCCCATGTGATGTCGTCTATATTCTTGCTTGTCAACCTGACCACATCTGCAATTAACTGAAACTCTAGTGGCTGGGAACACCTGTGAGGGATTTCTTCTTCCTCCTCCTCTTCCTCCTCCTCCTCCTCCTCCTCCTCCTCC
>NC_034590.1:557742-565620 GCF_900095145.1 Mus pahari | reverse complement strand
GGTTCACCAGTCACCCATGTCACCACCAGTCACCCATGTCACCACCAGTCACCCATGTCACCACCAGTCACCCATGTCACCACCAGTCACCACCTCCTTTTTTTTTTTTTTTTTTTTCTGAGACAGGGTTTCTCTGTGTAGCCCTGGCTGTCCTGGAACTCACTCTGTAGACCAGGCTGTCCAGGTCTACAGAAATCCACCTGCGTCTGCCTCCCGAGTGCTGGGATTAAAGGCGTGCGCCGATCCAGTCACCTCTTGAAAAGCACCAGCAGCTGGGGACCAAGCCATATACACACAGTAGCACTCTGGGACACACATCGAATCCATATTAGCTGTCTTCTCTTAGAATGCACAACCGACGGCCCGGGAAAGGCTTATTACTTGGAGGCAGATCTATCAGTCCTTCCCATGACTCGTCAGAGAGTGTTGAATATTAGAGTGTTGTGTTGTCTTGGGGCTTGCCTGCTGAGAGTCCCCTCTTGGCTCTGGTGTCCTTAGGCTCACTTCACTACTGAACTCTGTGTGTGTGTGTGTGTGTGTGTGTGTGTGTGTGTGTGTGTGTTCTTTTAGAGACTGGGTTTCTCTATGTAGCCTTGGCTGGCTGTCCCGGAACACACTCTGTAGATCAGGCTGGCCTCAAACTCGGATCTGCCTGCTTCTGTCCCCCAAAACCATGCGCCACCACTGCCTGGTTTGGGATCTATTTATTTCTATGAGCTACTGTTGGTACTGGGTATCAAATCCACAGCTTTGTACATGAACACATGCTGTCACTGATGTACAGCCTCAGCCCTACTGTTTGTGTGCACAAGCCTATGAAGGCTGGAGGGCTAGTATCTTAAATCACCTTCCACCTTATTAAAACTATTTAATGTGTAGTGTGTATGTTGGGCACCATGGCGGCCAGAAAACAGCATCAGACCCTTTGCAACTGGAATTACAGATGGTTGTGAGCTGCCATGTGGGAGCCAGACACAGGACCTAGTCCTCTGGAAGAGCAGCTAGTGCTCTTACCTCCTGACCCATCTCTCTAGCCTCCCCCTTTGTGACACAGATCTCTTGCTGAACCTGGAACTTGCTTGTTTAGCTGAAATGTCTGGCCAGCAAGGCCCAAAGATGCTCCAGTCTCCCTCTCTCCAGTGCTGGGATTACAAACACAGATCAGTACTGCACCCCCACTTAAAAAGAATTTTTATTTCTGTGTCTTTTCCAGTGTAATGTCCATGAAAACCAGAGGGCATCACTCTTGGAGGCGGAGTGACAAGCGGTTATGAGCTGCCCAGCATGGTTCTGGAAACACAATTCTGCTTTCCTGCAATTTTTTTTTTTTTTTTCTGAGACAGGGTTTATCTGTATAGCCCTGGCTGTCCTGGAACTCACTCTGTAGACCAGGCTGGCCTCAAACTCAGAAATCCGCCTGCCTCTGCCTCCTGGGTGCTGGGATTAAAGGCATGCGCCACCACTGCCTGGCTCCTGTAAGAGTTCTTAGCCATCAAGCCATACTTGGGGACTACATTCTTGCATGGCACACACTTTGCCAACTGGGTCCCTGAACTGAGTAGGTCCAAGAGATGCTACTGGCTCATCTTATTCCTCCTACTTCAGGTCCTGGAATCATCTGCTATCTGTTTCCTTCACTCCATCTCCATCTCTGAAGTCTGAGGTGGTCTCATATAGGCTTAACCCTGTAATCCCTCTTGCTTTACCTCCCACAACCACCCTCCGCACCCCATACTGGGACGACAGGCATGGCCACCATTCCTGACCAGTACCACTTCTTTAAGTTTTTCTTTAGATCTGAAAACATTTCAAAACTAGCCAGTACATTCAAAGATCACAGAATGTAGGTCACAAACACCAAAGCACAGCAAGCACAGCAAGCACAGCAACTGGAGCCTGATTTTTATTTTTTATTACAGCCCTGATGATAGCAGTAAGATCTTAGTGATAGAAGGCACACACCCATGCAGCCTTGTGAAGCAACTGAGAGCACAAGGCCACAGCGTCCCCCGACCCCTGAGAACACACTAGTGTGCCCCAGATGTCATTTCCTCAAGGACCCACCAGACTGAGGACATCTGCAAAATTCCTAAGGTATGGTGGTGAAGGGGCATAGCCCAGGCATGGCTGCAGCTGGCAAGAATGAGGGATGCACAAAAGGCAGGCCAAGGGTTCATGGCAAAGTCCACAGGGATGCCACTCCAGACCCTGGGCTGCGGGGGCTCACTTCTTCCTGATGCTTTTATAAACACATAAATTGGGGAGAAAGCCTTGTGAAATGTTTGAAGTGTCCCTCAAACTAAGCAGCGTAGGCACGCGTGTTCACTACAGGATCAGCTGTCTGGGGGTTCCTTTCGAGGAGCTGCTGAAATCCTGAGGTAGGCAGGAACGTGTCCCGCTGGGAGATGAGTCACACAAGGTGACAAAAGAAGCAATCCCACCTGTAACTGAGGGGCTGTGACCCAGGGGGTGCAAGGCGTTTTTCCTTTTTCCTAGGCTTGAGAGGGAAACGCTAAAGTGAAGGACTACAGTGAACTATAAGGCCCCAGCAAAGGCTTCACCTTCTCCTATCAGAGCCGCGGGACACACTTCTTTACATACGTGTGGGTCCGCACACAGTCTTCTCTGCAGCTGGGACAGATGTCTAAACTGGCCTTGCTTTCCCACAGCCCGCTTTCCAGCTCTCAGACTACCATGCCCGTGGTGCCCCCTCTTCCCGTAAATCCTGGAACAAATCCATCTGCAGCACCTGGGAATGGGAATGGGAAAGGAGGAAGTACCCCAGTGAGCCCCACAACCCACAGCTTCAGCACCGGTTTCAGTCCTAGACCTGCGCAGCTGTAATTAAATGTCCGGGTGTTCCTGCTGGGGGTCACCACAAGCCCTGTTAAGTCACAGATTTTATGATGGCATTTGGGCACCTTAAGGCTTCCTGGTTCCACACAGAAGCTATTCTAGGGCTCAGAGGCCAAGTGATTGAGCCACCTCTCCTGCTGCCACAGTGCATGTGCTTCCTGTTAGAACCACTCAGCACCAGCTGCCCCCAATCTGGCAGCTTCTAAGGGCCTGAGCCTATCCCTACCCAACAGAAACCACCCAGCCACCTTTTCCTCTGTAGGGCCGCTTCCTGCAGCCGGGATCCACCACCCACTTTCCCACGCCCATCTGTTCCATCCCCATGGCTCCATGGATCTCAGAATGAGGCAGAGTGCAGGTAATGAATGGTGCGCGCTACTCTGGCACTCCAGTACCAGGACAGGAGAGGGGTGGCTAAGGAAATGTGGACTGGGCCCTGGTCTGAAACGAGTGTCTTTATTGCTTGTACCGTACAAATATGAGGAGTAAGGAAAGGCCAGCAGGGATGGGCGAAAACTCTCAGATAAACATACACACATAAAAAGTAAAAAACAGATGACCCCCATAACCATCCCCAGCCACCCACCCTACTGCCTTTCTGAAATCCACCTATTCTGGGGGGTGTGGTGGGAGAGCAAAACCAGGAAAACTCATTTCCAAACACCCAGAGATATTGAGNAGGGAGAGACACGCCAGAGCAGCAGGCACATCGCCTGCACTCACTGCACCCCGTGGGATCAAACGCTCAGGCTGGGGCTGAGGCCCGAGCCCACTCACACAANTGCTGCATACAGCTGTGGGCACCAGCATCCCAG
Organism: Mus pahari; assembly: GCF_900095145.1. Classification (NCBI taxonomy): domain Eukaryota; kingdom Metazoa; phylum Chordata; class Mammalia; order Rodentia; family Muridae; genus Mus; species Mus pahari. The sequence goes on along the minus strand of NC_034590.1, from coordinate 561,949 downwards.
GAGCCCGAGATGCTGACAGGTCAGGGTGCACACCTCCACCCACAGCACTGACACCGACACAACTCTAACTCAAACATTCACTTTAAGGCTCCAGAACAGGAGCCCTGGAGATGAGGCAGACTCCACCCCACTGTGTATCAGAGACACCTGTCCCCATCTCTGTCCCCACTCAGACCCCAGTCAAGTCCAAGGGGCCCAATACTGTCTTGGTGTGAGATGTGTAACAGCCAAGGTTGGCTTCCCTCTGCCCNAGGCAGNGANNGGAGCCATNCAAANGGGCCCAGCGGGAGGCAAGGCTGGCCAGAAGGAAGCCCTGGTAAGGCACTGGGCTGGGGGCAGGAGGACCGTCCCCACCGCCCCCAGACACTCCTCCTGCTTTATTGAGAATCAAGTGAGCAGCATGGGAGGAANAGGAATGGACACAAACCCAGACCCCCTCAGCCTCCAAAGGCTTCTGCCTGTCCCTGGACATGACTGCTCTTGTGCCCCAGGTGGGGTGGCAGCAGACAGACTGCCCAGAGGACAGCATGGAGGGCAGCTGAGGTGCTGGGGGTGGGGGAAGCTTCTAGATGTGTTCTTCGCTGGCGTGCCTCCAAATCCAGGTGACCCCATGGCTCCCCACTTCACCCTCTTGGAGGCTGGTGGTGATTAATGACCTCACTCTCCATCCTCCCAACAGCCTGTCCTTGGGCAGGTCCCAGCACTCATCTGGAACAGAGGGGAGGCNGGAGGAGAGGCCGCCAGGACCGCTAAGTCTGAGCAAGAACTGAAGAAGAAACTGGATTTGGGATGAGGGGACAGGGAAGGCAACACAAACCAAAAGGCAAAATAAAGTTGTTTTTTTTTTTAAAAAGCCACCCAGGCAGTGGATGACGGCCATGCTTGTGTCCTGTGGTGGCAGAGGGCTGCTCACTCTCGGATGCTGGCTGAGTAGGAGAACTGGGGGAAGTGCGTCCGCTGGTCCAGTTCCAGCGAGCCCAGGCTGTCATCTGTAGGATTGGGTGGAGATTCATGAAGACGAAGGAGCTGCAGTCTTGCCCACCCCACCTCCCTGGGAAAGCACCCAGAAAGGAGTGTGCTGGGGCTCCGGGAAAGCCCGCACAGGAGTGGTGGCCCATAGCACTAGTGCCAGAGGCAAGCAGCTTGCTTCTAGAGAGGCCTTAGCTACGGCTTCCTTGCCTGGCTGGGTCTTCTGAATGTCTTTCCCCTTCTGCAGCACCCTGGACCACCAGGGTCTAGCCTGGCCTATTCCCACCCATACTCACTTGCACCACGGGACTGTCTAGCGCTGACATAATTCTGTCCCTAACACACAGAATACTTACAGAAGTCCCCACAGCTGAGGTCTTCTCCATTTCCCAGGTGACCCCCTGCCTCATCTGCCTAGCCACAGCCTGTCCTTGTCCTGAAAGATGCTCTCACTGCTGGTGCCCAGAAGCCACTCCTGCCAAGAATGCACTTTTGGCTGCCACACAGCCAGGCCAGGTAGCTTCTCAGGCTTCCCCAGCCCTGGGATCCCAGGAAAGCTCCATGCGCTCTGGGCTGTCCAGGATGGGGGACCCCCTGAGTGCCCAGCCTTGGGGTAGCTTCAGATCAAGAACACAGTCCAGACCAAAGACCAGGGCTGTCCCTAAACCACAGAACATCCTTTAGCCATAGTCCTTGACGATCCTTACAGCAACGGCAGGCCTTGCGAGCATATCTTAGAGGAAAGTTGTCAGACACAGTAAGCCAGTCAGCCAAGCAGAACCCAGGCCAGACCGTAGCTACCTCTCAGCCGTCTAGTCATACATAGGGACCGTGGGCTCCCAGATACTTACATCGGTCTGGGGGTGTGATTGTGATGGACTGGGCGGTGAATTCGTCATCGAAGTACCTTGTGTCCACTTCTGAAGTGACCTGAGGTTTGAAGGGTGGCAGGAGCTGTGGAGAGGAGCCCGGAGTCAGCAATGCCAGGTCACCTGTGGGCAGGTGAGGGCCCCTGAAGCAGGCAAGAGGACTCACCTTTTTCTGTACCACATCCTGCCAGTTGATGCTGAGGAAGAATCTATGCTCCATGACCTCCTTTGCATCACTGGGACCTCCACCGAGCCTGGGCAGAGACAACCATCACCAACCACCCAGCACCCAAAATTGCAGGTTCTACAAGCCAGGCTCAAAGCAAAGGCACGTATAACCTAGGGTTCAAGGCCCCTGCACAGTTTTTGATAATGCTATCCTACTACAAACCCCTTTTCTGAGGGGACCTATGATTGGGGAGCTCATGGCTTAGGACAGAGGCAGGGAGAAGGCAATCTGGGACAAGTGGATCTCATAACTGGCCTCATCTTTATCCATGAACAGGTGACAGGGGAGTGGGGCAGGCTTACAAGGCAGACAGCTCACACACTGGCTCAACCTTATACGGTCCTGTGACCTTAGGCTGGCCATAAGGAATGCTGTATTCCTGTGTCCCCTCAGAAGAAGCAGTGCAGGGAGGTGTAAACTGTGGGGCCACTGGGGTTGCTCAGGGGACAACACACTCCCAGGCCACACCTCTGCTTAGGGTCCTTCTTCAGCAGCCCAGCCAGCAGGGACTTAGCCTCTGGCCCGAGCGTGCGTGGGAAGCGGATCTCCTCCATAAGGATGAGCTCGAAGAGGCGCTCGTGGTCCTGGTTGTAGAAGGGCAGGCGGCCGCACATCATCTCGTACATGACCACACCCAGCCCCCACCAGTCCACTGCGCGCCCGTAGTCATTGTCTTCTAGCACCTGAGGGAGGAAGGAGAAGAAGCCAGGCTAGAGGGGCTCCACCCCTGGCTCCCTCCACCCTTGGCCTGCACGCTCCCTGCCTCCAGCCCAAGACACCTCAGGCGCCAAGTACTCCGGGGTACCACAGAAGGTTTTCATGGTGGCTCCATCACTGATGCCCTCTTTGCACAAGCCAAAGTCAGTGATCTTGATGTGGCCATCTTTGTCCAACATAAGGTTTTCCAGCTGTTTAAAACAAAACAAAAGTCAATATATGAGGGCAGATCCCCCAGAGTTTCCTTCCCACTAAAGCAGTGGTTCTCAACCTGTGGGTCTTAACCGCTTTGGGGTCAAATGACTCTTTGATAGGGGTCACCTAAGAGCATCAGAGAACACATATTTACATTATGATTCATAATGGCAGCAACATTACAGTTATGAAGTAGCAATGAAAATAACTTTGTGATTAGGGCTCACCACAACCTGAGGAATGGCGTTAAAGGGTCACAGCATTAGCGAGGCTGAGAAGCGCTGCTGTCAAGACAGTAGTTTGGGGTGGCAAGCTGTCACCTCAGGGATTTCTGGGGTATATGGCACATGCACTGTGAGTTTCCGTTTCTTCTCTTTTTGAAACAGGCCAAGACCCCAGTGGCTTAGCTTGCCTCTGCTGGGGTTAAAGGCGGTGCCGTCAGGTCTAGCCTGGGCGTTACCTTTTTGAAGGTTAGATGTAAGTGGTACTAGGTTTTCAGAATTTGGTTCGTTTTTTAGAGACAAGGTTATAGCTAAAGTTAGCTTTAAACTCAAATCAGTCCTCCTGCTTCAGCCTCTCAAGTCTTAGAATTACAGGCATGAGCCTGGATTTTTGTTTTTCTTTTTCTGTTTTGGTTTTCGAGACAGGGTTTCTCTGTGTAGCCCTGGCTGTCCTGGAACTCACTCTGTAGACCAGGCTGGCCTCAAACTCAGAGATCGGCCTGCCTCTGCCTCCCGAGTGCTGGGATTAAAGGCATGCGCTGCCAATATATTGCTCAGGTTTTCTTTTAGTTATGAAACACATACTAGGAGATAGCATAAAGCTCACAACATACATGATTCCTCAATAAGGCCTTGGTGTCTACAGCCCAGGTTCCAGTAGAACCCCAGGAGCCCAGTTATCAACAACTCTTCCTTTACTTGGTTCTCTTGGGTCTGTGTGTTGTGCTGGCAGAGAAGCAGGGCCTCATGCACCCTACCCAAGCTATACTCCACACCCACCTATGAAAAGTCCATCATCTGCCCTGGCCCCAAGTTCATCATCTGCTCTGGCCCCAAGTCCATCATCTGCTCTGGCCCCAAGTTCATCATCTGCCCTGGTCAAGTTCATCATCTGCCCTGGTCAAGTTCATAATCTGCTCTGGCCCCAAGTCCATCATCTGCTCTGGCCCCAAGTCCATCATCTGCTCTGGCCCCAAGTCCATCATCTGCTCTGGCCCCAAGTCCAT
>NC_034590.1:532387-557642 GCF_900095145.1 Mus pahari | reverse complement strand
AGTCCATCATCTGCTCTGGCCCCAAGTCCATCATCTGCTCTGGCCCCAAGTCCATCATCTGCTCTGGCCCCAAGTCCATCATCTGCTCTGGCCCCTTTCCCTTAATGGGATGCAGCCACAGCCACTGTGTATCTTGTTCTGCTACCCAGAGTTCCCCTGGAAAATGGCTCTCCCATGGTGCACACTCTTTGGCAGCAGGTACAGTGGGCAGCATGAACGGTGCTGCTCTGAGCGTGTGCACACCTTCCCGGCTGAACACATGTCCCCATTTCTGGTGTGCACGAGGGCCTATGGCTGGCACATACTCTTGGTGTCATTGCCAAGCTATGCTCTGGAAGGTTCCAACTGACACCCCAGCTGCAGCCTGGGGTGCTCACAGGCTCACTGTAGAGCTGTCTGAGGTGTGTGCCACGGGCTATCCCAGAACCTGTGCACTCCACCACTACCCGACCCTCGACCTCCAGAGCATCTCACCTTGATGTCGCGGTACACCACATCCCTTGAGTGCAAATACTCCAGAGCTGACACAATCTCCGCTCCGTAAAAGCGCGCCCGGTCCTCCGTGAAGACCCGCTCCCGAGAGAGGTGGAAAAACAGCTGCAAGAGGAGGCCAGGCCTCAGCCCCCGGTCCCGAGACCTGGCCCTGCAGCCCATGGTATGCCCCGAGCAGACAGGGTCCAGGAGAGGCACAAAAGGAAACCAGAGAGGGAAGATGCAGCCCAGCATGCTGGGACTCACCACAACCTCAGCACTGAGGCTGAGACAGCAAGAGCAGCAATTCAAGCCAGCCTGGGCTACAGGGTGAGTTTGACTAGCCTCAGGTACACAAGACAAGACTAGCCTTTTTTTTTTTTTTTTTTAAAAAAAGAGCTGGGGCTGGAGAGATGACTCAGCAGTTAAGAGCACTGACTGTTCTTCCAGAGGTCTTGAGTTTAATTCCCAGCAACCACATGGTGGCTCACAACCATCTGTAATGGAATCTGATGCCCTCTTCTGGTGTGTCTGGAGGTAGCTACAGTGTACTTATGCACAAAATGAATCAATCTTTAAAAAAAAATGTTAAAAAAAAAATCTGAAGACAGCTATAGTGTTCTCATATAAATACAACAAACGGGCTGGTGAGATGGCTCAGTGGGTAAGAGCACCCGACTGCTCTTCCAAAGGTGCAGAGTTCAAATCCCAGCAACCACATGGTGGCTCACAACCATCCTTAACAAGATCTGATTCCCTCTTCTGGAGTGTCTGAAGATAGCTACAGTGTACTTACATATAATAAATCTTTAAATAAATAAATAAATAAATAAATAAAACAAATAAATCTTTAAAAAAAAAAAAAAAAAGAGCTAAGGATGAGGCTGGTGTGCAATACCAGAACATGGGAGGTAGAAACAAGAGAATCATGAATTCAAGGCCAATCTTAGCTACAGAATGAAAATGAGTTTGAGACCAGCCTGGGTTATCTGAATGAGATTTGCCTAAAATTAAACAAATAAGCACATTAGCTATTAATAAGTGGTCGAGCAAGGGCTGGAGCGTAAGCAGTGAATGGTAGGTGCCAACAAGAGGGCAGTGGGGACGTGGGGATGGGGTGAGGGGGCGGGCAGTGGGGTGTATGGGTGATGCAAGTGAAGCAGCCAATGCAACTGATGCAGTGACAGAGGCATGGGTCAGACTCCGAGCCACTGGGCTGGGGCCTAGGCCCATGTGCTTTCTCAGGGATCCCCAAGAACACATTCCTGGGACTGGCAGTCTACTACCCAGCAGCCTCTGCACCTGGTTTTGAATACTCCCCAGCATCATAGCAGCAGTATGAACCTGGGTGAGTCACTCACTTAACCTGCCCCAGTCTGTCCCCCACCTGTTTCACGGAGGGCAGGGGAACACTTGATGACATTCAATAAACCTCCCTTCTCCCTCTGCCCACCCCCACATGCGCACAAGCATATCCCCATCTCACCTAGATCTTTTTTGCCTCCCTCACCACCACCAAAAGATGGCCAGGTGCCACAGCTCACCTCACCCCCGTTGGCATACTCCATCACAAAGCACAGGCGGTCATGGGTCTGGAAGGCATACTTGAGGGCCTGTGAAGAGAACCAAAATGCTGGGACAGAATGAAAGCTCTGCCAGCTGGAGGGTAGGGACCTGAACTGGCACACTACACCCGGGCCTGCTTGGGTCAGAGGGGTTCAAGTCCTAGGCATGTCCAGGAGAGGGGATAGGTTCTGACCCCCAGAGCTGTCTCAGCAGCTCTCCTCTGTAAGACATCACACCCAGAGCTGTGCGCTGTATCACACAAACCTCTTGTTTGCTATGGCTCAGAGGGACAAGGCATTGGGTGCCAACTCCCAAGGCAAGACAGCCAGGCTGTCAGTCTACACACAGCAGCTCTCCAATTGTGTTCTTAGGAGCCCTACAAGGTTCCTCCCCAAGCCCTGACAACTCCTCTACTCACAAAAAACAAGCTCTCTGGTTCTGCCTTCTACACTGAGGGATCGCATGACATAGCACTGAACTCAGGACACAGCCTCAAAGCTACCGTCCATATCTACTCAGCTGGAGTCAAAGGCTACACCATGATGGCATGTTTGTGACAGGTTTCTTTCTTTTTTTTTTTTTTATTATTATTTTCTTTATTTACATTTCAAATGCTATCCCGAAAGTTTCCCATACCCCTCCCCCCCTTTTTTTTATTATTATTTTCTTTATTTACATTTCAATGTGACTGAGGTTTCTTAAAACCAAAACCAAAATGCAGTCTTCTTACTTGGGTCAGTTGGGCTAAGCACCTCTCACTCCCAAAGATGGCCACCAAGTAACCACCACAAAGTGTCTCAGTGTTCAAGCAGTCTGGGAGCCCAGTGATGCCCTGCCTGGCCTGCCCGGCTTACACCAAAGCCGTGCCTATAACATCTCTTTCCCAGAACTCTGCCCAAACTCACTGTAAGGAAGGGGTGCCTGGTATTCTGCAGAACGCGACTCTCTGTGACTGTGTGGGCGACTTCATCCTGTGGACAGACAGTGCAGATGAGTGGCAGGGACACATGACAACCTGTGGTCACCAAGGAACAAAATCCAGATGAAACCTCCCCAATCTGGGAATAGGAACAGGGTCCTTTACAGGCCCAAATAGCAGCCTAGACAAGGGTGATTTTGAGAGCACAAGGTGAACAGCTGATGACTCCACAACTGAGGGACGAGGCTATAGCACCACTGAACCCAGGTCGGCCACCAACGTTCCACTGCCACTTGAATCTTCAATGACCCAAAGGCCCATGTGCTGAAGATGTGATACTGGTCCCCACCTACAGCACTCTTGGGAATTGGGAGACTTTGGGGACATAGTCTAATGGGAGGAAACTAGGTCACTGTGCCCGTGCCCTTAAAAGAGACCCTGGGAACCCAGAGCCTCTCCTCTTTTACTTCCCAGCCCTCCCTGCCATGTGCGCTATGATGTACATGCAATGAAGGTCCCCACAGGCCTAAAACCACCCAAGACCGCATCCATAAACTAAAGCATATAAAACAGCCAAAACCTTTCCTCGTTGCAAACTCTATGCAATCTGTCACCATGAAGCAGCTCTAGCATGCCCCCTAGAGGGGGAATAAGCAGAGAGTATGTGACCCCTCACCCACGGGTACCACACCAACATAGGAACCCCAACTTCAGAGAAGGCTCCACATCTTAGCAGAGGGCTCACCCTGGCATCAGGGTAGAAATACATATTCTCTGGACCCATTCTGTCAGAAACTCAGGGGGAGCCCATGGAGAGGGTATTGGGGGCGAGGGTGGGGCACTGTCCCAAAAGCTCAACTTTAGTGTATGCTCTAGGGTAGGAGGACCACAGGAGAGCTTCCAGATGCCCTTTCCTACCTCAACAATCTGGGCAAGAGCTTAAACTCAGGAGACACTGGGACTGTCAGACCATTTCTGAGTCTCACAAATGGAGGCTGTGAGTGCCCTCTGCATGTGTGGCTGGAGACACGGCTAAACCTCTTATAATGTACAGCACAGCCCCACACTAAGGAATCATGTGGCCGCCCACAATATAGTGCTGAAGCTGACAAGCCCTGCCCTGGATCAGTTTTATCAATAATCTGTAAGTAGCTTTGTTTCCTCTTGCAGAGGAACCAAGTTCAATTCCCAAGCACCCTCAATAGGCCACTCATAATGGCCTGCAACTTCAACTCCAGGGGATCTGACACTCTGCCCTCCACATGCCACCCCCGAATCCCCTTTATCCTGAGCATTGTACTTTGTGTAAGAATTTTACTATCAAGCTTATTATAAACCTTTCCTTCTGCTGGGCACTCCTGTAATCCCAGCCCTCAAGAGGAAAAGAGGCAGGCAGATCTCTGATTTCTGAGTTCGAGGCCAGCCTGGTCTACAGAGTGAGTTCCAGGACAGCCAGGGCTACACAGAGAAACCCTGTCTCAACAGGCCAAAAAAGCAAAAAGAGGAAAAGTTGTGTGTTAAAAACTAACAAGAAGCTGGGCCTGGTGGCGCAGGCCTTTAATCCCAGCCCTCGGGAGGCAGAGGCAGGCGGATTTCTGAGTTCGAGGCCAGCCTGGTCTACCGAGTGAGTTCCAGGACAGCCAGGACTATACAGAGAAACCCTGTCTCGAAAAACCAAAAAAAAAAAAAAAACAAAAACAAACAAACAAAAAAAACTAACAAGAACTGCTTTGGCTGGGATCAGATGCAGGAGCTCACTAGCCCAGCAAGCTCCTCCCACTGAGCATCCTCCTATCACACTTCCAACTCAGCTCCTAAACAGCACTTGCTGGGTGAGGCCCAGGGCTCACAGGGCTCAGGCCTTTCTCCTCTCACAGTCATCCCATGAGACTGGTACTTGGGGCAGGGTGTATGGGAGGGGGTGGGGGCGGGTGGGGAGGGAATAAAGACAGACCATCAGATGGCGAAGCCAATGTCCTAGGCCTGAAAGAGCTCCCAAGCACGGTCTAGCACCAGACAGTGGCTCCTGAGGACACTCGGATACGGCTCAGTGGCACGGAGCTTGCAGAGCTTGCAGGGGTAAATATAAGGCCCTGGCTCCATCCCCAGAATCCCTCCTCACTCCTTACAAAAAAAAAAAAAAAAAAGATGGCTATTGTCACCTATTTTTTTGAGACAGGGTTTCTCTGTGTAGCCTTGGCTGTTCTGGAACTCAGAGATCTGCCTGCCCCTGCCTCCCAAGTGCTGGGATTAAACGTGTGCACTGATCAGTAATCAGTGGCTGTTGTCATCCGGAGGCCTAGTGCTATGATCGAACCCTGTGCCTTTTGTCTATCAATCAGGTGCCCTACCTACCACAGAGCCCTTTCTCATCCATTACAGGCCACTGTTTCAGACTCAGCAGAAGGAGATGGGCAAACAGATCGGTTTTTCCTGAAACAGGAGACCTCGTGATAATAGAGTCTCCTGTGCTTTTAGTCCCAGTGGAAGATAGCCTGAGATAACCCACTGTTAATCAGTTTTGCCTCTGTGTTGCTTTCTTGCCTTTCAAACTTGAGTGCTCTGATGGGAGCACTGTTTACAGAACTGAGACTGCCCTACTTCACAAACCACAATTACAGACAATCAGGTCTAACCTAAAGTTATTGCACGGTTATCTTTGGACATTCCTGAAGAAGTCTCCCTGGCCCAGTCCCAAGCTGCCCACCTTTGCAATGATGACCTCCTTCCGCAGGATCTTCATGGCATAATAGCGACCAGTGGCCTTCTCTCGAACCAGAATGACTTTGCCGAAGGTGCCCTTGCCGAGGAGTTTGAGATAATCGAAGTCATTCATGGTCTGTGGGGAGCGAGAATGCAGAGCCGTTGGTGTTTAGCACTTGGCCCATGGGACAAAATTGCAACCAGGAAGAGGAAACCCAAAAGATGCCATGGCTCAAGGGCTTCTAGGTGGTGGGAGACACATGGCAACTCTGTGTGCTGATGCAGCAGATAGGCAGTTTGCCCTGGCACCGTCACTCACCCCACAGCATCCATAACCAGAGGTGATCCTGTATCAGGAAGTCATGAAGATCCCCTACTGAACCTCTGTGTACTTTGTGTGGAAACCCAGGCAGGCAGGGCAGCTGCAGCCCCAGCCCCTGGCTCCTTGCCACCAGCACTTACCACTTTGGCCCGTGCCTTGTTGACAGCTACCTCCATCATCTCAGATGTGGAAGAGTCACTGGGGGAGCCACACTTGTAATCCATGGCGTCTTCACCTGGGCCCCGCTGCTTCAGACTATTGGCGACCATCTGGATAGCCCGCATCCACTCTTCCCTGTGTGAAATGAAACACACACAGGTCCTGAGAATTTCTCCCTGGCAGCCACAGCTCCCCTGCGCACAAAGGGCAAGCTGAGGACCAACCCCCTTTCAGCACTTGATGAGACCCCAGGCTGGCAGAACTGACAGGTCCTAACTAAAAGCGCACAGGCTCAGTCTGTAGATAAGGCAGTGGCAGAAAGACAGATTGTCCACCTGCTGGGGTACTCTGGCCTGGGGGTGAGGGTTGAAGTCAAGACACTGAGACGATCAAAGGAGGGAGAACATTTGTTTGAGGCCCTCGAGACTACAAAGTCACACAGCCTTTGGGAGGAACAACTGATGCTACCTTGAATGCTTCAGAGCAAGTGGGGAGCTCAGGCTTATGAGCTACTGATGCTCTGCGAAGAGAGCAGAAATAAAAGGAAGCCTCAAGAGCCAAAGCAGTTGTACTGGCTGGTTTTGTGTCAACTTGACACAGCTGGAGTTATCACAGAGAAAGGAACTTCAGTTGGGGAAATGCCTCCGCAAGATCCAGCTGTAAGGCATTTTCTCAATTAGTGATCAAGGGGGAGGTTCCCTTGTGGGTGGTGCCATCTCTGGGCTGGTAGTCTTGGGTTCTGTAAGAGAGCAGGCTGAGCAAGCCAGTGGAAGCAAACCAATAAAGAACATCCCTCCATGGCCTCTGCATCAGCTCCTGCTTCCTGACCTGCTTGAGTTCCAGTCCCGACTTCCTGTAGTGATGAACAGCAGTGTGGAAATGTAAGCTGAATAAACCCTTTCCTCCCCAACTTGCTTCTTGGTCATGATGTTTGTGCACGAATAGAAACCCTGACTAAGACAGCAGCCAAAGACCCATGAGGCAAGAGTTGGCCAACAGGACCCCCCAGCGCCCGGCCAGCCAGGCACGCAGAAGAGGAGCTGCTGGAGCGGGAGTCAGTCCCAGCAGATAAGGCTGGCTAGAGGACAGTGGGCCAGCTCTGGCATTCCCGGGTTAGAAGTTGCTGTCTCGATCTTTGCAAACCATTCTTTTTGTGAGGTAGTCCAAATCACCAGAGATCAATGGGGACATGTGGCTGCTTAATGCTCAGTTGCCACATCCATTTTTGGCCTAGCAAAACAGCAATCGTAAGTGGTCTGCATTAACCTCTGTGTTTTGCATGCATCTGTCTAGGAAAAGGCCTGTGAATGACAGGAAACAACGCTCACGTCAACTAGAGCCTTCACCAAAGGCAGGCGGCTCCGCTAGAGCCAAGAACTCGGAAGACACTGAGAGCTCATGACCCCCGCCAGCCCTGCCCTGTCTTGCCATCTGCTGGCAGGAAGACTGCTAGCAAGGTCACACAAAGAGGAGCCAATCCCACCCTGCTGAGGTGCTCTGCTGGTTCCATGGGTACCAGGGAGAGCCATGATGAGTCCCAGAGTGAAAACTGACCTGTGCTGGGACACAGGTCTTCATCCAACTGGGTACTGTCATTTCCTGGTATTATCTACAATGGCAGGTCTTCCATATGATATGTTGGAGCAATGTTTTGCGCATTGTGTAAAAATTATCCTTATATATTCAAATGCTGATTTCATTGCTGGCAGAGATCTGACTATAGGGCCAACTCTGGTACTGTCATTACTGTGAAGCATATCCTGCCCTGGTATTTTATAAACATTGTTTTCCATCACCTTCTGACTGGCCCAATAAACAGCCAAATTTCTGGCTAATGGGGGCTGGAGAGTTAAGGCAGGGCTTTTGGGCTGAAAGAGGAACCGGATGTGAGGGTGGCCAGTGGACATGGATGAAGAAGCAGGTGCCAGGATGAGACTGATATGGTGATGCGCCGTGTCACCGGGGGAAAGTAGGCTAGTCGGTGTTCTTAGGTTAGACTAGCTGAGAATGCCCAACTACAGTGCCCAAAGCTTATCATAAACATAGTAAGTCTCCGTATCATTATTCAGAGCTGGGGTGGGCACAGAAAGGTTTACTGGTTACAGTGGTATCTTAGCAACAGTGGAGCAAGGCAGCAGCATTTCAGACAAAGGGTTCTGGGAGCACAGAACAGACACGAGAGTGTATGTGGCAAGATGCTCCTATGTGCAGCTCAAAGACTGAGATAGGTCTACACAGATCTGGGACGACCTAAAATACTCTGCAGGAGGAAAGAACAGTGCCCAACAATGTAGGGGATCAGGCTCAGAGTTAGACAATGGTCGCCTCACCCAGGGCTCAGAAGGCACAAACCTTCCTGCAGCAGTTGGTGGGGGAATGACTCTGGAGCCCTGGTTGTACCGGATGGGGAACTGGGAGGCAGAGGCCCAGGAGACAGACTCTAATAAATGCAGAACACCTATCCCCACCCCCATATCACAAAAGAGTAAACAGACTCAGGTTACAAAAACAAGCAATGGCATGGGGACAGGCTGCAGCTCAGTGGCAGAGCACTTGTCTGGCATGCTCAGGGCTTAAACAACAAGCCCAGATGCAAGAAAAGCTCCAAGCCTGGTCACTGGACTCTCAAATGACCCGTGGCCTTCCCCAGGGCCACTGGGCAACAAAGTCCCTGCTCAGCGCCAGGCTTGCTGAAGCAAGCAGAAACAAGCTTTGGGCTTCCTATTACTGTCAGGAGGGATCTGCCTTTTACCTGTGAAATCACACTTTGTAAGAGAGCCGTGCGACTTTCATACCATGCTCTGTGAGACAAGGTGCACAGACAAGTGCTGGCACACTGTTCCTCCCCACCCAAGAGACCGGAGGCCCCCAAACCCTACAAGGACAGGGACTAACATCTGCTCTTTGTTTTTTGAGATGGAGTCTTGCTATGGAGCCTAGAACTCTTTTCTTTTCTTTTTTTTTTTTTTTTTAATTTTTTTTTAGGCATGGGTCTCTGCATAGCCCTGGCTGCCCTGGAACTCACTCTGTAGACCAGGCTGGCCTCGAACTCAGAAATCCGCCTGCCTCTGCATCCCAAGTGCTGGGATTAAAGGCCACTGTCCCTCTCCTGCTTCTTCCTGCTCTCAATGGGGCACGCCCCCAGCACCTGTTTGGGTGCTTGGTAGGTATAAATGGCCCCCACAGCAAGGCCAGTGCACCCCGGGCAGGGCAGGGCCAGCGTCTTCCCTTCCCGAGCCTGCAGTCAGCATTCTTACTTGGTTTTAACCTGTGCCTTCCTTGGATAAGTCACTGCCTAGAGCCCAATCCCTGTATTAATATTCTTGTTTTCCAAAACATACACCTTAAGGGAGGACGGACAGCAGTGAAAACACACGCTGTGCTCTGCTTTGATGACCATAGTTGTACACTTACGTGGTTTTTTTGTTGTTGTTTTGTTTTTGTTTTTGTTTTTTGTTTTTTGGTTTTTCGAGACAGGGTTTCTCTGTATAGCCCTGGCTGTCCTGGAACTCACTCTGTAGACCAGGCTGGCCTCGAACTCAGAAATCCACCTGCCTCTGCCTCCCAAGTTACTTACGTGTTTTAAAATGCGGACTTTGAAACTGGCAAGATGGCTCAGGGGGTAAAGGCTCCTGCTATCAAGCCTGACTTCCTGACTTCAAACCAGGCCTCACCCAGGGGAGGAGAGAACAGACCCCCTCCCATAAGCCACCCTGATACCCGCACAGGTGCTATGGTGGGTGTAAGTTTTTAAATGTAATTTTCTAAAAGTGGGTTTGACAGGTTTCACTACATAGCCCTGGCTTTCCTGGAACTTTCTAACAGGCCTCAAACTTACAGACATCTGCCTACCTCTGCCTCCCAGGTGCTGGCTAAAAAAATGTTTTTAAGCACAATTTTGTATTATGATGGTGGACTAAAAATTACAGATCTAAGTGGTATGAATATATAAAAAGACTTTCATCCACAGAGCTTTGAGACTGTCACATGGCAAAACAGACTGCAGACCAAGATGCACAGTGTGATTACTGCCTTTGTTGACAGGAAGACAGAATACAGCCCAAAGGGTTGCTACTGGTGACAGCAGGGACAGTGTCTCGTCTCTACATGTTCATCCCTCCCAGCTCCCTCTCCGGACCCCACGGCTCCAGCCCAGAAGGCACTGGCTTCTGGAAGGGGTGACAACATAGGACAGGGCCTGATCTAGAGGACACACCTGGTTAGAGCACAGGAGCCTGCACCAGGAGGCAGGCTGTGGTAAGAGGCTCTCCCACCTCCTGACCAGCCACCAATCTGGTTCCAACTGGACCAAAGTTACAAGGTTGCAGCACCCAGAATTCTAGAGAAAAAGTGAGGGCCTTGGTCCAGAACACTCCTCAAGGGTTTGCAACATGGTGTCTGGGGCAGAGGGTACTCCTACCCAAAGCTGGCACTTCAGTGCCTTTCCTTTCCCAAAGAAGACCCAGGGACACCAAGCCCTTCCCAGCCAATAGACAATGTAAGAAAAAATAGCAGTGGTCAATAGCAGTTCCACAGTCAGAGCCACACCTGGCTGGTGGGTGTCACACAGCCATTCCCCCGGTGCCAGAGACCCAAGTGCCTATGTGAAAGAAGCTGATGGCAGCCCAGGCCTCAATTCCTCACTGGGCTCAGGGGGACGAAAGGATAATACTCCCTTGGGAATGTTCACAGACTAAAGGATACCACTCATGGAGCCCTAGAATAAAGCAAAGGACACCTCCCCTGGGAAGCTGGGATTGAGGCCACTTTCCAGAGAAGACCTGCTCACGAAACACCACCGCTGCCCCTCTCATGGCAGAAACAGCTACTGTTACTTTCCATGTGAAGGAGCCCTTGGCTCCCATCAGCCTGGGCATCTCATTTTATATGTGGAAAGAATGAGGAACACAGAGTCTGACACGCTAACAAGCAGGGGGGCAACACAGACAACCCAGGCCTTCCTGCCTTGCCCAGGAGCACAGCTATGGTATTTCTATGGTATTTCCTGATCCCGTCATCCTTCACCTGGCTTCTAAAGCCTGGGAGAGACACCTGAGGAGCTATGCTTATTCAGGCTAGCACACGGCCCTAGCCGGGGAATTGGGAGCCAGGCCCGGGCCATGTGGCTCTCAACAGCCCACCTTTGCCAGATCTGTCTCCTGCAGAAGTTGCAGGTCCCACGTGATTGAAAATAGACTCAGTAATGAAGAACCCACTAACCTGGTACACTGCTAACTGTCTCTCTCGAGACCAGGGGGCTGCAAACTCTGTGAAGGAGCGGGGAGTTTGATTTCAAGCTTCTCTAGGCCTGTGCTTCATCCATCTCTTAAACTCTGCTGTGGTGGAGCAAAAGCACCACAGACACTTCATACACAAGCAACTAGCCACACCAATATAACTTGATTTGCCCCATCAGCAAGCAGGCTGTGGCTGCCAACCCTACTGAAACCGACTTCTGGTTTACAGGACAAAGAGAAGTACCACTTAGAACATGAGATAGTAAACAAAAACATCTAGCTTGTTTTGTCAAGAATATCATTGTTGCTGGGCGTGGTGGTGCACACCTTTAATCCCAGCACTCGGGAGGCAGAGGCAGGTGGATTTCTGAGTTCGAGGCCAGCCTGGTCTACAGAGTGAGTTCCAGGACAGCCAGGGCTACACAAACAAACAAACAAACAAACAAACAAACAAAGAATATTATTGTCATGAGACAGGGAGAACTAGGTGAGACTAAGTCAAAGACGCAGTATGTACCTAGAGTGAGTCTATGGTGTTGTTTGTTTGTTTTTGGGTTTTCGAGACAGGGTTTCTCTGTGTAGCCCTGGCTGTCCTNGAACTCACTCTGTAGACCAGGCTGTCCTCGAACTCAGAAATCCNCCTGCCTCTGCCTCCCGAGTGCTGGGATTAAAGGCGTGCGCGCTACCACTGCCCAGCAGCATTCTGAATTTTTAAGAGAGGTACTTAGGCGATGGCTGAGTGAAGAGTAAAACACTCATAAGTGTGAGCAGAAACTCAGAATCTACCTTTAAACAACATAAAAGAAAGGCAGGCAAGGCGGCTCAGCAGTAAAGGTAACTTCCCTTTAGACTTGGTACCCTGATTCAAACCATGGACCCTTTATGGCAGAAGGAAAGAAACGGCCCCCCTTCCAAGCTAACCTCTGACCCACATACAATTCACAGCGTGTACATATGCCCCCCCCCCCGCATGCACGAGCACACAAACACACAAGCACACTAGATGTGGGTGGTGAGAGCTGAGCTGGAGAGCCTAGGTGGTTCCTGAGTATCCTCTAAACTTCCCTGCATCAGAACACACTTGTGCTGGGCATGGCAGGTGTCAGGTCCAAAGGAAACTCCAATTCTCCACATTCCAAAAGACAGAAGAGACAAATGGCTATCTGTGGTGCCTATTAGCACCAAATGGCATGCTGACCTCCAGGCTCCCTCAGCGTTACACCACCTGTTACACATTTCAGAGCCCACCCTAGCTCTTCTTACCTCCTCTCTACCCTAAACTTCCCCAGCTCACAGACTCTCTGTTCCTGAATGCTACCCATTCTCCTAAACCCTGCTATTTCAGCTAAGCCAGCCGCTGGCTGTTCTTCTTTTTTTTAAAGATTTATTTATGTATATGAGTACCCTGTTGCTCTCTTCAGACACACCAGAAGAGGGCATCAGATCCCATTACAGATGGTAGTGAGCCACCATGTGGTTGCTGGGAATTGAACTCAGGACCTCTGGAAGAGCAGTCAGTGCTCTTACCCGCTGAGCCACCTCCAGCCCCCAGCTGCTGTTCTTGTCTTTCCTCTCCACCTTGCTGCTCCTACATTCCCCCCTCCCTTCCTGTTCTTTTGCACTAGCTCTTTTCCCCCTCCCCCATCTCATGCACCACCCCTTCTGCTCCTGGCTTCTCTCCTGGCCATAACAGTCTACTAATCTTTCAGATGCCTCTGGCTGTTCTCCGTCACATTCACAATAAATCCCTCCCCTTTTACACACGCCTTTAATCCCAACATTCAGGAGGCATCTCTATGAGATTGGGGGTGGGATAGGGGGTGGCAGAATGGCTGCTGCTAGGTCCCAGCTACCTGGGGAAGGCAAAGAAAGAACCTGTGAAACACAGCATCTAGTCAGTACCTTCTCAGCAGTGCTTCCTGCCTCCCCATCCTGCAGTCCCTACACTCATACTCACACTCGGGCCTATGGGAACAAGGCAGTAAGGACAGCACAAGCCCTCTCCACAGAGTAGGGAAGCTGAGCTGCCCCCTGGCTCTGCCTTCCTTTGGAACCTAGGGCTTGGTCTCTAGGGCAGGCAGGGCCATGCCAGGGGCATTCTCCCCAGTAGCACAGGGTACCAAGGAAAGAAAGAGTAAGAAGCCCAATCTTCATCCTGGTCTCAGCATGGCCCAATCTCCCCACTATTGAGGACAAGTTGTCTTGTAAAAAGCAGACATCAGATCTCGCAGGCCTGACCCAGTGAGTGCCAGGTACTGCTGCCCGGAGGCTTCCTGTTTATCATCCTCTGAATCTCTTAACAACCCTGTGACAAACCCCAGTTTATTAAGCGCCTGCCAAGCCCTGCAGGAATCTCCACTGAGGGCCAAAGCTTTGGCCAGGCTTCCAGCTTTGAGCGCCTCCACTTCCCTCTTCCAAACGCAGTCCCTTGATTCTCTGGTAACACAGAACTACTTGAGGTCCCTGGGACCCAGGAGTTGTCTCACCTCCTGGTCTCTGTGTATTCTGTTGAGTTCATTTCCTGGACTGCTCTCTTCCCGATTTCAAGCTCTTACCCATCCTCAAACTCACCCAACACCCATGACTAGCATCTATCAGCCTATATTTGCTTTTGCTGGCAGTCCATATTTGGTCCCCAGTTTTCAATTGGGTTACACCTCAGTTGGCCTGAGATGATAATTTGGTTCCCTGTGGTGAGACCAATATATTTTTAACTTGGGGAGATATGCAACAATAATTACAGTATAGATCAGTCTCCCCAAGATCTTGTGATCTTGCTTCACGCAGGCTCTAGAACAGCACTGTCCAAGAGGGTCAGTCCCAAACACTTGGGCGACAGAGGCAGGAGCATCAAAAGTTGATGACCAGTTGATGACATATCAATTCAAGGCCAATCTGGGCAACACAAGTTCCCACTAAAAAAAAGAGTGTAGGTAAAGAAAGCAAGCATTCTCTTTCTCTACTTCTGCACCTGAAATGCTGAGCAGGTCTAGGCCAACCTTCTCAGAGTCCCATAGGTACAGCAGGAGCTCTGTCTTGTGAACGGGCAAGAGGGGTGTTCTTCAGAGCGAAGTCCAAGACGACAGAAGAGGAGGAGGAACACTTCCACAGAGGGCAGGACTGTCTACCACAGAGACATCAATGAGAAGAGCAGCCCAGCTCCAGCAGGGAAGAGAGAGAAACCACTGGACGGTTTACACAAGGAAGACCCTCCTCAAGGGCAGCCTCATCCACACACAAATCAAACCTAACCCTGCTCAGAAACTCGGAACCGAAGTGTTCGACAGCATAAGGTTAGCAGGAGACTTTAGACATGCTGGACAGAAACCCTCTTAGTGGGCTGGCGAGATGGCTCAGCGGTTAAGAGCACTGACCTGCTCTTCTGAAGGTCCTGAGTTCAAATCCCAGCAACCACATGGTGGCTCACAACTATCCGTAATGAGATCTGACGCCCTCTTCTGGTGCATCTGAAGTCAGCTACAGTGTACTTATGTATAATAATAAATAAATTAAAAAAGAAAACCTAATTAATTAAAGATTTATTTAAAAAAAAAAAAAAGAAAGAAAGAAACCCTCTCAGTACTGCAAGTGTGGACTCCCGTGAGCCTCAGCATTAGCCCTAAGGATGCACCCAATGTATCAGAACCAAATGTTATGCCTCACAGAAACACATCCTACAATGAGCTCAAGGCTGGAAACACATCACCCTGGAACTTGCTAAGTAACTCAGGGACACCCATGTGTGGCTGTCACAAGAGAACAGAGTGGCAGCACAGCTGCTCTCTCTACAGTTAGAAAGGTTCCCAAAACACAGCCTTCAGGGAAAGCGTTAGGTTCAGAGCAGTGCGATTCGGTCTCTAATTGCTCTTCAAGGGCACTGTGGTGGTTTGAACAGGAATGGCCCCCATAGATTCCTGCATTAAAACGCTTGGCCCATAGAGAGTGGCACTATTAGGAGGTGTGGCTTCGATGGAGTAGGAGTGACCTTGCTGGAGGAAGTGTGTCACTGTAGAGGCAGGCTTTGTGGTCTCCTACGCTCATGCTGGCCCAGTGTGGCCGTCTTCCTTCCTGCTGCCCGTGGATCAGGATGCAGAGCTGTCAGCTTCCCCAGCAGTGTGCCTGCCTGCAGGCTGCCATGCTTCCTGCTGTCATGATAATGGACTAAACCTCTCAACTGGTAGGCCAGCCCAAATTCAATGTTTTCCTGGATAAGAGTTGCTGTGGGAAGCCGGAGAGATGACTCCGATGGCACACTGGCTCCTTTTCCAGAGGTCCTGAGTTCAATTCCCAGCAGCCACATGGTGGCTCACAACCATCTGTAATTGCCCTCTTCTGGTGTGTCAGCAACAGCATGCTTATATACATAAAATAAATAAATTAAAAAAAAAAAAAAAAAAAAGAGTTGCCGCGGCCATGGTGCCTTTTCACAGTAATAGAAATTCTAAGAACAGGAACCAAGAAACTGCAAGCTGCAGGGTTTGGGTGGGACGGAGCTGAGGGGCCATAGTTATTCAGACTGACCTTGATCTCGTTCTGTAGCCTAGAAAGGCCTAGAACTGCATTTCTCCTGCCTCAGTCTGCCAAGAACTGAGATCACAAGCATACACCACTACATTTGGCTCAAATTCCTTTTTGTTTTTGTTTTTTTTGTTGTTGTTGTTTTTCTAGACAGGGTTTCTCTGTGTAGTCCTGACTGTCCTGGAACTCACTTTGTAGACCAGGCTGGCCTCGAACTCAGAAATCCGCCTGCCTCTGCCTCCCGAGTGATGGGATTAAAGGCACGAGCCACCACGTCAAATTCCTTTTTGTAAGACAAGGGTTCATGTCTGCTGCCATGCTGGCCTTGAACTTACTATGTAGTCAAGGGCAAACCTCTTGCCTCCATCTCCCTAGTGATGGGATTATAGGGATATGTCACCATGACATGTTTATGTAGTACTGGAGACCTGAAGCCACAGTCTCATGCATCCTAGGCTAGACTCTCAAGAACTGAGCTACATCTCTAGCCCCCTACACTGATCTTTGTAACTGACTCTCTGGACCAGCGCCCTAGATTCAGTGAAAGTGCTTATGTAGAATACAGCTGGCAAATCTCTGGGTCATGAACGGGAAGAACTCCATTTCTTCCCAGGACTCAGATATGTTCCCAGAGTCTGAAGATGTGGAGAGGGGGTGGGGGTGGGGGAATGTGTTTAAACCAAGCATCCCAGCTCTTCCTAGCTCCAGTTGGAAAGATCCTATGCCAGAAGGACTCCAGGTATAGAATAGCCTCCCAAGGGCTGTAAAGATGGCTCAGCAGTTAAGAGCACTAGCTGGCTGCCCTTCTAGAGGTCCTGAGTTCAATTCCCACAAACCACATGGTGACTCACAACCAATCTGTAATGGGATCCAATGCCCTCTTCTGGTGTATCTGAAGACAGCAATAATGTACTCATATACATAAATAAAAATCTTAAAGAAAAAAATAGGAAGACTAGAATCCCAAAGGATTCTGTCCACCTACCCTCTTGCCTTCATACCAGGCCTGTCTGCTCTCAGGACAGCCACACAGAGAGGTACAGACTCACCTCTCATCTGGAGAGTCTACATGGAAGGTCCTCTCTATGACTGTGGTCCACTGTAGGCAGCGTATGACAAAGGTGTTGGGTCGTGGCCTCTCAGTCTTCATCAGCTGACATTCTGTGGGTACAGGCAGGAAAAGAGTGAGGGCATGGTCCTGCTGCCTACAGACCAAATTCACCAATCCATTTTTTTTGTGTGCCAACCCCTATACAAGATGATGCCAGAAACTGAGACAGTCTTGGCCCTGTCCTCGAGGGTACCGGATGTCAGAGTCTCCTGCTTTTCAAGGACACAAAGAAACCCTGAGCTGTGGGAAGCACTACATAGATGAGGTACAAGTGACAATGAGGCTTTCACCAGCCCCTCCTCCACATTGTTCTTACTTTTGTGATTTCAGCCCATTCCCAGGGTTCCAGAGATGGAACTCAGGGTTTAATGCACAGCAGACAAAGACTCTGCCACTGAGTGAGGGCTCTAGCTTACTTTTTTCTTGTGAAACGGGGTCTTATACTAAGTTGTTCAGGTCTGCTGCCTCAGCCTGCCAAACTTCTGTAGAAGTGCACCATGAGTTGAAGGCCAAACCGGCAGCGACAACTCAGAGTCATGGCCAGATGAAAGGAAAAGACTGTGAAGGTATTTAATCTGGAGGCAGGGGACCAAGTTAGTAAGGCACAGTGGTACAGTGCAAGGCAGGCCACAGAAGAAAGAAGCCTCAAGTCTGGAGAGGTGGGTCAAGCTACCTAGGCAGAACCCTGGAAAGCACCCTGGGGAATCTAGTCTCTGTCTTTGGGGTCAGGGAAGGGATGTGTAGAGACGGAGACAGGTCCTTCCTGCTAGGGCACTGGATTACAGGGCAGGGAGAGGCGTCTAGAGCCAGACCCAGGTCACTGCCTAAGATCTAGGGTTAAATAGGATGCCCCAGATGGAGAGAGGAGAAAAAGATGGTAGGCAGGGGACAGGAAGGTCAGCCTGGGATATGGCGAAGATGAGGGTCCTTGAGGGTACCCACAGAAAGACTTCCAAGAAGCTGCTAGAGACGGGCTAGTAGATCAAGTCAGAAGCGGAAGCTGGTAGCAGATGTGGCAGGGCCATGGGCACTGGAAGAGAGCTGCCAGAAAAAGGCTTTCTGCAGAAGGGGTGAGCACGAGGCTGGGTTCCAGATACTGCAAAGCCCGAGGAGAAGCAGAAGCTACAGCAAGGCCCTCGGACAGAATGGACTCTGGGGTGACAGAGACGGGGTGGCCTATGAAACAGTCTCAGCAGCTATGACAAGAACATGGTATTGGGTCCACAGGAGGAAGGAGACAAGAGGACAAGACAAGGGGATTATTGGGCTTGTCAAGCTGGTCAAGAAAATACTAGGGCAGTGGTGGCCCACACCTTTAATCCCAGCACTTGGGAGGCAGAGGCAGGCAGAGCTCTTTGAGTTTGAGGCCAGCCTGGTCTACAGTATGAGTTCCAGGACAGCCAGGGCTACATAGTGAGACCCTACCTCGAAAAACCACACACACACACACACACACACACACACACCAAGAAAACACCAGGCTAGGTACCACAGAGGGAACTGAGGACATGTGGTAAGCCCTGGCACAGCTCTGTCAGATGCTAAGATCTACTTGGCTAGAGGAACAGTGAAGAACAGAGAGAACAGAGAGAACAGAGGAACAGTGAAGAGGAAGGACTTTGTTATAGAGCAGACAGGACACCAGCTAGAACCATAGAGCCAAAAGGTGTGAGATGCATCCTGACTTCTCACTACGCCCAGAAAGGAAACACCCACTGCCAAAGAGCAACAGCAAGGAAGGACAGAAGTCAGATCTGAAGGTGAAAGGGCTAAGACAGGTTCTGGCTCAAGCATAATTGTGTCCCTTGTGTCCCTAACACCTGCCAGCAACGCTGTGAGCTGTGGAACTCTGGTCTCCTGGTCCTGAGACGCACCTGCTACAGAGAAATTGTTCAGGGGGGGTAATGTCTGGTCAGGGGCCTCGGGCCTCTCCTTATACCCAATGAAAGATCCATCACTCTTCAGAAGGAAGTACCGGGGCCTCCAGGTTTTGATGTATTCACCTGAAACAAGGTGAGAGGAGAAAAGGTCAGGGCAAGGTTAAACAGTGTCCCAGCAGACAGGCAGCCCAGGCTGACAGTGACTCACAAGGGTACCACACTGGGAAGAAGGTAGATCAGAGTCTCTCCTAAGGGAACCTTGGAGGTGGCACCTGCTGACGCAGGCTGGGGCACTGCACTGGGCCCAAGTGATCCACAGGTCATGCCTGGCAGGAAGTCACCTGCAGTAGTGTCCCAGGGCAACACTGCCTTAGTAAA
The DNA here is from genome assembly GCF_900095145.1 of Mus pahari. Classification (NCBI taxonomy): domain Eukaryota; kingdom Metazoa; phylum Chordata; class Mammalia; order Rodentia; family Muridae; genus Mus; species Mus pahari. The sequence goes on along the minus strand of NC_034590.1, from coordinate 538,378 downwards.
TATGACAGTAGCAAGCTCTCTGTGCCAACATGGATTGTCCTAAGGGATGCCCAGAGCTGCTTTCAAGGTCCCTGTGCCAACTTGCTGCTTCCACTGCCTCACCTTAGGCCTGTTGGTGATCATGACAATTTCTTCAGAATTCAACTATGGCTACTGGTGTCTGCTTGCTGAAAAGGACTGGACCGCAGCTGCTCAATCGTATTTGGTGTTTGCTACAGGATTGAACTGCTGCTACCAAAGAAGATCGAGCTCACCTCCAAAGAACTATTGCTGAACAGGTCCACTTCCCCCACATCCTAATGACTTTTCCCTTCCACGACCTCTGCTGGGTGGTGGGCTAGGAGAGGTGGAACCCTTATGAAAAGTAGGTTCCAAAAAAATATATGCCTACAATGCTGGGCTACTGTTTGGTCTGCAGAAGAAATGACAGATTGCCGCTCCATTCTATGGAGCAGCTTATCTATCACTTCTGCCTGAAGCAAAGAAGCCAATCACAAAGGAGCACACATGGAGGGCCACTCTGACTGTCAATATTTCAGCTATGTGACAGTGTGAAAGTGACAGGCATTCTGCAAAAAGCATAGTTCACACTTAGAATTTTGTTCTTTTGCCAGGCTGGTAGTATACAGAAGGATTCTAAAGTGTGGGACTCTCAGTCAACCCTGCAATCTCAAGGGTATACAACCTAAATTCTTCCAGTCCTGTGTGGCTACACTATGATGCTCAAGGAACTTAGGAGTGGCATGCTTCTAATTTATGACATGTCTTCCTAAAACGACGAGAACCTCTGTCTGTCTCTCTTTTTGTCTATGCCATTTCTATAGAATGTCCAGAATAGCTAACTCTGTGAAGGTGAGGACTGGCCTGGAGGTTGCCTGGGGTGAGGTGGGACTGTGGGAGCCAGTGTGAAAGGTTCTTGTAGGTAAAACTGCCTAACCCTGAGAGCCAGTGGTGCTGACTCACAGCTGCAATCCCAGCACTACCAAGGCTGCAGCAGAAAGGCCGCTGGACGTCCCAGGGCTACCCTGGGCTACACGGGGAACTCCAGGGCAGCCTAGTGTAGTGAGACCAAAAAGACCAAACAGTCTAAAACCGATTGCAACAATGGCTATACAGAGACAGCAGCGGCAAGAATTCGAGGCCAGCCTGCATAACACAGGGACAGCTTGTTTCTGAAGAGGAGAACTGTACACTATGACCAAGTAAATATACTCTTCAGCTACCAGCTGGAGCCTCCATCTTCCAGTTACTTGCTAAATGTCAAACACAAAGGAAAGGGAACGATGGGAGGCACCGATGTTTGTTCCCCAGGCCTTTCAGGAAACGCAGAGTTGCTCCCTTGGCCACATATATGGGAATATACAAGAAGAGCAGTAGTGTAGACATCAAAGGGATGGGGAGTATTCACAAAGGATCAGCCCACAAAAGTTACCATGGCAAAACTGGAAGAGTCTACAATGGCACCCAGCATGCTGTTGGCACTGCTACAAACAAGCAAGCTCAGGGCAGGAGGGTTGCCAGGAGAATTAATGTGGGTATTGAGCATATGATGCACTCTAAAAGCTGACGGCTTCCTGAACCAAGTGCATGAAGATCATCAGAGGAAAAAAGCCCAAAAGAAAGGTTCCTGGGTTCAATGGACATGCCAACCTGCTCTCCACCCCCATGCCAAAGGTCTACAAACGAAAGGGAGTCCAAGCTGATGAACTCCCTATGAATTTGACTTAGTAGATACAAAAATAAAAGGAAAATGACTCTAAACTGAAAACAAAGGTCAGAGTATTCGAAAATAAGTCAAATACTTATTTTGAAGTAAAGCAGCTCACCACCTTGACTGACAGAGACAAAGCAGAGATGGCAAGGCTCCCTGAGGTCAGGACGTCTGTTTTCACCAGTGCTAACAAGCAAACTCACTATCTGCTCACTCAGATTGACCGATGCTCCATTCTACAAATAGCTGAACAGTCACTTAGGTCTTTTTTTTTTTTTTTTTTTAATCAAAAATATAAAAGGCATCCACACTGAAAAGGAAGAAGTAGCGGAATTACCTTTATTTGCAGGAGATAAGATGCTACATAGTAAAAACCACAGAAGAATGCAAACACAGCTGGGCTGTGGCTCAGCTTTACAGTACCAGGACTTCACTGTCACCCTCCACCTCCCAGCAAGTTCATGGAGAGCTTTGGCTCTCTGAGAATGTGGGGAGAGAAGCCAAGCATGGTGGCACATGACTCTATAGTCCTAGCTACTAAAGGCTGAGGTAGGAGAACGGTGTGAGGCAAGTGGTCCAGGCCAGCCTAGGCAACATAGCAAGATGAAAACAGCAACAAGGGGACAAACAGGAGGTTAATGGAGCGGGGAAGGAAAAAAGACAGGCAGACAGACAGGCAGACTAGCTGACCAGCCAGGTATAGTTGTGTGCAACCCTGGAAGCTCAGCACAGAGGAGGCTGAGACAGGAGGAGCACCATGAGCTCAAGGCCAGATGGTGCCATACCACTGAGCCTGAGTGGCTTAGGCAGGAAGATTACCAAGCACTAAAGACTAGCCAGGGCTACATAACAAGGCTACAATGTACTCATATAAAAAAATAAATCTTTAAAAAAATTATTCATTTATTTTATGTATGAGTACACTATAGCTGTCTTCAGACACACCAGAAGAGGGCGTCAGATCCCATTACAGATGGTTGTGAGCCACCATGTAGTTGCTGGGAATTGAACTCAGGACCTCTGGAAGAGCAGTCAGTGCTCTTAACCGCTTCTCTCCAGCCCAAAAAGTCAATTCTTAAATTCATGAGGAATTGCAAGGGACCCCAGAGCCAAACTGAGTTCATCTGTTTAAAGACTTCCATTTCTGAGCTTAAGAACTGATTACAGAGCTGCAGTAACTGCAACATAACCAAACATGCACTACCGTAGGGCAGGCAAAAATCAAACCACAACGAAGCACTCCCAGCCACTGATGCACAGGGGCCCAAGAGCAGCCAGAGAGAAGGACACCGGGACAGCTGGACTCCACCTCACACATACACAAACTCTATTTTAAATCAATACTTAATAGGAGTCAATCTTTGTCACCTCAGATTTATTTGTAACACCAAAAGCTAAAACCAAAGTAGAATCATCAAAGCTCCAGATTTCCTGCATGACAGGGTACTAACAGAAAGTGAAAAGACTGGCCAAGAATAGGGCAAAAACCCTCTAAGGTACCCCAATGAGTTGTTTATACAGGCTGCAGAGGTCATGGTGTCTCCTCACACAGTAAAACCCTGACTAAGACAGACACCCATACACTTACTTGGCTATAAGAAAGAATAAGGGACTGGAGAGATGGCTCAGTGGTTAAAGTGCTTCCCACTCTTGCAGAGGATGCAGGTAGGATTCCTAGAACCTGCTCTGGGCAGCTTGGAACTCCTACAAGACCTGATACCCTCCTCTAACCTCCACGGGTACCCATAGACACACACACGTGGGTACCTACAGACAACAGACACACATAAAAAAGAAATCTTAAAAAAAAAAGAAAGAAATGCAGGATTGACCCAAGGTGTAAGACAGAATAGCCACAAAAACACTGCCAAGTCGAAGCTGCCAGCTGCAAAGGCACAGTCTGGCTCCAGTGTCGGGATGCGCTGCCATGTGATGCCATGCGACTGGAGCAGGCGAGGCCACAAGGATAGGAAGCCCAGCAATGGCTGTCAGGGGCTGGGCAGAAGAGTTAGACTAAATGACTGCTTAGTGGGTTCCAGGGTTAGAGAAACAGTGGTTACCATAGATATATTAAATGCCACTCAATTATACAAGTTTAAAAGGTTTACTTCATATTATGAGAATTTCACCTTGATTAAAAAAAGTTAGAAAAACTCAAGCTGGAGCTGGAGCCCAGAGCACTTGTTAACATGTATAGGGCCCTGGACTAGGATCTACAACGCGTCTTACTTAAAAAACAAACAAACAAACAAACAAACAAAAAACAACAAAACAACCGGGCGTGGTGGCACACACCTTTAATCCTAGCACTTGGGAGGCAGAGGCATGCGGATTCTGAGTTTGAGGCCAGCCTGCTCTACAGAGTGAGTTCAAAACAAAAAGGAGCAGCAACAAACCACCCCTAAGAGCAGCAGCTGCAGCTTGGGGGGGAGGGTGGGGGGGGGCTGAAGACTGCCCTGCTGCTTCTTTATCTGGACTCTGGCACAGGTGAGCCAGGCACTTATCTGGGCTGTTTCGTACTTTAATAGGCAAAGGAAAAGTAAATTCTCACAGCCTAACCCTTACAGTCAAATGAGAAAACTGAGTCAGAGAGCCTCACTTTCCTGGCAAGAACCATAGGGCTGGCTTTCTGGGATGGCTCGCACTAGAATTCAGAGCTCACCCTCTGACCACTCTACTGTCTGCCTCCACACCAGCAGGGGAGTCAGAGTGCTCTGCTAAAGGTGGTGGTGATAGGCTAAAGTTGAGTCACAAATAGGAGCTGGTGGCAGTCACATCCTCCAGTCAGTCATACCCTCAGACCCTACTGAGTGTGAGATACATACATACAGGCCAGGACTTGAGCCCATGCAAGTTTAACATCAGAGGGCCAGGGTCCCCCTTTAGCTTTGCAGCCTTGTGACAAGGCCTCTGGCAATCACTATTGCTGCTAGTTTGCCCTAAGAGGGTATTCATGAAAACTCAACAGCCTGAGACCCAACAGACTGGGAATAAACCGGTACAACCACTAGCCATTTTAACCACTAGGAGCCGGAACGGATTAGCACAGATGCCCTGTTATGGGGGGGGGGGAGCGGGGGGGGGGCGAAACAGAGTCCTCCTTCCCCCAGCCGGCACTCAGATGACCCAAGAGTGCACCTGTGTGCATATGCGTTGTGTATTCTGGGCAGGTGAGCCAGACAACAGACAAGCACAGGCCAGGAGCCAATTCAACTGAGCCCTTACCACAAAAACAGACACGAAGCCCTAGAAGGAGCCAGAGCCAAGCTTGTTTTGTCAGCTAAGTCTGGTCTATAGACAAACTCACCATCCCTCAGTAGTCACCGCTCTAACCAGCTCCTCACATCCTAACCGTAACCTAGTAAGCCTAGGGAGACTCCAGCCAAGGGACAGGGGTCCAACAGGCTGACACACCCTAGCACAGCTGCCATTACATACGATCCCAATCATTCATTCAGCAGTTGTCTGCTTAGCACCAACTGTATGTGAAACATTTCTGGAGGCAATCAAGACACCATAGTAAATATACCACATGGAAATCCTGCCTAAAGGGTGCCGACACCACACACCTGAATTGTGAACTCATTTGACAGACTCAGAGCCAAGCACAGTGGCACATACCTTGAATCCTAGCATTAGGGAGGCTGAGGAAGGAGGATCACTGCAATGCTGGCATCAGCCTGGGGTACCAAAGTAAGATTCCATTTCAAAATACCCAAGACATAAAAGACCCAAGACAGGTGGCACAGTTTACCCAATGTCACATTAAGATGAAGTGACAGAGCCAAGGTCAGAACTTGTCAGGTGTCCATACTTGGATGGCTGCATTTGACAGTCTCAAACTCAGGGCTCAGTCTGAAGGACTGGGGTACTCTGAATGCCACCCTGCTGTGAAGGCAGCAAAAATGGGGTTTTGTCTACAGTTCTGCTGGCCCTAAGCAGCTTCCTGTTCACTGGGACTGCTGGTGTCTGTGGCCAGGGATGGCAGGACAGGTTGACATCACCATCTGTTATTCAAATGTGCCCCTCTCACTCCCCTCAGGATGTCCCAGTTGCCCCATCTACCCACATGCTGCTACCTGTGAACCATGGGCCTCCCCCGTTCTTCCAGGAACCCAACCCAACCACCAGATGCAGCACAGCTCCCTCTGAAAGCCTTACTCCCTCCTCCCTCTGTAAGCCTTACTCCCTCCTCCCTCTGTAAGCCTTACTCCCTCCTCCCTCTGTAAGCCTTACTCCCTCCTCCCTCTGTAGGCCTTACTCCCTCCTCCCTCTGTAAG
>NC_034590.1:527552-531328 GCF_900095145.1 Mus pahari | reverse complement strand
TACTCCCTCCTCCCCCTGTAAGCCTTACTCCCTCCTCCCCCTGTAAGCCTTACTCCCTCCTCCTCCCTCTGTAGGCCTTACTCCCTCCTCCTCCCCCTGTAAGCCTTACTCCCTCCTCCCCCTGTAAGCCTTACTCCCTCCTCCCCCTGTAAGCCTTACTCCCTCCTCCTCCCTCTGTAGGCCTTACTCACTCCTCCCTCTGTAGGCCTTACTCCCTCCTCCTCCCCCTGTAAGCCTTACTCCCTCCTCCTTCTCTCGTTTGACTTTACTCCACAGCACAGGCCATGCCACCACTGGATACGATGGTCTGCCTGGACACCTAATCTCCCCCAGGATGTGTGACATGTCACTACAAAGATGAAGTCCCTGCCTGGCTGGCTCACCACTGTGTCTCCTGGATCTAGAGCAGCTCCCAGCACACAGGATCCACACTATGAATTAAGCGCTGAGTGAATACAAGTGTCTGTGGACCAGCTTCCTCTGACCTGGCACCCTTCCTCCCTAGGAGAATGTCCCTGAAGGCCAACAGTGACAAAGCCAACTCCTTGGCACATGTTGCTTCCTTATCTGTCTTCCAATGTCACATGGCATTTGGAGCAAGGCACAGAGGACCCTGGGCTAGTCTCCTCTTTATCTACGTCCTCACCAGGGCCTCTGCTTCCTATCACACAACTAAGTCCTGCCTGGCTCTCAGCATCTCCGCTTCCTTCTGGTCACCTGGTCGGCAGGGCTTGTCTGCTCTGCCCAGCTTCTACCTCACTCTGCTCCAGCTACAATGTCCCTAGAAAAACCGAGCACATGCAAAGCTCGGGCTTTTGTCCTTTCTGCCCCTCCCTTGGGACACCTTTTCCAGGCGGTTTTGTAGCTCTTTCTCCAGGAACTTTTTTCTGAAGGCTCTGCTCACTGTCACCTCCTCAGAGTGCCTCCCCATGAGCCTGTCTCTGCTAAGTCCCTTGACCTGATTCACATGCTACTTTTTTTGTGTTTTGTTTTTTGTTTTTCAAGACAGGGTTTCTCTGTGTAGCCCTGGCTGTCCTGGAACTCACTCTGTAGACCAGGCTGGCCTCAAACTCAGAACTCAGCCTGCCTCTGCCTTCAGAGTGCTGGGATTAAAGGCATGCGCCACCACGCCCGGCTCACATGCTACTTCTTACCACCTAGCATTGTGTATGTCCATTTACTGCGTTATCATTCCCAGCAGAACAAAGTCCCAGAACCTTACGACCAATACTATTTGATAAATAAATGTTGACTATCACTTGGCTGAGTTTTATGTGACTATTCTGTCTAGACCTCAGCTTCTTTACCTATAAGATAGGGGCATGAATGAGATCACCAACAAAGATGCAGAGCCTGGGGCTCATTCAGGGTATCCAGCTAGGGCCCCGGGGCTGGAGCACCAGGTGCTAGAGGAGAGCGGGACACAAGATGGAGATGCACAATCTGCTGAGCCAAAGTGAGCCCTTACCACGTTTGTGGAGCCAGCCTTCTTTGATGACAGATACCTCATTCATGGTGGCAGCATTCACACGCTGTCACCTAGCTTGAGCGAGCTCAGGGCAGCAGGACATGCAGGAGGCTCCTCGGATACAGTATCGTCTACAAGAAACAAGAGAGGAGCTGTGAGGGTTCTGAGGCGGCCCTTTGTACTTTCCAGACAGTGGGAACAGCCAGGGAGCTGGGGAGAGTTCTTCTCTTGGGGCCCAGTTCTGAGGGAGAAACATGGGGTCCTACAAAAGTCAAATATGTTCAGGCTATCCACCGAAGCTCTTCTTTCCTTCCCGCCTAGAGCTGCACAGGAAGAGAGCCAGGTAGCCACAGCCCCGCCCCCTGCCTCACCCAATGCCCCAGCACTGAGGTAACCCAGGATGAATCAGACAGCCCTGGGCACCTAGGGTGTGCTCAAAGCCGCCAGCATCTGCCTACCCCCAAGACAGACAGACTCACACATGCACTCATTTCTTTCCCAATCGACCTGCCACATTAAGCAAACTACTGCTTCCCCCAAGTACAGGGAGACAGACCCATGTCATCCCCCGACCTCAGTGATCTCCGTGTTCCCACCAGAATGATGAAAACACAAGTCTCAGAAGCTCTGGCAGCCTGAGGAACCTACTGCACACACACTTGTCTGAGGCCTAGAGTTGTCCTGGGGCTTGACCAAGGTCCTGGTTCCTTTTCCAAGACCTCTGCATCTGTCCTCAGGGACTAACAGCCAACAGACTAACGGACGCCGAAGCTGCTGCTAAGTTTCAAGTTCCCTGAGAAGAGGGGAGGAGGATGCCTGTGGTCAGCCACCAGCTGGGCCCTTACCTGGAAGCCTGGACAGGGGCCATGGAGCCCAAAGTGCCCTGTGCCTGCCCCTCCCGGCCCAGGGTTATTTGCGGACAGCAGGTCAGGAGCTACAGAGGCCCCTGGAGAAGTGGCAGCTGGCTCTAGGGACAGCATGGGCATCAGCTTTCGCTCGTGCCCCAGGGGAGCGGGTGGGCTGGACACAGTACTGCCTGACATGTGACAGTGGCAGGCTGCCCAGGCCCTGGGCAAAAGGAAGGGAGCTAAGTGGGAGGAAGCAAAGGAAAGGCAAGATGGCCAAAGACAGGGAGGGGAGGAGGGTGTGAGCTCACAAGCTGGACTCCAGGCTGAAAAGGAAATGAAGGTGTGTGGGCCCAAACAGCAGCAACGGGCTTCCACACACAGACCCCAAACACACAGGGGCTCAGGGGCCCTCAGCCCTAAACATTCATCAGTGCCAGTCTCCCCGCTCCCTCTCTAAGGCTGAATGGCAGGATCCTTTTCCACATCCTCCTGCCCCCAACTCAGTAGCCAAAGAGACCCTCAGAAATGATTCGGTCTTGAGCCAAGCATGATAACACACTGCCTTGAAACTGAGCATGTGCAAGGCAGAGGCAGGCAGATTTCTGTGAGCTGAAGGTCACACTGGTCTACAGACTGAGTTCCAGGACAGCTAAACAAACAAACAAACAAACAAACAAGCAAGCAAACAAAGACTCTCTCAAAATCAGCCATGGCTGGCTCCCCAAGTCCTCAGTTTGGCCCTCAAGGCTGTCCAGCCTGCCTCCACTCTCCCATTCCTGCAGCTGTCCGCTCCCCACCCTGCATACTGGGTCTGCTCAGGTTGCGCTCCTGCAGCCCTGACTCCTCCCCACTCAGGCCTCTCCCATGGTCCTCAGTCTCACTCTCTCTCATCCCTCCATCTACATCTGACCTTGTCCTTCCATGTCCAAACCCTTCATGGCTCCCCAGTGCACTTAGGAAACAAAGTCACCCCCACCCCCACCCCATACCAACCTGGCCCCGGGAGTGGTTCCTGAACCAAGGAAGCAAGGGCATGCCATGGGGACAGTGACTGCTCAGCCCCTCCAGCCTCCTGGCTCACACCTTGGGGACACTGTCCCTCCTTGGGAGCCTCAGGGACGCAGTGCCTGCTCAGGTTTGAACCTGCAAAGCTGCAGTGAGTACAACTGTAGACCTTCCAGGCAAACTCCCCCACACCCACCAATACTACCAAAGTGGGCCGCCGGGCTCTGACACTGTCAGGCAACGAATGAGCTGATTCTCGCCAACAGGCCGGAGTGTACAAACACCTCAACTCGGCCCATACCACCAATCTTCCCTGAGTGTGTCCTGGGCGCCAGATACTAGAAAACATCACTGAGACACAGTTACAGCCTCGCAAAACTCACATTCAGAAGAGGGAAGATAGAACCACCACCCCAACACACACACACATACACACCACACACACACACACACAC
>NC_034590.1:524403-527202 GCF_900095145.1 Mus pahari | reverse complement strand
ACACACACACACACACACACACACACACACACACACACCAATGTCAAGGGGTGGAGAGGCACTGAGAATAGTGAGGAGCACTGCCCAGTGAACGGCGTTTGAGAAAAGCCTCAGGAACCAAGGGGTGAACAGAGCAGTACATGGAAAGGCTTTCAGAGGAAAGTTGAAAATGGAAAAGCTCTGTGGCGGGAGCAGAGTTCAGAGGAAGCCAGAGACACTGCTCAGGGCCTAGGGTTGAGGGCCTTGCACCAAAATCCTAAACTGCGCCCAGGTACGGTTGTGAATACTTGCTGGTGAGCTGGGTAGGGAACTAAGAGCCCAAAGCAGTGTTACCTCTTGAAGGCTCTGAAACCCAACAACAATACTACAGCACCTAGTGTGAGTCTCTGCTGGTGTCTAATGCACAGCCCTCCCCGCAGCTGTTGTTGTTCAAAGCTATGTGAGGGCAGCCAGGTGTGGCTAAGAATGGTCAGGTTTCAGAGTCTGAGAGTCACTGCCAACCTGGTGGTCTTAGGCAGGGCAGTGGAACTCTCTCTCAATCCCCTACTAAAGGAGCTCTAACATGCCCAGTGCAATCAGACTCAGCGAAGGGAAGCTATTTACCTTGGGTCTCCCAGCTGAGTGGTAGGGGCCCTGGCCACAGCTCCACACACCAGAGCCACTTTTTACAGTCTCGTTTCAGCAACTAAGAAGTCAGCAGCAGCTCAGGCAGTTAAGAGCAGGGGGAGGAATTGGAAGATCCCCTGCGTCCTGCCTGGCTCCAGTCGTCCTCCCACTAAGGGTGGCGCCTCAGCCGAGGTGTCTGTGACGCAGTCCTGTGGTGATGAAATTCCAGGCAGCACAGCCAAGCAGATGGTCTGTTCACTGAGGAGCTGTAGGCTGAGGACACTCAGAAGGGGGACAGAGACCTGCCTGTGGAACTCAAAGAGCACATGGAGCCCTGTCCTGACTGCCCTTCTGCAGCACACACAAGCAGGGAGCCACTGTGTCTCCATCACACACTGGCTGATGCTTCCCAGAATGCCCATTCTTGAGTGTGCCAGGGCCAGAGCTGGGGCTGTAGCTGCTGACTAGACATGCCACCTGGGAGGCAAGGTGAACAGAACAGGGTCCCTCACAGAAAAGGATGCCTAAAGAAACACACAAATTTCATGAGTTATGAAGAGATACAGTGATTATCTCTGCCTGGGAGAGCTAAACCTCAAAAACTCAGTGCTAAATGTAGCCTATGCAAACTGGTGAGGTGGTCATGAAAATTATCAGTAATAATTAAGTCAGAATTTGGCTACCTGAGCCTGTAGTCTCCCAGAAGCCACCCTTTCCTGCGACATGTCTATGGCAGATGTTCCTTTGAGCATATGGATATTTTACACACCATCAGCTTTCATCAAAATGCTCTTGTAAGCGGTGGGCCAGCTAACGGCAGACGGCAGCTACTGAAAAAAATAGATCCATTCCCCCACCCCTGACCCCCAGGCCCTGAGTCCCCACAAACAGATACTGACTGTCAATGCCAGGTTGTTTGTCCAGAGTTTTCTCTCTGAGCAGTCCCCCCTCTAAGAGGGAAGGCCTGGATCAGCAGTAGGTGACAGAAACAAAACGGGGTGGGGGCTTCCAGTGCTGCTGTCTCAGCAGGAGTCTGAGGTGTCAGGAAGAAGCTCCACTGGGAAGGAGATCCCTGCCACCCTCCTGCCTCTGAGTCCATCAGTGAGTCTGGCAGGGGAACCAGGCCACTGAGGGGGTGAGAGGCCACAGCCAGCTGCAGAGGGGAACTGAGCTCATTTGGAGCTGTTTCTGGTACCAGGCCTGGCTCTACACATGTTCACTGTGTGAACTGGTTTCCTTCCAGAATTGGGTACTCAAGCTAGGGTCTTGTGCATACTAGGCAAGCTCTCTATCGGTCTCTATCCCAAACCTTCTTTTTAACTCTTAGAGGCATGGTCTCAAGTTACCTACACTGGCCTAGAACTTACTCTATAGCTCAAGAAGGGCTGAATTTGCAATCTTCTTGGCTCTGCTTCTTAAGTAGATGAGATTACATGTCTGGAGAATTACAGCCTTTCCACATTTTTATTAAGCAGCCACTGTCTGCACAATATGGCAAGCCTGTGATAACTGGACAGGCAAGAGTCCCAGCGTTTCCCATGCTCGTGTAAGGGTCTGGAGGGCCTCTCAGAGTGGTATGAGCAGAGCCTAGCTTGTGCCGCGGCTCCCTTCCCTTAAGAAGCAGGTGTACGGAGCCACTGAGGTGCTTTGGTGTGTCTGGAATGGAAGGCCTCTGAGGGGATAAACAGGGACGGTGCAGGCTCACAGAAGGGTTTGGGCTGAGGATGGAAGGGTTCTGGCCTTAGTGATCACAAGTGCCAAAGTGGAGGGAGGATATGGACAGTGTTGTGGTCTATGCAAACCTCACAGCCTAAGCCCATGGAACCTCGTCTTGCAGAGCGTAGCTTGTTCTCTAGACTGCCCATCTAGGACAAGGTGGACCCTATTCTGCTCCTCTGGCCCACGAACTCTGCCAGCTCAGGTCCTTGGTGTCATGTGGACCCAGAGCTGTGGTATCTGGCTTCTAAGGGACCTCTGAATACCACTGAAGATATAGTACATGAGTTAGACAGGTAGAAAGACAATGTCTTGAAGATGATTGTGTGTGTGTCCCTAGACCCCATGCACACTCTTGGAATTGAGTTCAGGTCCTTCTATTTTACCAGTTGAACCATACACCTAGCCCTAAAGACAACTTAAAACAATGCTACTAAATGCTGGGCGGTGGTGGCACATGCCTTTAATCCCAGCACT
>NC_034590.1:508338-524302 GCF_900095145.1 Mus pahari | reverse complement strand
AAATAAACAAACAAACAAACAAACAAAAAACAATGCTGCTGAGTGATACATAAGATTAGTGTGGTACCTATGCACTCAGCAACATTTTGTTGCATGTGTGTGTGTGTGTGTGCGCACGCGCGCACTCCTGCATGTTTTTTAAATAGCCTTACAGTGTGGGCTAGGCTGGCCCCAAACCTCAGGGCATCCTTAGCCTTCCAGATGCTGGGATTTCAGGTGTCTGTAACCATGCTTGGCTCTCAGCCACTGCTTAAACAGAATCAATCTCACCAGCTGTACTTAGAGCCCTTGGGGGACCATCTCCTGTCGCCTCTCCTCCCTGCCCAAAGCTGACCACACGTGACACAGCAGAGCTGGGGTTGAAACCCAGGTCCTCAGGGCTTTGGAGTCCTCCTGGCCTTGGACAGGCCCTCTTAGATGGGAAGCCGAAACAAGCACCTTTCTGGGCAAGTGGGCGACTACTGCGTTGGCAGCTCAGAGGCCCAAGTTGGGCTCTCCTGCGCCATCTCAACTCTCCAATCGGAATTCTTCGTATGGCTGGCATGAGACGCCAGATGATGGAGTGCAGAGAAGGGCACTTTTTCAAATGCAGTAAACCACAAAGGGTAAAACAGAGGTGTGTGGTCACAAGGGAACACTATCAGCTGTTCCCCTGGAGGAGGCCTGTCTCAGAGGGAGGGTGCATGTGTCCTTCCACTCCGGCCTTCAGTTCTTCCCTCACCTCAGTACAGTTGCACAGGAGAGAGATTGGTCCTCACCAGCAAGTACAGCTGGCCAGCCCTGAAAATCATTCCTTGTTTCATTTTTTTTTCTGGGTCTCCTGACCTTTGACTACTATGCTCTAGCATCGCGCGGCACTTTGTATTTGGACATTTTCAGTAGTTTGTTTATCCATCCTCTTGTGGGTGGGTGCCACCAGAAAGGCACGAATTTCTTGGTTAAGATGGTTTAGTAGGCGAAGGCACTCACCACCAGGCTGGGCAACCTGAGTTCAATTTCTAGGACCTACATGGCAGAGAAAACCAACTCCTACAAGTTACCTTCTGAATTCCATGTGCATAGCATGGCACATTCGTGTATGCACACAATACACACAGAAATACTGTGTCAAATCTAGGCCTGGTGCCACAGGCCTACAATCACAGATCACATAAGGCTTTGGCCAGAAGATCACAGCTCAGGGCCTTCCTGTGCTACAGAGAGTTCAAGGCCTGTCTTGAACTTACTGAGACCGGTCTCAAAATAAAAACCACCAGGAGAGTGAAGGGGCCCCGCTCAGCAGCAGCATGCTTGCCTAGCATATGGGCATCCTGGACTTCATCCCAGCATAAGGAAAAAGAGGGGGAAGGAGAGAAAAATTGCTATACATAGTACTTCTCGTGCATTTTTAAAACAAGGTCTCACTACTTTAGAAGTCCGAACTGGCTTTAATTTAGTGACAGCCTTTTAGAAAATCAGATACGGGGTCAGTAGAGATCTCCAGTTCTGAGCTTCAGTGCCCAAGAAGGCAGGTACTTAATATAACACGCACAGAAACAGGGCTCAGAGCCGTGCTAACAAAGCTCCAGGTGCAGGACTCAAGGTGGCCTTGGGATCCAAGCTGAACACTTCCTAAGTGGCAGCTGCAGTGGTCAGGTGTTATTATTACTCCCTCTGGTGGGTGGAGACAATGGGTATTTCTGAACATGTAAAATTTTACCTACTCTACCTCCTTGGTAAAATGGTGGCTTTTAAAAGACTTAACTTTCTTCTTCAGCACACATCCCCCACCCACCCATCTGTCTCCTGAAGTAGGTAGGATTGAAGGCGGGATGAAGGTGTGGGCAGCTGCCAGAGACTGGGACAAGAATAAGCCCAGAACAGATTTCCTTGTCTTCTCTACCACCTCCCCCAACACACACACCTTCCCTCACTGAACCCCCGGAAATCATGTCAAGTATTCCAGTCTGCTCAACCATGCTCTCCACACAAGCCAAGCACACCAGCTGCACTCAGCGGGCTTCTCCAAGCACAGCTGACAGGCACTCGGGGAACAGGCTCAAGGCCCTTACCCAGGCTGTCAACGACACCCGCCTCTGAACTGCAGCCTCACCAGACCAACACATAAAACCCTCTCTTGCCTGGGTCCCTTGAGGAGCTTGCCCTTCCAGGACCTTTGTACTCGCTGCTTTCCCAGCTAGGATGCTGTTCACTGTACTCTCAGCCCAGCCCTCCATCTTCAGGGAAACCTTCCCTGCATGTCTCCTCCCAAGACAAGGACACTTGACACTCAGCCTGCCCCTCCCTCAGAAAACAGACCTCTACTTGCCTCTGGCAATGTGGCCTCTGCTGGCCCAGGATCCACACAAGGTAGGGACAGAATCTACCCTGGTCCCCACTGTTACCAGCCCTAAGCACTACCCATCACAGGGCCAGACCTAGAACTTTAAATAATCCCAGGAGGGCTAACAATTCCACATTCACTGGACCCCTAAATATGCTGTCCACTGTGCCAGCACTGGCACTAAGGATTTCTCTGTGACCAAACAGAACCCCTGCTGTGGGAGGAGAAGGCAAAATAAACAGGTAAATTATATAGCACATTCAAGGTGTCTAAAATCATGGAGAAAGGCAGTATACATAAGACCAAGGAGAGGTCACAGAAAGGCTCACGGAGGTGGTAACATCTGAGCAAAAATGTGAACCAGACAAGCCACATGGAAAGCTGGAAGAGCACTGCTGGCAGAACCTGAGGCCCCGAAGTGAGAAAGGTCCCAGTGAGCCAGACCCAGCATCTCTGAAGGCTTTGGTTCTCTCTGGGAAAGAGATGGAGACCTGTGGCCTAAAACGGCAAGGTGAGAGCCTGCACACTGTGCCTCTAGTGCAGGAGTGCAGGCCCCAGTGGGAGGGTGTATCACAGCTTTCCTTTCTACTCGTCCCAACGTTCACACCACGTACCTCACTTAGGGACCACAGGAACCATATCTGATACAAAAGAAGTCAAGATGGGAAGTAGAGTGCCCAACATCTAGACAGCTAAAATACATACAGCCGAAGAGACTAAACTTCTGCCATTGGACATAAGCCTGCAACTCCCTCTGCCTTTGCTCCCAAGACTGAGCCATCACTCTTCTCACATTGCTCTCTCTGCCATACCAAGGCCACTACTGTCTCAGACACCCTGCAGAGATCAGCACTCATATGCACACATGCGCATGCGTACTCAGAGCAGGCCTCTGACAGGCTGACCACTTCACAGTCATCACTCCTTCCCTGGTCTCCATCTGTGCTCTAAGCAAGGCTGGTGCTCAGAAGGTACCCAGGAACAGACGAGGAGGGGCTTGCTTTCCCATTGCAAGTTATTTGGGGCAGGACTCGGTGCCACCTTCCCCATTATGCAGATAAGCAGGCTAAAGCTGGAGCCTAAACTGGGAACACAAATCACACAGGACAATGCCCTGAACCAGTGCAGAACACATCTGTCCTTAAAGGAGAACAAGCCAACCCAACTTTTGCACTGTCAGAAGTGTAGATACTGAACACTGATCTAGGGTCCTGCAGAGCCACACTTTCCCTTCTCTTTAACTGTCATTGCTTAGCATACAAACAGAGCACATAACCAGCAGCTCTAATGCTGCATGTGCAGCCCCAGAGACCCTTGGCATGTAACACCTGGAGTCTGATGGAGGAGGACAGTGGGCAGGGAGCTCTCTGGCCAAGAAGGCATCATGGCACCTGAGTAAGCCCCATCTATACCCATTCCTCCCAGGCCACAGGCATTAGGTGGAGGCCTCGGTGAGCACAGAATCTTTTTGTACCTTCCAGGGCTACCTGTGGCTCTTCTGGACATCTGCTCCCTTATCTGTAAGCTTGGATTGAGTACTAATAGGACTAAGAATGTGCTTATGTTACCACAAAGACAATTTTTTAGACAGGGTATGGTAGCAGTCAGGAGACTGGAGCAGGGGAATCTCTGAGTTCAAGGCCAGCCTAGTCTACTCAGGGGGTTTTAGGCTAGCCACGCCTGTTTAGTGAGACCCTGTCTTAAAAGAGACAGAGTCCGATTTTTTTACATGCCTGTGCTGGCAGGGCATTCTTAATGAGGTATGATTACCTGGGGATGTGACAAGCCTGGGGAAGATGGCAGCTTCGCACAAAGCCCAACTGTCAAATCCAGGGCCAGACTAGTAAGGGCCAGGGAAGTGGCTTATTAACACAGTGACTGGGGTTGGGATGAAACCATAAAGAAGATTCACAGCGTGCCAATATTAAGTTTTTTCTCTCTCTTTCTTTCTTTTTCTTTCTTGAGACAGGGTTACTCTGTATAATAGCCTCAGCTCTCCTGGAACTGTGTAGACCAGGCTGGCCTTGAACTCACAGAGATGCTCCTGTCTCTGGGTCCCTAGCGCTGGGATTGAAGGCATGTGCCACCACTAAGTTTTGTAAAATAAAATACCATCTAAATGAAAATGCACTAGCTGAAGAACAGAGACGCCCCACCCACCAAGGCCTCTGGACCCCAATTTGAAGAGCTGGGCCCTAACAGAGCCCATTTATAAGGCAGATTATGGTCTGTGCCTACCCATCTCCCACCCATTCAGGCCCCATGCAGCCTCTCCTCATATAGCCAACCTACCTGCTTCCCTGGTCTTACTCTGGAGGCATGAAGACCTGATGCTTCACTTCCAAGTTCTTGCCTTGTATCCTTGACTACTCCCTCAGCTCCAACCATCCTAGCCGCTCTGCAGAGCTCGACCTCCCAGCCTTGCCCAGACCACCCCTCCTGACTTCTCATTACAGACTACCTGCTTTCTCCTCGGAAGCTTCCCGCCGACACCAGTCCCCTTCCCAGGCCACTTGCATTAGTGTGCTTAGACTAGGAGCTATCCCAGGAACAAGAACACTGCATAGGGAGGGCTCAATAAAAATTTACTGAGATAGTGGAATATAAAAACAAGCCAAGCCGGGCGTGGTGGCGCACGCCTTTAATCCCAGCACTTGGGAGGCAGAGGCAGGCAGATTTCTGAATTCGAGGCCAGCCTGGTCTACGGAGTGAGTTCCAGAACAGGAACAGCCAGGGCTACACAGAGAAACCCTGTCTCGAAAAACAAAACAAAACAAAACAAACAAACAAAAAACAAGCCAACCAGGCACTGTAGTACACATCTTTAATCCCAGCACTCAGACTCAGAAGGCAAAGGCAGGTGGGTCTCTGTGAGTCAGAGACCAGCTTAGTCTACTGAGTAAGTTCCAGGCCTGCCATAGTTAGATAGATAGACAGACAGACAGACAGATCAAGCTTGTTTTTATTGTTTCTACAGGTATGATGATATATACCTGTGACATCAAAATTTGGAAGAAAGAGACAGGTCCATCAGCAAAAGTTCATGACCAGCCAAGGCTATAGAGGCAACTCCTATCTCAGAACGAAACAAACAAAATCCTCACATAGCTAGGCACGATGGTCTATGCCTGTACCCTCAGCACTGGGAAGGCTGAGGTAAGAGGACGATGAGTTTCAGATAGCTCGAGCTACACTACAGTCCTGTCTCAAAAGTCAGGGCTGAGAAAATGCTCAGAGGGCGGAAGCACTTGCTCTGCAAGCACAAGAGCCAGGGTTTGAATCCCCAGCCACTACAGAGCCACGTAGAGGGCTGCAGAGATGGCTCGGCAGTTAAGAGTGTTAGTTGCTCTTGCAAAGGCTCCCAGCACCCACAGAGCCATTCACAACCATTTGTGACTCTAGTTCCAGGTGATCCGACCCCTTTTTCTGGCCTCCAAAGGCACCAGGCATACATACAGTACACAGATATGTAAGCAAAACACTCACCTAAAATTTTAAGTTTGCAACCCCAGCATTGAAGGGTAGGGACAAGCTGTGCTCCAGGGCTCACTGAGCAGCTAGCTTAGCTCAAACAGCGAGTCTCAGGTTCAGTGAGATCTTGTCTCAAGGTAGTAAGGTGGCAAGTTACAAAAGCCCTGGCATGGGCATGTTCACCAATAAACTCAAGTGGAAGCACCGCACACACCCAAATAAGCAAAGCATCACTGTGTGCCTTGGTGTCTCACCTACTAACTGGAATGAAGAGCCCTTCCCACACCCCAGGATGCCATGCATGGGTACAGTGCTAGTGCACAGGGCACACACAGGAGTACAATGTAAGCCGGCACCATAGCTCATCGGGCCTCGGGCTCCCAAAACTTCCACCCTGAACCTACTCCTCCAGTCCACAAGCACAGGTTACCCACTCGAGAAGCCTTCTCTGCTCTCTGGTGCCAGGAACCACAGCAGCAAGAACCCAATCAATCAAGTACCTTCTCAACAGGCTGCTGCTTTCTTATCCACTAGCTTCCTGAAGCCTCCCATGACCCTGCAGGAAAACTTCCAAGTTTAACTGAACAAACTTCACCTCAGAGAATGAACCCAGATGCTCAGGGCTCCACAGCAACCTCAAACTGCTAAAACCAGGGCTCTCTCTCAGCCACCCCAGGTTTAATCACTGGCCGAGGAGGAAGAGTCCTAATTCTGGGAAGAGGTGAGCAGTGGCAGCCGCCCCACTGCATGCAGGAAGGCCATCGAGGTGGCACATGGAGAAAGGCTTGGATTTCTGGCCTCACCCTCAGAAACAACATCTGTAGCTGAGCTTCCCCGCTTGGCAGCTGTGCTCCAGGAACTTGCCGAAAGGACTTCGGGCATGGAGGCTCTCCTCGGCCAGCTCGCTGTTCTTGCACAGCCCGCCCAGGGCACAGGCCCCGCTGTGGGTGCCGAGCTGCCGAGCTGGCAGTGGGTCCTGCCCCACAGGACCAGGCTGATCCCACCCTGCAGTCCTCCCTCCCTCCCTCTTGGTCCTGCTCCTAGGCTGTCTCCCCGGGCTGGGCCTCTCACTGCTTGGCTGGCTGTCCATAAGAGTCTGCCACAGAACCACCCCACCATGCAGCCCGGAGGCCCAGTGGCTGAGGGCCTTGCACATAGCTCTGGGAAGCTAGAGAGGCCCACAGAAGGGCAGTCCTGCGTTCTCCTGAGGCCTGACTGAGATCAACCACAGAAGATGCCTCTTCCCACCCCCATCCCTGGGATCTGTGTAGGCCCCCCAAGAGGTTCACTCTCTCCAGATCAAGCCTTGGAAACACACACACCAGGGTGCCTGACTATGCACCAAGCCTTAGGGATAAGGCTCATAGGTCAGACTAAAAGACATCCTCATCTCATCTAGGCCACTAAGCACCTTTGTGCTGAGGGGACCCCTGGAGTCAAACCACACAAACATGGCATCCGATCCCCTTCCACTTGAGGGCCTAACACAGGTACAGGGGCTTCCAGGGGCATTAGGGGACAGCCAGAGCCAATTCCTTCCATCCTCAAGGTTTTCACCCCAGGCTTGTCATGACTCCATCGTGGTCCTCTAGGCTGAGCCCCCATGTCTATCTTATTAAGGAAGACCCTCCTTGACCATCTGATCAAAACCAAATAGTGTCATCATGACCCTTTCCCCTAATCTCAATGTATCTTGCCCTGGTAACACCAACCTTGACCTGCTATGCTGTCACACTACAAACTGGTCCTCACCCTCACTAGAAGGGAAGGCCCAAGACCCCGTTCCTTCCAACTTTGGAGCCAACTGGAGAAGCAGTAGGCAGCCTGTGGCAAGGACCCTTCCTGTCCATGTGACAGCCATTCATACTGTTACTTAGCAACAGTAGCTGGCTAGGCTAGCTGGAGATGTAGAGACAAGTCAACCCATTGAGTCCCCACCTCAATCCCTCCATGTACCAGCCATGGCCCTGGGGAACACAGCGTGAAACCACAGAAAAGGGAGGCAACCAGTGGGTCTCCACCAAAGCAGTTATTCTCTCGAGGGGGAAGTGGGAGGCCTGTGAAACAGTGCCTGGCCCTAGGCAGAAGCTTGAAAACCTCCAAGGCCAGAGTTACCACCCAACAGAGTAAATCCTCAGACTCCACACTCTTTTCCAGGCTGAGGAAGCGGCACACGCCCCATCCCCTGGCCACCAGCACTCACCCACTCTCGCAGGCCTCTCCCTGTGGGACATCCCTACACCTCATCGAGCTCATCCTCCCCCCACCCCCACACAGGGGTCTCCCTGCTGCTCCCATGCAAAGAAGCTCCTGATGGTCCCAGGGCCTCACCCAAATTCACCACCTCGCAGCTAACCCATTCCTTGCTTACCCTCCTGTTGGTCTCCTTCAGCTCCATAAAGGACTTCTGTTTTGTAAACAGGGTGTTACTATGTAGTCCTGGTTAATCTGGAACATACTATGTACACCAGACTGACCTGGAACCCACAGAGACCCACCAGCATCTGTCTCCTCAGTGCTGCGATTAAAGACATGCTGTACAACATTGGACAGAATTGGGACTCTGTCAGTACCCTGGTGTCTTCACCTGATGCAACACCCCGCCCACTCCCAGCCTTCCCACCACTCCATGACCGTGGCAGGGATTTAGAAAAAGCACACAAGACAAAGGCAGGAACCAACTCTGGCACGTGGGAAGGATCTACAGTTTGTGCCGAGGGGCACTTGTTAGCTTACTTTACTGTGTGCCACCTTGTCCCGAAATTTGGGAAAGTGGCTAATGTCAGCCCCGCTTTCCTCCTGATGTCTTCTGACAAACCACTACAAACTGGCTAGGGCAGAGTCCCAGCAGCAGTGGATGAGTTACAATTTGCTAGGCCACACTGAGCACACACCTGCCTACCACCTGTGCCAGCCACAGAAGAGGCTGCCGTATCTAGGAGTCCCTGCTGCTACCTAAGGAAGGCGTTATCCTCCCTGAACTCAGATAAGGCTTCAAGAAGGCCAGAGTGCCCACTCAGAGCTACACAGCTAGCACCTGGAAGGCTGGACTTGCACTCAGTGCTTAGTACTGCACTATAGCCTTTTTGAAAACTGTATTTATTATTGTGCATGTACATGTACATAGTTGGGGACATGCTATAACATGCATGTGTAGGACAGAGGACAACCGTGGAGCTGGTTCTCGCCTTCCACCCTTATGTGGGTTCTGAGAATTGAACACAGGTTGCAAGGCCTGTATAGCAAATGTCTTTCCCCCTGAGCCATCTTGTCAGCCCAACATAACTCTTTACAGAAGCTGGGAACCAGGACATTGAATGTCTGGATGGAGACTGGACAGAGTAGGATCCCTAGATACCTAACAGAAGCGAAAGCAGGGGATGGATAAGGCGGTGCCTCGGTCCTATGGCAGGTTCTGAGTGTCCGTGGAGACGCCCATGGCTTGGCACCATGGTAGAAGCTTTCTATTGATGGGTTAAGTCACTGGCTCTTCACAGCAGCTGAAGCTGGGCGCCTTTCGGAGTCTACTGCATGTAGGTGAACACTCTAACCCCAATCGCACAGCCCAAAGAGCCCATCCTCACCCTGCCTCTAACTGGGGTCCATAGCCGCTCTCACCACCCCACCGATGGCTCGCCTGCTAGCCAGAACAATAGGCACACAACTTATAGTATTTGAAACTTACATGAAGCCATCCATGTGCAAAAGACCTATCACATCCCTAGCATGATGGGAATACTCAATAGCACATGCTACCCACTATCACTTGAAATGGTGGAGCCCTGTGACTCGGTTTCCTCAACTAAAAAGGACAGCATGACAAGAGTCTGCTACTCTAGAATACAAGGCATCCTCTACAGTGTGTGGCACACTGAATGCATTGAGGGAAGGTCAGCTATCAATTTCACAGTCATTACTTTTATAGATCCTGTTAGCTCCACCAGGCAAATCTTCTACAAGCTCCTTGGAGAGGTAGAGCAGCACATCCCTGGTGGAGAAAAACCCTAGAGGACACCCACTGCCTGCACCTTTCTCCCTGGGAAGCCAGTCAGCACAGACACCAACGCTGTAGATCAATGGCTACTGTCTGTCCCCTTGACCATATCACCAGACTGGTCAGCTAGGTCAATCAGGGACTGCAGCCAATCCTCCAGGAAATTTAGACCTAGGACAAAGGTTACAGGGCAAGCCAAGATCACCAGGCAGCCTAAGGAGCAAGGACACTGGCCACACGCTTCTGGGGCTCCCTGCTTAGGGACCACAATAAGAAACTAGGTCTGTGAGGAACCTAAAACAGTCCCAAACCCTAGGTCAGTGCAAGCTACTCTGTACCTTTGACCTCTGCAGAGAGGGCAGCTGGGAAAACAGCGCTCAACCTCTCCAAGCTGTTATTACTCAACTGGTAGGAGGGGAAACAGGACTCTAGATTGAGCTGGTAGCAGGGAGGCACAAGCAGCCACGTGGCCAGGGATGGAGAACCCTGAGCTGGGCTGGTATAGGCCCCTTCACGTCCAAGTCCACGACAGCAGGCAGTACCTGAACTCTCTCACCTGCATCTCTTAGGAGGAATAGTAAACAGGCTAAAAAAAATCAGCCTGACCTGAACCTATGGTTTTCTACCAGAGGGAGAGGCCTGTCACCAGTTCCCAAAAGTTCTCCAAATGAGAGAAACAGGAGCCCCCAAATTCTGAGAATAAAGATGTCCCCCCTCACTTCGCTCTAGAGAGCTGTCCCTTAAAACACACCTTCCGCCCAAAAGGTGACAAGCGGGTCCAGAGGAACTTCTCCTTATCCAAGCCCGACAGCCCCTCCCTTTCCTAATTGGGAGCCAGACTAGAGATCAGAAAACTTCAGTGACTTCTAAAACACATCTCCGCCCCCGGAAGCAAAGAACTTGCCAAAGGATGTCCCACACCTTAAAGAGAAATAATCTCAGAGGGTTCTGGAGTGGTGAGTGGACAACCCTGTGATAAAAAACCAGCCCAGTAACGATCCCGTTTTCCCCAAAGTCGTTAATAAGTTCAAGAAAGGGTGAGCTGGGTGTAAACGCCCACCCCTGCATATTACAGGAAGAGAAAAGCGCTCCTCGCCCACTCAGTATCACACCCCAAAAAGTACGCCCCTTAACACTCACTCGGGCCTCCCAGCACCCTGTGCTTCAAAGATGATAAACATCACAGCCCTCCACCCGACCCCGCTCTCCTCTAAGTACAAAGACTGCTCTCTCGTGCCTAGGTGGCACTACCCTGACTGCCCCAACACGGCCACCCTGGGTAGACCCCTCTCCAGAAGCTCCCATCCCACTAAGTGCACTATAGGAACGGCTCCCGAAGCACCCAAGCGGCACTTGACACGGTGCGCGCCTCAAAAGCTGGACAGGCTGGCACCACGGAGAAGGAGCTGTCTCCCCGATGTCCCCCGAGGGCAGCCCCCGGCCCGCACACTCAGAGAGAGCTCCCCCCGCCGCCGCAGTGGTATGGACCACGGCACCCGCCCCGCGTCCCTCTGGGTTTGTCCCCCCAGCCCCGCAGCAGGCGCCCCCACTCTGTTCGGAAGAGGGGGGGTGAACCTCTAGGTCCGTGGTCCCCGCCAGGCGGGCACGGGTGGTACGGCCCAGCGAGGCCCCACGGGGGGCCGGGACGCGACCATCGCGGAGGGGAGGGCGCTTGGGGACACGCGCTGGCGTACTCACCTGTCACCGGCGGCCGCCCAGCCTCTCCGGCCGGGCTCTACCCCCGCCCATCGCCACGCTGAGCTCGTTCCCGCTCCGTATTTATGAACTGGCGGCAGCGACGGCGGCAGTGTGGCGGCGGCGACGCCTTCTCGGAGTCAGGCCCAACGGCTCGCGCAGTGCGGCCCCCCCGCCCCCTCCCCCCAGTCCCCGCTCACAGCCCCCTCCCACCTGCTGGCCGGAAATACCGCCTTTTCCAGCCACAAACAGGAACTGACGTAGTGGACCAAGGGACTGGCCTCAGCAAACATCAGACCGCAAGCGCAGGGACCCGGAGGAGGCAGGCTCACGGAACGCCCATCATGTTAACTTTTATTTTTTTAACAGCCTCGTTCTGAACTGGGAGGGGGGCGACAAGGGGAGAGCATTACACATGCGCAGTAGGACACCAACAAGTTGGCTTTCCCCGAAGGCCCAGTGATTACTTCCCGGCAATCAAAGGGCTTTATTTAAATATGCTTTGATCTTGTTTTATTCTTCTCTTTCCAGCCTTCCAAGTTCCTAGACCAGCGGTTCTTCACCTGGGAGTTCTTAATCTGGCAGTCACTCTACCCTCTCACAGGGGTTGCCTAAAACCATCGGAAAACTCAGATATTTAGATTATGATTCATAAGAGTAGCAAAATTAGTTATGAAGTGACAACGAAAATAAATTTTTGTTGGGGGGGTCACCACATGAGGAACTGTATTAAAGAGTCGCACTAGGTAGACTGAGGAACACTGTCCTTTTTTTTCCTTCTTTTTCTTTTTTTTTTTTTACTTAATGTATGAGTGCTCTGATCTGCAGGCCAGAAGAGGGCATCAGATCCCCTTATAGATGGTAGTGAGCCACCATGTGGTTGCTGGGACTTGAACTCAGGACCTCTGGAAGAGCAGTTAGTGGTCTTCTTAACCGCTGAGCCATCTCTCCAGCCTGACTTTTTTTTTAATATAATTATCTTTTTATTTTTCGAGAAAGGGCTTTATCGTGAAGCCCTGGCTGTCCGGAAACTCGCCCTGAAGACCAAGCTGTCTTGAACTCAAGAGATCAGCCTGCCTCTGCCTCCTGAGCAATAAGATTAAAGGCCTGGCCTGCCACTGCCAGGCTCCTAGATGCTGACTTATAGAGACCCAAAACGAGTTGGTCAAGATTTCGAACAAAGCAGGGTATGGTGACAGGTCTGTTACTGCATCATTCTGGAGACTGGGGCAGGGGAATTGCTTCGAGTTCCAGGCCAGCTAGAAATTGTCTCAAAAAAAAAAAAAAAAAAAAAAGTTGCGCTCAAGCTTTGAGCCACATAACCCCACACTAGAAAACCCTCTTCTGTAACTATGGGCTGACTTCTGTATCCACAGCTCAAGAATCCACATCTTCAAAACTCAAATAACCTTGGATTATCTTGTGAAAACAGTTCTTATTAAACTGTGGCTTCAAAATATTAATGTCACCTGCACATGATATATATCTAAATAAACGTGGGACTTATAACTTCTCATATGGAGTAACTCGAGCCCGTGTAGGACTTAAAACCACAGGAAATTGCTCACAGAAAAAAGGCATATAGGTTGTATGCCTGTAAGCCACCCCTGCAGATCCTGAAACAAGAGGACTAAGAATTCCATGCCAGATTGGGATTCATAGTAAGACCTTACCTCAAAATTTCAAGGTTTCACTTAATTCTTGGGGGTGGAGTGGATGCAAGTGGGTAGCCGGGGGGTGGGGGGTGGGGGGGCATCAGTCAGTCTGGAGCTACAGCTTCTGACAGTTGTAATCAGCCCCATGGGAAGCTCACAACTAGACTCAAGTCCTTGCAAAAGCTGGATGCTTTTTTATTATGATTTTATTTCAAGACTGATAGGTGGCTTAGCAGTTAAGAACAACTCCTGCTCCTCCAGAGAACTTAAGTTCAGTTCCCAGATCCCACATACCATTCTTTTTTTTTTTTGGTTTGTTTGTTTTCCTGTGAGCAAAGGGAATGTTTTCATTTGGGGGAAAAGCCATGTAGCCCCGACCAGCCTTGAGCTCATAAAAATCCTCCTATGCCAGCCTGGGCAAGTACTGGGATTACAGACAGGTGCCACTCTACCCAGGGAGATAATACCTGGAGCATCCAATTTTACATTATCAGAAAGAGAATGAGGGGCTCACAAGACGCCTCAGCGAGTATACAGACCTGTTGGCTGAGCCTAATAACTTAAATTTAATCCTTGGGACTAATATGGTGGAAGGAGAGAACAGACACCCTCAAATTGTTCTCTGACCTCACATGTACACCACGGCACACAAACACACTATAAAGTACAGTAAATCTTTAATCCCAACCCTCGGGAGGCAGAGGCAGGCGGATGCCTGGGAGTTCCAGCCAAGCCAGGGCTACACTGAGATCCTGCCACAAGTTAAGAACACTTGTTACTCTTGGCAGATAACCTTCTGTTATCTGTTGTTCTGTTCCCAGCACCCACAGACCAGTTTACAACTCTCTTCTGATCTTTGAGAGCACCAGCTGTGCACATGGTACACACACAGACAAAACACTCAGACACATAAATTAAACTAAGAGACCCCAGATTCTTTTTAAGAGATAAAATGGTTCTTCCTGTAAACATTCTGAGGTGACCTATGAAGATGGCTTGCTACTCTACTGACCCAGAAACTCCTACAAAATCATGCAAATAAAGAAGTTCAAATCTTCGTGTTCCGTTTAAGAATACCAGTAAAACTGCCAGGCCATCGAGGGTGTGCATATCTGGGAGGTCACCAAGTGTCTAAAGGATGCTTCTAAAGAAGCAATGTTGGTATAATGTTGGAGTGTAGGTACTCCCAGGCCAAGCAATGGGGCTAGACACAGGGTCAGTGGCTATAAAACGGTGCTGAATTTTTGCAGCACATGCTTACCAATGCAGAGAATAACTTGAACTTAGGAGGTTAGATGCAGACTCTCTAGCCATTGAACACATCCAGGTGAACAAGGTACCTAAGATGCGCCAACGAACCTACAGAGCTCACGGCCGGACGAACCCATGCACGAGCTCCCCCTGCCACTTCGAGATGATCCTCACTGAGAAGGAATAGATCGTTCCAAAGCCAGAAGAGGAGGGTGCACAGAAGAAAAAGCTACCCCAGATGAAACAAAAATGTACCACATGGGAATAAATTCAGCATAAAAGAAATGCAGATAAAAGTAAAAAAATAATTTAAAATAGTTGAAAATCCAGTGTATCTTATTATGTAGAAGTGGCTGACTTGGAACTCAATAAGTAGATCAGACTGGTCTTGAACTCAGAGATCTGCTTACTTCTGTCTCCCAAGTGCTGGGACTAAATGTGCACTACCATGCCCCATCTGGCAGCTAACTTGATAGTTCTCCTACCTCAGCAACTCAAGTTCTGCACCACTGCACTCAGTTTCTAAAAACCAGAAACAAAACAAACAAGAACTATATAGTGAGTTCCAGGGCAGCTAGCACTACACAGTGAACTCTTCTCAAAGAGTCCTGTTGATAGCTTGTTGCAAACTCTGCCTCTGCCCCTCCCCCTAAAAAGAATCAACTACTTAACCAGTAAGGAAATGTATTAGTTATATTTATGCTCTTGCCACAAGATGGCACCATATGAGCTGGTCATTCTTACTGCAACAGGATGGCTTACAACTTTTTCTATGGAAATTTTAGGGACATTTGTGGTGTTATTCTGAACACTTGCTGGATGAAACAAAGTCCTTCCTTATATGACATCCAAATTATGTATGTGAAATGGGTATGGTAGCCTGTCTCAAATATGTCCATGCACGCATGCACGCACGCGCAGACACACACATACACCCCTTTCAAGGGCTGTGATCCAGCTCAGCTGGTAAATTGTTTGCTTAAGTCTGTACAACGATCAGGGTTCTATCCTCAGTACCACGTAAACCAGGTTTAGGAAGAGGAGACAAGATCAACAGTTCAAAACCAGCCTAGGCTACATTAAGACCTGTCTTAAACAAAACAAAAACCCTTCTAAGGGTTATGGGGAAACACAGAAAACTGCTACTGACCGGAGAGGAAAAAGCAGAAATTACATGAAATTTTGTCAGCTTCAGTCCGACTTGACAACACAAATGTAACATGATACTGGCTACAACCAAGAAAGCTGGGTGTGACTATACACCCAGACTCCCAAAATTTGCAAAGGAGAGCAAAAGGATCAGAGGTCAAAGCTAACTGTGATTACACAGCAAGTTCCAAAGCTTACCTGACCTCCCCAAAACTCTACTGAAGATTATGAAGAGGACTAGAGGGAGACATAAAGGACATCAAGAACAAGTCACTGGGCTGGAGAGATTGCTCAATGGTTAAGAGCACTGATTGCTCTTCCAGTAGGTCCTGAATTCAATTCCCAGCAACCACATGGTGGTTCACAAACATCTGTAATGGGAATCCAATGCCCTCTTTGGGAGTGTCTGAAGACAGCAACAGTGTA
>NC_034590.1:497107-508261 GCF_900095145.1 Mus pahari | reverse complement strand
AAAAAAAACAAGCCGGGTGGTGGTGGCGTACACCTTTAATCCCAGCACTTGGGAGGCAGAGACAGGCGAATTTCTGAGTTCGAGGCCACCCTGGTCTACAAAGTGAGTTCCAGGACAGCCAGAGCTATACAGAGAAACCTTGTTTGGAAAAAACCACAAAAGCAAACAAACAAACAAACAACTAACTAGGTATGGCAATGTATGCCATTAATCCCAGCCGGGGGTACAGGTATGCATACATATTGTACATCCACACCACATACCCACTCCCACCCACAAATAAATAAACATTCTGTTTGTTTTTTGAAACAGGGCTTCTCTGAGTAATGTCATGGCTGCTCTGGGACTCACTTTGTAGACCAGGCTGGCCTCACTTGAGAGATTCACTTGGTTTTTTTTGTTGTTGTTGTTGTTCTCTCTCTCTCTCTCTCTCTCTCTCTCTCTCTCTCTCTCTCTCTCTCTCTCTCTCCCTTTCCAGTAGTAGGATTAAAGTCATGCACCCCCACTGCCCAGTGAAATAATTAAAACTTAAACCAACCAAAAAGAGCTGCAAAGTATTCAGAGGTAGGTTGATGGGGCAGTGGGTATCACAGAAAGCCCGGTTAAAAGTAATATCAAGGTCACAGCAAAGACAATCCAGTTTGACAGAGGAGAAGGACAGGACTCTAATCAAAGGACAAAGTCTATCTCAGCAGATTCTGGCCAACTCCCAAGACACTATCCCCCAAGGTGGAACCTCATACCAAGCACCATTGCCCTTCTCCCCTATAAACTTCTCATCCTCACGCTATTACATCCTTTAACTCTTCTTGCATTCAATTCTAACAGACTGAATCTTGGATAAAGATACCTTTTAAGAAGACAGTCACCCAGGGCAAGGTAAGAGAAATGGTGGATACAGACTTTGAAGGTGAAATACAAGAGGCAGGCGTGGCAGTTGGCCCTCCATTCTGTGGAATGCTGGTTTTGCTCACTTACCTACTTAAACTTGACTAGCATCAGTGGGAATGCTCCTTTAGGAGCCCACGAACAGAGGCCGTAGCTGCTGTGGGGTTAGGAAGCAATGCAGGAGGAAATTCCTCTCTTCATCCACAACAATGGGGACATGCACACATAAATAAGGAAGAAGAAAACAAAAGAGACAGCAGTAACAGAAGCAGTTACCCAGGATGCTGCCTTCCCGGGCCCCTTGCCAGGTTTCAGATCCAAAATGGAAGGGCTGGGGTTGTGGCTTAGTTGATAGAATGCATGCCTAGATGTATGATGTCCAGCATCACAGAACTCAGGTGTGAGGGAGGCAGGCCTATAATCCCAACCACTCTGGTGGTAGGTGGAGGATCAAGGAGTTCAAAGCCATGCTCTGCTTACATGGAAAGTTCGAGGTCTGGGAATCTTGACACCTGGTTTAAAAAACAAACAACAAGAAAGAAAGAAAGAAAGAAAGAAAGAAAGAAAGAAAGAAAGAAAGAGAGAGAGAGAGAGAGAGAGAGAGAGAGAGAGAGAAAAGAAAGAGGGAGGGAAGAGAAGAAAGGAAGGAAGGAAAGAAAGAAAAAGAAAGCTATAATGGTGACATGGAGTAGGGGTCGAAGATCTTTAAGATCAAACCATCAGAGATAGAGGACAGAACCAAACACAATTGGGGAGGGGGCATGGCGGAGGTCAATGAAATAGTTCCTAATGATAGTTATAGTCACAGATTGGTGCTTAGCCCAATTGTCATCAGACAGGCTTCATCCAGCAACTGGTGAGCAGATGCAAAGGCCCACAGCCAATCACTAG
This sequence comes from Mus pahari, assembly GCF_900095145.1. Classification (NCBI taxonomy): domain Eukaryota; kingdom Metazoa; phylum Chordata; class Mammalia; order Rodentia; family Muridae; genus Mus; species Mus pahari. The sequence goes on along the minus strand of NC_034590.1, from coordinate 506,482 downwards.
GCAGTCAGAGGGATTCCACAGATAAGGGGGAGGGAGGATTGTAGGAGCCAGAGGGGTGGAGAATACCACGAGAACATGGCCCACAGAATCAAATGACCAGGGCTCAGAGGGACTCAGAGACTGAAGCAACGGATACAGATATCATATGGGTCTCAGCTAAGTCCTCTGCATATACCTTATGTTTATGTTGCTAGGTGTTCCTGTGGGGCTCCTTAACCACGGGAGTAGGGGGTGCCTCTGACTCTTTTGCCTGGGTTGCCTCATCCAGCCTTGACATGAGCACTTGTCTTTTGTTTGTCTTACTGTAATTGGTCATGTCATGTTCAGCTGATATCCCTTGAGGTGCCTATCTTTTGTTTTTGTTTTTGTCTTTTTCAAAGGGAATGGAGGAAAGTGGATCTGGGGGAAAGGGAAGGTAGAACTGGAGAGAGTGGAGGGGAAACAGATCAGGATGTAACATATGAGAAAAGGGAAAAAAGGTTCACTTGGAATTCTCCCTTTATCTTTTACATAAAAAAATTGTTTATATGTATAAATGTATATAATCTATACACATATATTACATGTGTATGTGTGTTTTGTCTACATGAATGTCTATGTCCCGTGTGCATGCCCGGTGTCCTCATAAGCCACAAGAGGGTACCAGATGCCCTGGAACTTTAGTTACAGATGGTGTGATCCACATGTGGGTGCTGGGAACAGAAGCCGATGATCTTAATCCCTGAGCTGTTCCTTCAGTCTCTTGTCTTTTCCTCAGCCTCCAACTCTGAGACAGGGTTCTCTAGTCATGGCTGTCTTGGAACTTGCTTTGTAGACCAGGCTGGCCTCAAACTCAGAGATTCACCTGCTTCTGCCTCCCGAGTGCTGGGATTAAAGGCGTTTGACAACAGGCCCCGCTGAAATGAAAGGTGTGCACCACTATGTCTTTTTTGGGGGGAATGGAAATTGTTGGGTTTTTTTAAAGATTTATTTATTTTTATGTATATGAGTACAGTGTCACTCTTTAGACACACCAGAGGAGGGCATCAGATCCCACTGCAGATGGTTGTGAGCCGCTAGGAAATGAACTCAGATCCTCTGGAAGAGCAGTCAGTGCTCTTAACCCCTGAGCCATCTCTCCAGCCTGTTTTGTTTTGTTTTTTAAATCTTTACATTTTTGAGGCAAGATCTTGCTATATATTTCAGGCTGATCTCAAAGTAAGATATTCTCAAGCCTGAATCTCCCCAGTGCTGGGACCGCACATGTGGCCGAACACACCGGGCACCTCTACTCTAACGGTTACTGAAATACTGCCACCCTCTTCTTCCCATTCATTCTCTTATCTAGCAGCCATGCCTTTTGCATAGCCAGTCACCTTCCTGGTCATGGCCCCACCTCAAGGTCTTTGCCTGTGGCTGTCCTTCCCTCAGAATGTTCTCCTCAACTCTAAAAGCTTGCCTCTTCTTATTCTCAGTTCACCCCATGAGGCCACCTCAGAACCTGCAGTGGTCTCGGCCAACTGTACCACACTGTAATACAATGTCATGACATCTAAGGGGCTGTCAGCTGCTGGCTAACACCTGTAACTGTGGCACTCCAGAGGAAGAGGTAAGAGAATCTTGATTTTGAGGCTAACCTGTGTGACACAGTAACACAGTCTCAAAAAGGGGGGTGGGAGTGGTGGAAGCTAACAGAATGTTCACATAAGGCCTGGACCTAGTCTCCTGCACACATAAAGCCCTGACGTTGTGGCCCAGGCCTCTAATGTGAGAAATCTCACGGACTAGATCAGAGGATTAGAAACTCAAAGCATGGGCTCAGTGGTTATGCACATTTGTTGCTTACAGAGGACACAAGTTTCATTCCCAGAATCCACAAAGGGTCTCACAACTATCCTTACTTAACTTCAGTCTCAGGGTATCCAGCATCTTTTTCCAAGTCTCCATGGGCATCAGGCACTTATGTGCCTAATACATACACAGAAACAAAATATTTATACACACAAAATAAATTTATTTGTAAAGAGAGACGTTCTAAGTCTTCCTCAACTATATAGCAAGTTTGAGCCACCTTGGGTTTCAAAAAAACAAAAAAAGAAGAAGGAAAGCAGCTGGCTGTGGTAGAAAGCCTTTAACCCAGCACTTGGGAGCTTGGGAGGCAGAGGTAAGCAGGGCTCTTCAGCGTTTGAGGCCAGCCTGATCTACATTGCAAGTTCCAGGGAAGCCAGGGCTACATAGTGAGATCCTGTCTCAAAATAAAGGTAATCTACCAACAGGCAGAGTGGCAGAATAGTGACACCGATGGAGAAGCCATAATGACAGGCACGGCAGCTTGTAGGAGAGAAGGCCTCACCACGAGAACCGTCGCTATCATCCCCTTCAGCCCCAGTCCTTCACCAGTGCCTACCGCCACAAAGACCTGTGTGAGCCACAGACCTGTGACTCCACTGAAGAAGGGGAAGGAAGGAAACAGTGTCAAAGTCACAAAAGTATATTAAAACAGCAGTCACCGCTCCTCAGCACCCGCCCCTTCCCGTGTCTGCTGCCCACCACCCATCAAAGAAAAAGACGGTCAGGGCAGGGAAATGGAGGTGCCCCGGCTGCAGGCCAGGTCTGGGGATGTCCCTCCAGCCTGGGAATGGAAAGCAGCTAACAGTCTTTACAGGTTCGCCGCCACCGTCGACGAGGGGGCCGCTGGGAGGCCAGAGGTGCAGGAGGGTCAGGCAGGATGCAGCGGACGGTCGGGCCTTGCCACAGGGACAGAAAACAGAAGAGAAATGAAAAGAGGAAAGAGAGGGAGAGAGAGCACAGCAAGCAGGGAAGGGGGAGGAGAGGGAGAGGAGGGGAGGTGCAGGGCAGGCCGAGGGAGACCCTCCAGGTGATTCCTTTGTGGCGGGGCAGTCACAACAGGAGGGCCTAAGGCAGCAGAGGCTGCTATCAGGGGTAGACTGCATGAAACAAACAGGACTCTTGGCTTTAGGAAGAGGTAGAAAAGGGGACTATGCCAAGGCCACAGTTACTGCACAGAGGACAGAGGGCAGGGAAGAAGGGAATGTCCCAGAGCAGGCACGGTCAGGCCACAGGAACTTCAAAACCAGGAAAAATGGCTGTGTCCCCGAGTGCTTGGAACCAGCGTGAACGCTGGGGAGAGCAGAGCTTTGGGCCGTCTAGAGCTCCGTGGGAGGGCAGGTGTGCCCTCAAGAAAGACTGAAGGGATGAAAGCAGGAGCCGGCCTGCCATTCCCTGCTGCACCCCACCCTGCATGTGGCTACAAAGTCCTTCGGCCCAGTCTTTTGAACACGCTCACAGTGCCTGCGTGGTCCATCTGGGCACCAAGGCTCTCGCTGGAGCTGCTCCCCCGGGGCCCTACCAGGGTCCTCTTAATGGCGAACTTGACCTCAGCTGAGGACTTACTCTTGGTGCTTGTGACCTGGCTGTCCTGTGCCTCAGACACAACGGCAGCCTTGCCCAGTCTCTGAAGGATGCTGACTTTGGGCAGGGAGTCCGGCTTCTTCTCTGGCCCAGGGCGAGAGGGAAGTGCCAGGCGTCGCAGCTTTGGAGTGGTAGCTGTGGTGGTTGCAGAGCTTGTGGCCTTGGCTTTGACAGTCAGTGCCGGTTGGGCACTGGCCTTGGTTGGGCCTCGTCCTAGTTTCTTCAGGACCCCAGCATACTGCAGGACAGAGCTACTACTGCTGTCATTGTCACTGTCCCAGGCCAGATCCTCATCCATCTCTGGGGTGGCCCCTAAGCGGCTGAAAACTCCTGTAGGCTGTAGAGGGCAGAGAAAAGACAATGCTCATTTACTCCCTCTACCTGCTCTAGGCTGGCCTCTAAGAAGTCAGCTGACGGGCTGGTGAGATGGCTCAGCAGGTAAGAGCACCGACTGCACTTCCAAAGGTCATGAGTTCAAATCCCAGCAACCATATGGTGGCTCACAACCATCCATAACGAGATCTGACGCCCTCTTCTGGAGTGTCTGAAGATAGCTACAGTGTACTTACGTATAATGAATAAAAAAAAAAAAAAAAAAAAAAAAGTCAGCTGACAGTTCAGTGACATCCTATGTAACGGCAACAGCACCACTGAAGGGGACCAGAGACTAGGGCACCAAAAGGAAAACCTGACTATGCCAAGGGACTCAGAAAGGAAACATCTCCAACCATGAGAACCCTGGTAGCTGAAGAGCCGTGGCTCTGTGAAGACAGAGACAGGAGTGCACTGCCGAGGGCAGGGGGAGTACTGGCAAGCTCCCCAGGTCATTTTAGCTGTTCATTTTCTCACACCTCAGATAGAACTCATGGCTTTATACACAACAAAGCTGGAAAGTGCTCTCTCTACCACTGAGCCCCAGCCCAGCCCCTTCCTTGGCCACTTGCTTAGCAGAGAGTTTATGAGCCTCAGACACTATCCTCAGCCCTGTACCTCAGCCTAGGATGAAGTGCTGGGGAAGCCACGATGATCAGGGCAGCCCTGGCCATGTCCTCCTGGAATCCCAGCACAGGAGGAGGCAGTGTCCACTAACCCTAAGCTAAGCTCAGCAGGCAGTCGAGCCTGTGGGTGGAGGAGAGCGTGTCTTCACGGGTTTTCTTTTCCTTTACTTTTGAGACAAGGGTTACTACACAGCATAGGCTGTTCTCAAATGTGAGATCCTCCTGCCTCATCTCCTGAGTGGCAGATGTGGGCCAACACTGCCAGCATGCAAAGGAGAGAAGCAGGCTGGAGGACGGGAGTCGGGAAAATCCAAGTCTTCTCAGGGATGCCAGGGGCTGTCTCGGAGATCCAAACTCTGAAGCCAGGTCCTCCAAAGACAGCTGAGAAAAACGCATACACTGGAGCCCCGACACTCCAGGCACTCAAATGGCTGGACCTCCAGTCCTCCGACCCACCATCATGGTAAGATTCTGGGAGGTGGGGCTGGTGAGATGGCTCAGCGGTTAAGAGCGTCGACTGCTCTTCCAAAGGCCCTGAGTTCAAATCCCAGCAACACCATGGTGGCTCCCAACCATCCGTAACGAAATCTGATGCTCTCTTCTGGAGTGTCTGAAGACAGCTACAGTGTACTTACATTAAATAAATAAATATTTTTTTAAAAAAAAAAAGATTCTGGGAGGTGAGAGACAGGTAGACAGGTGTCTCCACCCTGATGAGCATGAGGCTCAGTGGAAGCCACAGTTGTCTACCAAGCTTGTCATGCCCCACGGGGTCTCACTCCTTGCTGATATACCACAGCCACTCTATGAAACGACACTACACAAATTCAGGAACTGAGGTACAGAAGGCCACACAGTCAGTTAGAGTGAGTGTGGTGTATTCTCCTAACCACACGCACCATACATTCAGCTGACTGCACTGCAGAGGGGAGCAGCTACCCAGAGCTGGAGGTTCAGACAGGAGCTGCTATGGTAGAAGATGCTGAGCCTAGTTGACACATGGGGGCAGAAGATTATAGGAAGAAATCTAGCAGCCAAATTGACTGGGGCTAGGCTAAAAGTTAGTTGGGGAAAGACAAAGGGCAAACAGGAAATTCACCAGAGCCAAAGGAAAAACAGGTTCAAAACTTGGGAAGACAGTGTGGACATATGGGACACAGATGTGTGTGTGTGTGTGTGTGTGTGTGTGTGTGTGTGTGTGCACAGAGAGTACCAGCACTTGCCCACAGGAGCTGCTCCAACAGGCTATACTCACCTTAGTCCCTGTGGTCGTGTCTGCTTTGGACTCAGCACCAAGGCGATCAAACACAGATGTTCTATGGAGACCTGGGAGGGAAGTGACATGATGAAGCAGCGCCTGCCTGGTGGCCTCATGGGATCAGGTTTCCGCTGACCACAGAGCAGATGCCAAGAGGGATGACACTGCCAGCCATGCGCTACAGAGAACTGTCCTAGGAGGGACAGGCTGTGCTTGGCACAGGCTTTGCAACTAGACTAGTGGCTCTGATCTCCACACAAACACACACATGATGAGAGTCAGATGGGGGAAATCAATGTGCGGGCCGGTTTCATGTCAGCTTAACGTAAGGTAGAGTCATCTAAGAGAAGGAGACTTCAATGATGAGGCCGCCTCGAAAGCAGGGGTTGTAGGCAAGCCTGGAGGCATTTTCTTAATGATTTATTTTATTTTTTGGTCTTTCAAGATATGCTTTCTCTGTGTAGCCCTGGCTATCATGGAACTCACTATGTAGACCAGGCTGGCCTCAAACTCAGAGATCCCCCTGCCTCTGCCTCCCAAGTCCTGGGACTAAAGTTGTGTGCCACCACTGCCCAGCTCTTCATGTTTATTGTTTTAAAATCTTAATGATCATTTTTTTAAAAAGATTTACTTATTTATTATATGTAAGTATAAGTACACTGTAGCTGTCTTCAGACACCCCAGAAGAGGGCATCAGATCTCATTACGGATGGTTGTGAGCCATCATGTGGTTGCTGGGATTTGAACTCACGACATTTAGAAGAGCAGTTGACGCTCTTAACCGCTGAGCCATCTCTCCAGCCCCATTTTTTTTTTTTTTAAATGATTCTTAGTGATGATGGAACAGGGACCATAGACACCAGGCTGGGCATCCTGCATGCTACAAGAAGACAGGCTGAGGAAGCCATGGGGAGCAAGCCTGTAAGCAGCACTCCTCCATGGCCTCTGCATCAGCTCTGCCTCTAGGTTCCTGCCCTGCTGCAGTTACTCCAGTGATGAGCAGGAATGTGGAAGTGTAAACCAAATAAACCCTTTCCTCTCCAACCTGCTTTTGATTATGGTGTTTCATCATAGCAGTAGTAACCCTAACTAAAGCAATGGGTCTCCCATAGCCTTGGCTAACTGTGAACTCACTATGTAACCGAGGCTAGACCATGGGTGGGCGCTATCACAGCCAGCTTTTCAGTAGAGTCCTGAACCTGCACTTGCTCCTCTCACGCTTGCGACTATGGACATCTGGCAGGACGCAATGCACCGGGATGAGTCCTCTACTAAATAAAGCACACACTTCAGCCAGGTGGAAGTGGTGCACACTGTTGACCCTAGGCCTTGGGGGCCTGGTCTACAGAGAGAGTCTCAGGACTACACTGGGAAACCCTGCCTCAATCAAAGGAAAAAACCCTACATCACCAATACAGTGTTCACTGAAAGAAAGCCTAAAATACTATGGAAACAATCACTAAAAAGGAATAAACTACCAGCCCAGGCGTGGTGGCACATGACTTTTATCTCAGCACTTTGGAGGTAGAGGCAGGCAGATCTCTGTAATTCAGTGGCCAGCCTGGTCTTCAGAGTGAGCTCCAGGACAGCCTGCAGTAGTGACCTTACTGATCCAGGCACAGCATACTCTGGTTGTAGGACATAGAGAAAAGCAAGCTGGAACTGACTAGAAGGACAAACTTCCTTCCTGATGGCTAGTTTCACAGTGTTGAAAGGCACTCTGCAGGCCACGGGGAGAAGTCACCATCAGTGGTATCACCTACCAGCAGTGAGCCCTGAACACTAGAACAGCATCCTGCCAGGCAAGACGCGCTCACCGCTGTAACAGCAGCGTGAAGGTTCCGAGGTTAACCAACAGCTGTCTGCTTAGATTTGAGGCCACTGCACAGGAAGAATACATGCCTGCTATGGAAAACCTGGTCAAATGTCTGCACCTTGGGAGGTATAGGCCCTAAGAGAAAATTTAATACTGCCATTTTGCTAACTAATCATGTGTAGGGAGATGAAGGCTTTGAAGAGCATTTACTGCTCTTGCAGGTTCAGTCCTAGCAACCACATGGCACTTGTGACTGCAGCTCAAGAGGATCTGTCACCCTTTTCTGGCCACTGCAGGCTCTTAAATGAAACTCATACACACACACACACACACACACACACACACACACACACACACACACATATATACAGATATATATATCACATACATTTATATGCATATACTAGTGCTACTCTCAACTGGTCAGAGAAGTTTCTTCAACAGTGGCAGCAGTCACCAGAAAGACTCAACTGTGTTGACAGTCTGTGTTTTGAGTGCTCAGCCCTAAATCTACATCAACCTCTCCAAGGTTCGGGGAACACTGCAGAGGAATGGCAGAAAGGACATAAGGGCTGGAGAAGTGCTGCGGAATGCTGCATTCAAGGTTACCCACACAGGACCTGCAGATCAAGCTAACAAGATCAGTCAGGATTCTGCCTGGCAGTTCCAACAGTGAGAGAAAAAATAAATAAATAAATAAATAAATAAATAAATAAATAAATAAATAAATAAATAAATAGATAAATACAGGACACGAATGAGATAGGGATATGTTGTTGTTATCCGGTAAGAATAAGGGGTTAGTTTAGGGAAGATCCAATGAAAATATAATGTCTACAGTATGGAATTATTAAAGAACGGGGACCAGAAAGATGGCTCAGCAGGTAAGAGTGCTTGATGCTCTTGTACAGGACCCAAGTTCGACAATTCCCCGCATACACGTTTGCTTACAACCTTACACAACTCCAGTTCCAGGTTCCCAACATCCTCTCCTAGCTTTTGAGACTGCTGCACGTTACACACAAGAACTCACATAAGTGCACCTATAAAAAGTAACCTTTTTAAAGGATGTATTAAAAAACAAAAGACTAAAAATGAAAGAAAAAGACATGACTGGAGGAGATCTTATAGTGATACCTGAAGATAACGCTCTGTGTGCCCCAGAGGGGGGACTGAGGCTGTAAGTGGGTGGTAGAGTACTACCCCAGTGTGCACAAGGTCATACTGCCAGCACCTCAAAACAACCGGCCAGGTGTTGGTGTCACACGCCTCAGGTGACAAAGGCAGCAGGATCTCTGAGTCCGAGGCCAGCCTGATCTACATAATGAGTTCCAAGGCAGCCAGGGCTACACAGAGAAACCCTGTGATGGTGTACATCTGCTTGCCTTGGGGAGTGGCACTATTAGAAGGTGTGGCCCTGTTGGAGTAGGTGTGGCCTTGTTGGAGTAGTGGTGTCACTGTGGGTGTGGGCTTTAAGGCCCTCATCCTAGCTGCCTGGAAGCCAGTTTCTCCTAGCAGCCTTCGGGAGGAGCAAACTCTCAGCTCCTCCTGCACCATGCCTGCCTGGACGCTGCCATGCTCCCACCTTCATGACAATGGACTGAACCTCTGAACCTGTAAGCCAGCCCCAATTAAATGTTGTCCTTATAAGATTTGCCTGAGTCATGATGTCTGTTCACAGCAGTAAAACCCTAACTAAGATTCTCTAAGGACATATTCACAGTGACCCACCAGGGTCCTCAGACAACAGCATGGGTATGGGGCCCAGGAAAGGATGTGCACTATCGGGAAGTTGTAGCAGAACCAGCAGAATGTTCTGAAATATCACCACCGCCAGGCGTGGTGGCGCATGCCTTTAATCCCAGCACTCGGGAGGCAGAGGCAGGCGGATT
>NC_034590.1:488144-497097 GCF_900095145.1 Mus pahari | reverse complement strand
AGTGAGTTCCAGGACAGCCAGGGCTATACAGAGAAACCCTGTCTTGAAAAACCAAAAAAAAAAATATCACCACCATAAAACCACTACCTCCACAGGCCTCAATGAGCTTGGCTTTGGCTCGCAGTGCTGGTATGCACAGTTGCCCTGCCCTTGGCCAGGTATGGTCACTTACTTTCAAGGGTAGCCATGACTGTCCTTTTGTTCCTGCCCTCCAAGGACAAAGAAGGACAATGAGCCCAGCGTCATGAACTGAATGATGGCAGAGCAGAGGTGAGGGTTCTCTCCCCTGTGGTCCTGTTAGTGGCTCCGCTCTGAGCCCCCACCTCCTGGGCAGGACCATCACTGGGCAAGCTAAGCTGCAGAGGTTCCCATCTGCAGCCCACATAGCCTGTACCTTTTGCTGCCTGCTGCTGCTCCAGGATCTTTCGGGTGCGGGGAGTGGTCCCCTTGGGCATGTGGATGATGTACTTTCCCTCCATCTCAGCTGTGACCCGCCGCCGCTTGGTGGGAACAACCAGGCTTTCCTCCTCCCTGTGGGCCAGAGCTGGTAAGGAGACAAGGGGTCAGCTCCCTTAGGGATGGATATTCTAAGCTTGGGATGAGAGACGCCTAGCTATGGTCAGGACAGTTTACCTCTGTTCCTGTCCTCAATTCAGAGATAAAGTCTCACTATGTAGCCCGGGCTGGTCTCAACTCACAAACTTCCTGCTGCAGCCCCTTGAGGGCTGGGCTTATGCACATGCACCACAAAGCCCAGCTGCAGCCCAGTTTCTCAGCTCCTTCCCGGTGTGACCGGCTTTCATGTGCACTGCTGCCCCCATCACCAGACTGAGTCACTGAGGACATTAGTCATATGATGTGACTAAACCACAAGATGTGCTTGGGATTTGACAATAGTGATGACTTCCCAGGCTCTCTGAGGTATGCTTCACCCTGCTTGAATGACTAAAATGTGGAACCCATGGGGTGGGTGGATCCTCGAATCTCATAGGCTGCCTTTAGAGCTGTGGATGCCTGCCCTTTGTGACTTTTTGTTTTGGGCACTCACTTTTTAACCAGTAATCAAGGGCCATACTTACTGGTTTGGCATGACACAGTCTTAAATTATACTCTAAAATATATGTCTTGGGGCTGGAGAGATGGTTCAGTAGTTATACAGAACTTCCAGAGGATCTGGGTTCAATTCCCAGCACCCACATGGTCGCTCACAACCACCTGTAAGTCCTGTTCCATAAAACATGTAAAAAATTAAAAAAAAAAAATAGCACAGCAGCAAAAGCTTTTGCTCACTGAGCCACGTAGCCAGCCCTAAATTATACTTCTTTTTTGTGTTTAAGATAGGGTCTCACTGTGTAGCCTGAGCTGGTTTGGAACTTGTAATTCTCATGGCTCAGCGGCCCCACCCCCATTATTGGGATTAACAGCATACTCTACCACACCTACTTTATATTTCCACTAAACTAACCACTCCCCGTCAGTGTCAGAGGTAGACACTGTCAGCCTCTCGCCTCAGGGCACTGTCATCTCAGCTCTCTAGAAACTGGTTTAACTTTGTTTCTCTCTTTTGGTTTGCTGTACCTCTAGCTAGCCTGGAACTCTCTATATAAACTAAGTCAACCTCGAAGTATGAATAATCCCCCTGCCTCTGCTTCATGAATGTTGGACTTATAGTGTGTGCCACCCTGCCTAGCTTTTTAACATTTAAATATTTTTATGTTTATAATTTTTTTTTAAGGTTTATAAATTTTTGTGGTGGTGATTGAACCCAGGGCTTAGTGCATGCTAGGCAAGTGCTCTAACCACTGAGCCACAGTCTAATCCCAAAGTCTTTTTCTTTTTATGAGACAAGTTCATGCTTGCATGAACTCAGCAATCATCTTGCCTAGCCTCCCAAGTGCAAGTATCATAGGTGTGAGCCACCACACTCAGCAACTGACTTACCTTCTAGTACAAGGTGCTTCCACAAACACACGCTAGGCAAAGATAAAACAGAGGCATTGGCAGCAGACAGACTATGATGGGGACTACTGGGCAACCAGAACGTGAAGTCCTCCCTATAGCCCCCAGCCTCAGTTTCCATAGTTGCCTTGAGGAACTAGGAATTGGGAATGGGTTGAATACCGTAGGGCAGGAAAGCTGAGTCCCACCCCAGCTTTAAGTTCTGGGCAGAAGATCATCAAAACACTCAAGCAGAGAGGCATGCTGCAGGCTCAAGGCCACAAACTCAGAGGAGCTGGACACAGCAGGCAAGAGGAAATGATGAGGGCTGGGGCGTGGCTCAGTGGGTCGAGTTCTTGTCTAGCAGGCACAGGCACTGGGTTCAATAGCTCTAGCACCACATAAACAGGGTGTGGCGGTCCATGCCTGTGACTGGAATATGCATAAGGGAGGCAGGAGGAGTAGGCGTTCCAGGCCACCCTTGGCTACATAACAATCCCAGGAGAAGTAGAACACACACACACAGGTCTCTAGCCCATCCCGAGGGCTTCTCACTGTCCTGAAAACCAAGCTGTCAGCACTGCCCTTCTAGAAACAGTGCCACGGGGCTGGAGACCCTCAGTGCTTAAGATCAAGTTCTGCTTTTACAGCATTCAGCTTCAGTTTCCAGCACCACATCACACAGCTCAGTCTCCAGCTCCAGGGGATCTCACTCTTCCGGCCTCCACGGACGTCTGTACACACACACACACACACACACACACACACACACACACACACACACAGACACATAACTGAGAAAATAAATAAAGCTCTCAAATTAAACAAAACAGAGAAACAAAAATTGAAGCCCTCAGAATTGATCAAATTCAGAAATCAATGACTTTCTGACGGTCTCTGAAGCACCTCGCCACAGTTAGAAGTAACACGCACGCACGCACACCCTCTGCTCACCCAGATTCCCCTGCAGCTCTGCCCAACTCTTGCCCAAGTGCCCTCACCAGCAGCCTTGGCACTCTTCGCTGCCATCTTGTTGGACACGGTGACGGAGATCTTAGAGGTGCTGTTGTCTGACCGCCGTGTGGGGGTGTGGGGTGGAGAGTCATGGTTCAGGCTGTTGGCAATCATTCGAGAAGCGGCTGTGGGAGGAAGAGAGGGAGTCCAGTTGTGTTGGGCGCCCTAGAGAGGGGTCTGAGAAATGGCAGTGTAGAGGATTCTGGAAGCAGAGTCTACAAGTTCTCAACCCAACAGTGCCAACCCAGGGTGGGGAAGGCAAGCAGGGGACTGAAGGAGGACAGCTGCTGTCGCCAAGTGGCTGCTCTGCCTCATGCTGGGGATGCTCAGGAATCTGGAAGGCAGCTTTATCTTCCCAGGAACCAGCTGACCATGTGACCACCAGGACCCTCAGCTCGATTTCTTCTACAGGCCTTATGACTGCTTGACACGATTTTTTTAACAAAAAAAGGCCTATCTCACTCTGGGCTGGGCTGGGCTGGGCTGGAACTCACAACAGGCTAGCTAACTCACAGCAATCCTCCTGCTTCTGTCTCCAAAGTATTGGGATTACATACTTGAGCCACCATATACAGCTTTGGTTTCATTTTTCAGTTACTTGACATTGTAAGAGGCATTTAGGACAGGCATGATAGAACACATCTTTAATCCAGGTACTCAGGAGAGAGAGGCAGATGGAACTCTGTAAATTCAGGGCTAGATTGGTCTACATGAGTTCTAGGCTAGTCAGAGCTATACTGATATAGTAAGACCTTGTCTAGCAAAGAAGGGAGGGAGGAAGAGAAAGGAAGGCAGAAAGGGAGGAAGAGAGGGAGGGAGGGAGGGAAGGAAGGAAGGAAGGAAGGAAGGAAGGAAGGAAGGAAGGAAGGAAGGAAGGAAAAAGCATCTAAAAGGGTATTAAAATGTTATCATTGGCCACTTGAAAGACTGGCAAAGCTCATCTATGCTATTGGCAACCAAGGTTGTGGGTACCCTGAGAAGAGACAATGAGTGGGAGGGGCGGAGGAGGGGACTCTGGAAAGGCAGCCATGCTTGTCCCTGCTTTTGGATGCTGGCTTTCAGCCTGGTGGCTTTGCAGGCTGGGGTGTGACTACGCTCCAGAGTGTATGCTCTGCCTGTGCTCTAGCCTCAACCCTGAATCACTTACGGCCCTGCTGACTAAGCATTTGTGGCTTTGCTTGGTGACTGTGCAGCCTTAAATGACACAGGCACTGTGCTAAGGTACTGGGTGGCACTGCACTCCACGGAAAGGCCAAGATGTGTTTCATGGAAAACTTTGTGTGGCAGGGCTGGAGAGATGGCTCAGCAGTTAAGAGCACTGACTGTCCTTCCAGAGGTCCTGAGTTCAAATCCCAGCAACCATGTGATAGCTCACAACCACCTGGAATGAGAACTGACGCCCTCTTCTGGAGTGTCTGAAGACAGCTACAGTGCACTTACATATAATAAGTAAATAAATCTTGAAAAAAGAAAAACTTGTATGGCTTACAAGCTTTGTTCTGGAACGAGTCCCTGTGCTGCTGGCCACCCAACAGCATACAGTAAACATGACGTCCTCACAAAGGACCTGTAGGAGCCACTGAGCTTGCTCAGTGAGGAAAGTCATGAGCCTGGGGAAAGGTTCTGATCTCCACGTGGTCCTTCCTCCACAGGACCCATGCAATGGAAGTAGAGAGCTGACTTCTACACACTGTCATTTAACCAACACCTGTTTCATGGCACATGAGGACTCCGCAGACATTCACACACAGAATAAGTAAATGTAAATAAACATTTTCTAAAGTATGGTTAGTTTTTTGTCATCTTCACATAAACCAGAGGCATCAAGGAAGCTGGGGAAACGCCTCCGTCGGACCGGCCTGGAGACAAGTCTGTGGGGACGTTTCCTTGCCTGAGAACTGAGGTAGGAGAGTCCACCACCTGTGGGCAGCCCCATTCCTAGTAGGTGGTCATCCTGGGAGGGGTTGCATACCTGGATAGGTATGGTGGCATAATGCTTATTAATCCCAGAACTCACCACGGCTACATAGTGAGACCGTATTTCAAGAGGGAAAAGAGAAGAGAAGAGAAGGGTAGCCGAAGGCTGGTGAGAGCCAAAGAGCTCGCCTCCAAGGCTCTGCCTCAGGGCCTGCTCAGGGTGGAAAACCGCTTTCCTCCCAAGTTGCTTTGAGTCATGCTTTATCACTGCAGTAGAAAGCAAAGTGGGCTGGGCAGTGGTGGCGCATGCCCTTAATCCCAGCACTCGGGAGGCAGAGGCAGGCAGAGCTCTGAGTTTTGAGGCCAGCCCAGCCTACAGAATGAATTCCAGAACATCTGGGGCTACACAGACAAACCCAGTCTCAAAAAAAACCAAACAAACCAAACCCTAGGACAGAGATAATAGGCAGAAGTGTAGCTGCACGGAATGACAGACTGGAGGGCCAGGTGCAAGCAGCCTGCACAGGCTCTGGGCTCCATCCCTGCACCACCAAAAGAAATACATCAGGTGTGGTAATCCGAGCAACAAGATGCTAAGGCAGGAGGATAGTGACTTCAAGGCCAGCCTGGGCTAAATAAACATAAAACTTTGTCTTTAAAAGAAAGAAAAGAACAGAAGAGAGAAGAAAAGAAAAGGAGGGGTTGGAGAGATGGCTCAGTGGTTAAGAGCACTGACCGCTTTTCTGAAGGTCCTGAGTTCAATTCTCAGCAACCACATGGTGGCTCACAACCAACTGTAATGGGATCCAACGCCCTTTTCTGGTGTGTCTGAAGACAGTGACAATGTACTCACATATATAAAATAAATAAATCTTAAAAAAAAAAGAAAAGGGAGAGAGGGAGAGTAGAAGAGAGAGAGGGAAAGAGATAGGGGGTAGAGTGGGAGAGAGAGGGAGAGAGGTTATAAAATATATTACTATCTTGAGTGAGAAGAGCTATGTGAACAGCCACTCCTTACTCGCTTATTCTGTCCCTTACAGAGGCTTCAGTGGCTTTGCTTCCACCTCTGCAAACTACAAGGTGGGCTGGCCAGATGTATTCCCTTCAGCAACAGGATACAAAGAAGAGACTGAACAGATGTAACTCACCACTAGAAGTGCCTCTGCGAAGCTCACCCTGGAGGGGGCTGGGGTTGCAGGGCACTGATTCAGTGGCTGCTTTGCACATGTCCTGCAAAGGAGAGGTAGAGGGGTGAGCACAGAACAGAAGACCTAGAGAACTGTGTGTGTGTGAGTGAGTGTGTGTGTGTGTGTGTGTGTGTGCGCACGCAGATGCTTGCAGAGGCCACAGATGCGGGATCCTTGAAGCTGCAGTTACAGGCAGTTGTAAGCTTCCCAGCACTGGTGCTGGGAACTGACTGTGGGTCCTCTGGAGAGCTGCAAGCACTTAACGTCTGAGCCATCGCTCAACTCTGTACTATTCTGCTCTGGGCTAAAAGGAAGCACCCTAGGCTGGCTAGACAGCTCAGCAAGTAAAGACACTTGACGCCACTTAAGGCCTGAGCTAAACCTTGGGACTCAGGTGGTTGAAAGAGAGAAGCTGCTCCCAAAGTTGTCTTCTGATCGCCACATATATATGACCACAAATCCTCCATACACACATCTATCCAATGTATATTTTAATTCTCAATCTAAAATTTAAAAAATAAAGCAATGTTTTGTTCATCGACTCTCCAGCTGAGTTGTGCCTCTAACTTGATTGAGAAAATCCTTTTTGCAGGGTCCTGGGTGAGGAACAGGTCAAGGCCTGTCTCGAGACATTACTGTATGAGTTCAGGGCATCGGGGTTTGATTAAGAGACGCTGCCTCACTGAGTAAGGTGGCAGAGTGACTGAGGATCCTTCCCAGCCTCCACGTGCACGCGCGCGCGCAAACACACACACACACACACACACACACACACACACACACACACACACACACGTGAACACGCACCTTCCATCTGTGCGGATACCAGAAACACTAACTTAAAGTTTGCCTCACTGCATAGGGAAGACAGAGAAAACAAGGCAGACGAATGCCTAATGTCATAAAGCAAAGTGCCAAACCTGCCTCTGAACACTGCACCTTCCTTGGCTGCCAGGCCTCCTACTGGCCTGCCTCATAGCAGCCCCCTCCAGCCCCACACTTTGCCCAGGAAGTCAGAGGCACAGAGGAGCACCTACCTGGCGGTGTACCACCTTGGCATGCTTGAGGATGGCAATGATATCACCCACGACAGTCACACCCAGCTCATTCATGATTTCTTTATTAAGATCTAGCAGCATGCTCTTCTGGATCCTGCAGGGCGGGATGGTGGTGAGGTCCCATGCAGCCGGCTGCCACCTCCCACTGCCCAGTTTACCCTGTCCCATCAGTCTCCTCACCGATTATCCACAAACATCACAGCGTAATTAACAGCAGGTCCTGGGGGAATGCCGGCTTCCTTGAAGAACTGGATCCACTCAGAAGTGGCTGGGGTTAGACAAGACAGTCATTCATAGCAAATCGCAGCAGCAGTGGCTTCCACAAATTAAAAGCCAGTGCATGCCAGCCCCGCACTGTGAGCTCTCAACTCTCGATGGAGTAAGAATCCCTGACCACTTAAGAGTCTGCAGGCAGCCGGGCCTGGTGGCGCAGGCCTTTAATCCCAGCACTCGGGAGGCAGAGGCAGGCGGATTTCTGAGTTCGAGGCCAGCCTGGTCTACCAAGTGAGTTCCAGGACAGCCAGAGCTATACAGAGAAACCCTGTCTCGAAAAACCAAAAAAAAAAAAAAAAAAAAAAAAAAGTCTGCAGGCACTGAGTCCCCTGACTGGGACCCAAGAGGTTGGTTAACATGTCAGGGCACAATGCTCCCAAGTTCCCAGCCCTTTGGCCTTGCTCTCTTATGGCTCCCTGCCCCACATACCTGGGCTAATAGTTCTCAGCACCTGGCAGTGGGGAGCCCAGGTTCAGGGGCCACCCATTGGCCTTGGCAGGGGACAGCCTCATGCAGAAGCACACACTCTGCCACTTCCTGCCTTCAGGACCCAGGGCAAGTCAATGCTCAGTGCCTCAGTTTCCTTCTCTGTACATTTGTAGTAGTACTAACCCTCGGGGACTCAGCACAGGCAGGTCCTAGCTTGTTCCTAGCACCTGGGATGCCTCAGTGCTGAGGATGGAACACGCCTTTCGAGGATGAGTTACTCCACTCTAGCTCTGAGCCACCTTCTCAGGCCCTTCGTGAACCATACCCCAAGTCCCTCACAGGCGAGTCCTAGACAAGTGTTCTGCCACTTAGCTACAGCTCTCAAGTCCTAATCAATCTCTTGTCAGTGACATCCATAAACATGTGAACTACTACCCAGCACGAAAGACACTAGCTGTGCTTAGCTCCACTCTCAAACATCATGCTACAGAAAGGCAGTTCATACAACACAGCGGTATCTTACAGGACTTGTTTATATAAAATCAAAGCCCAGCCCTGCTAGATGCTTGTGTTTTAGTTCCTCTTAATTCCGGGCAAATAAATATATTTTATGGATTTTCCTACACATGCACTAAATCTCAACATTTTCCTAAACCACTGTGTGGTTTCTGTGCGCTGACAATCCCAAAGGACAGCTTAACAAGAACTGGAGACCTGGGTGTGGTAGTGCACACCTGCAGCCCCAGTGCTCAGGAGTTTAAGGCAGGAATGATGGAAGCAGCCTGGGTAACAAGCTACCTCTCTCCCCACCCTAAACAAAAAGAAAGAGCAAGGAAGACAGCCAGACTGATGGGAGCCTGTGATCCCAGCACATGGAGGTAGAGGCAGCCTGAGTTAGGAGGTGGCCGCACCTCAGGACAAAAGAGTGGAAGAACCGCCTCCAGCTGCCTCCTGACAGACACAGCTAGCATCTGTTAAGGACCACGCCTAGGGGTCTACACGCGGTGATCTCCTCAACCCAGGCTGCAGGATCATCATCCTCCTGACAAACACAGCTAGCATCTGTTAAGGACCACGCCTAGGGGTCTACACGCGGTGATCTCCTCAGCCCAGGCTGCAGGATCATCATCCTCCTGA
>NC_034590.1:482843-486054 GCF_900095145.1 Mus pahari | reverse complement strand
TCCTGACAAACACAGCTAGCATCTGTTAAGGACCACGCCTAGGGTTCTACACGTGGTGATCTCCTCAACCCAGGCTGCAGGATCATCATCCTCCTGACAAACACAGCTAGCATCTGTTAAGGACTACGCCTAGGGTTCTACACGTGGTGATCTCCTCAACCCAGGCTGCAGGATCATCATCTCCATCTCACAGCCAGAAAAACTGAGGCTGGGGCTGGAGAGATGGCTCAGTGGTTAAGAGCACTAGAGAATCAGGGTTCAATTCTCAGCACCTACATGGCAGCTCAAAACTGTCTCTAACTCCAGTTCTAGAGGATCTGGCTTTTACACATAAACATAAATGCAGGCAAAACACCAATGCAATATAAAAATCAATCTTTAAAACAGAAGAACTGAGGTTGTAGCAGGCCAGGCAGGGTGTGCACCCATGGACCTTACCAAGTTCTCTAGGCCGTACTCTAAATCCGGGAGGCCCATCTCGGGAAGAGAATACACAGCCTTGCACAGGCTCCAGCCCCGCCCCCACCTCAGTAGAGCCCAGCTGTTCCTTTCTGTTACCAACTCTCCCCCTCTATCTCTCTAGACCCAAACCAACCCACCGGCAGAAGGGGCCCTGTAGGGACACCAGACTCACCCATAGTCACTGAGACCATTGTCTCCCTGGCCTTGACCCTGCTTCCTGGAGCCTAGAAGAGAGAAGGGAGAAGGCCCATCAGTCGCCCCAGAGAGCCTCAGGCTCCTAGGGCTGCCAGCCTGCCTGTCAGAGGAACATTCCTGAATGAGGGGGTCAGGACCCAAGAATAGCCTGAAGCAGCAGCTGGCAGGCCATTGTGAGCCTGGGAAGGGCTGCCATCGGCCATCACTCTTCCTGGTTCGGCACGCAGAGATGGTGTCCTAGTTAAGGTTTCCATTGCTGCGACTTCTAGAGAAAAGGGAAGTCGGGGCAGGAACTCAAGGCAGAAACCTGGAGATGGGAGCTGATGCAGAGACCATGAAGGAGCGCTGCTTACTGGGCTGGCTCAGCCTGCTTCCTTATAATAGCATAACCCAGGTGTGGAACCAACTAACATCAAACATCAATGAAGAAAATGACTACAAGCTAATCTTATGGAAGCATTTTCTCAATTGAGAGTCCCTCTTCCCAGATGAACCTGGCTTGTGACAAGTTGTAGCTGTTCTTTGCTACTTTGTGGGTTCTTCTTTTTCCCACTCTTTTTTCCCCAGCTGCACCCCCTAACACTAGTTAGAAGAAAAACAAGGACAGAGGGGGGAGAGAGAGATCCCTGAATCTAATTTCTTTCCTTTTGTTTCTTCTTTGACCACAGCTACTAACAAGCCACAACCAACCTCCCTAAATGACCACCCACACTGACCTCACCTCTTGGGACCCTCAAATTTATGTACCCTCTGAAAAGTTCCCAGAATTTCAAAAGTCACATAATCGCACAAACTATCTGCTGCTGGCAAAACCATGCCTCTGCTAGAGCACGAGGCACATCATAGTCAGCCGAAGCAGGCCCAAATCCCACACTTGGGATTAAAATGTAAGCACAGTCTTATAATAGTTCTGTGTTTTGTTTGTTTGTTTGTTTGTTTGTTTTGGTTTTTCGAGACAGGGTTTCTCTGTATAGCCCTGGCTGTCCTGGAACTCACTTTGTAGACCAGGCTGGCCTCGAACTCAGAAATCCGCCTGCCTCTGCCTCCCGAATGCTGGGATTAAAGGCATGCGTCACCACCGCCCGGCATATTTCTGTTTTTTTAAAGAAACCAAAATTCCATAATTCTCAAAAATGTTACTGCAGCAAGTTGTCATGAGAGTCCCAGCACAGACGTTGATTGTCCAAGCTCCTGCTCCCCACACTCTGACAGGTCTGGGTGGAATAGTGCCCCACCCCCCAAATCCCAGCACGTGGACCATTCATCACTTTAAGGCAACTCCCTGCACAAGTCAGGTGCAGCAGCACACCCCGGGCTGTCCCACCACATAGCAAGCTAAAGCAGGACAGCCCAGGCCACAAAATGAGGCCCCTGTCTCTGTTTATTTGTTTCTATGCTTATAGCCCTGGCTACCCTGGAACTTGTGACAAAGACCAGGCTAGACTTGAATTCGCAGGGATTGACTGTCTCTGCCTCCCAAATGCTGGGATTAAAAGAGTACAGCACCCAACCCAGTGTGAGGGTTCTCAACCATTGAGACAAAAGCCAGGCATAGTAGTGTATGAAATCTCAGCATTCAGAAGACTGAGGCAGGAGGTTTGCAAGTTTGAGGCCAGCCTGGGCTGTATAAGGCTTTGCATCAAACATAAACGACTTAATTGACATGGAGGTCAGTAACAGTTTTTGCCTAACATGCAAGGCTGGGCTGGTCCTCAGCAAACAAATAAACCAACAAGCAAACCAAATCCCCTGAGAAACCTTCAAGGTGGGTGATACTCAAGAACACAAAGGGGGCCGGGCGTGGCAGCGCACGCCTTTAATCCCAGCATGCGGGAGGCAGACGCAGGCGGATTTCTGAGTTCGAGGCCAGCCTGGTCTACAGAGTGAGTTCCAGGACAGCCAGGGCTACACAGAGAAACCCTGTCTCGAAACCCCACCCCACCCCCCAAAAAAAGAATACCAAGGGTGACAAGACAATTGATCCTAGTTGAGGGCAGAGGAGCCAGAGAGGTGGGGGACAAGGGCAACCTGGGAGCCCATTTTCAAAAGGCTGATCTGCAAAGACTGCGGTGCTAAGTAGAAACCTAGAGGAGGGAAAATAAGTGTGTGGCTGGCTCTTCAGAGAGTATTTCAGGAAAGGAGACATTGAGTCTAGTGCCCTAAGCCAGAAACTCCTCTGGTGTGTCTAAGAGACAGACTGGGAGGAGATGGGTAAGAGAGATGGGGTACCAGACTCCAACAGGCTCCAAAGAAATAGAAAACCAATTTTCACTTAAATGAGCGATTGTTTAAAAGGCGTTGAAGAACTGTAGAGGACAGCCCAAGCCACGTAATACATTCAAGGCTAGCCTGGGCTACACAACAAGACCCAGTCTCAAGTAGGTGAGTAGGGCTAGAGGTGTAATCTAGGTGGAAGAGTGCTCACCTAACATACTCAAAGCTCAGAGCTCAGTCTCAACACCATACACACCAGGTCCACATACCCACGCCAGCACCATGCAGACCAGGTCCACATACCACAGTCTCAGCACCTGACACACCAGGTCCACATACC
>NC_034590.1:473281-481462 GCF_900095145.1 Mus pahari | reverse complement strand
AGGTCCACATACCACAGTCTCAGCACCAGGTTCACATACCACAGTCTCAGCACCCGACACACCAGGTCCATATACCACAGTCTCAGCACCCGGGAAGCAGAGGCACGATGAGCACAGAGAAGCTCAAGAGTATTCTTAGCTGGACAGCAAGCTCTGAATCTAGCACCAACAGACAATAGAGAGCTCTGAGATGTCAGGACATGGCACATACCAAGTACCAAGTGGCCACCAGGCCAGAGCATCACAAAGATGCCTCGCAACAGCCTCGCAGGGAAGAAGACCATTATTAGCTCTACTCTCATCAATTAAAAAGTCACACATGACTCACTCAGCAAGGGACAGGAACTTGTCAAGTGTCACATGTAGCAACTGACCTTTCTGAGATTGAAAAGCAAGTTCTCTCTGATTCTGCAGCCCATGGAGCAGGTCCTCACGAGTGTTCACTCTGTGCCAGGAACTGAGGTGGGCACACCTCAGTGGCTTTCCATGATGATCCTGGGAGGAAGGAAAATGAGCAAAAAGAGGCAATAGTCAGAGACAGAAAGAGAATGGTGAGCCTGGGAACATACAGTAAGTAAAGCAGGGCTGGGACTTGAACTCAGGTTAGTCCAATGTGTGATGAATGGGGAGTGAGGTGCTGTCGTGAGGGTGAGGGAGGCATAACCAATCTCTCCTTGGAAGGCCTCTGTTAATACTAAACCAGAAGTCTAGGGCCGTTAAGTCACCACTGCTAAACTCAATTCAGCTCCTAGCGCCGTTTAGGTTGGTTGGCTGGTTTGGTCCTATGGTGAAGCTAGGTCCTCCTGAATTAGTCAAGATGGCCATGAATTCACAATTTTCCTGTCTCCACCTCCCAGGTGCCAAGCTTCTTCTCTCTACTATTTAAAAACCCATTCCAGGGGGCCGGGTACGTGACTCATGCTTAGGACATGGTTTGCCCCTGTAGAGGGCCCGGTTTAGTTCCCAGCACCCTGAGAGAAGGCGCAACCACCTGTAACTCCAGTGCCAGGGGCTCAGCAGCCTGGGCTCCAAGTGCCAGGGGCTCAGCAGCCTGGGCTCCAAGTGCACCAGGTACGTACATGGTGCAAATATGCGCAGGCTGGTAAATACACATACACATAAGAAAGGGATCGTCTTAAAACTCCATGTCCCCAGCTAGTGAGATGGCTCAGTCAGAACTGTGCATGAAAACCTGAGTTCAAATCCCCACCACCCACTTTTTATAAAGCCAAGCACTGGGGAGGTGAAGATTGGAGGACCCCTGGAGCTCAGTAGCCAGCCTGTGTGCCCAAATGGGTAAGCTCCGGGTTCAGTGAAAGAGCCAGATTTAAAATATAACGTAAAGAATAATTGGGCTGGAGAGATGGCTCAGCAGTTAAGAGCACAGACTGCTCTTCTGAAGGTCCTGAGTTCAAATCCCAGCAACCACATGGTGGCTCACAACCATCCATAATGAGATCTGACACCCTCTTCTGGTGCATCTGAAGACAGCTACAGTGTACTTAGATATAATAATAAATAAATCTTAAAAAAAAAAAAAAGAATAATTGAGTAAGACATCCAACTTTAGCATCTGCAGGCATGTACTACATGCTCAGACACATGGTCATACACACAAACACAGAGGAATGCTTTCAAAAGTCTATCTCCTGCACCGACTCTCTGAATAGTGGAAATTGACAAAATTAACATTTTTTTTTTTTTTTTTTTTTTTGGTTTTTCGAGACAGGGTTTCTCTGTATAGCTCTGGCTATCCTGGAACTCACTTTGTAGAGCAGGCTGGCCTCGAACTCAGAAATCTGCCTGCCTCTGCCTTCTGAGTGCTGGGATCAAAGGCGTGCGCCACCACGCCCGGCTCAAAATTAACATTTTTAAAAAGACAGCTCTCAAAACTCAACTCTAGAAATACCATTTACAGAATCCACATGCTATGTCCTTAAAGGCCTTGAATCCAAAGCCCCAACCATGCTTACAGCCTTAGAATCCCAGCACTTAGGAAGCGGATGTAAGAGCACCATGCACTTGAGGACAGTCAAGGTTAAATCCTAAGGTCCAGTCTCAAAAAAGCCAAAGAAGGGGTGGAAAGGTGGGGAGGAAGTGGGGAGGGGAACTTAGACCCAAGCCCTGGTTTTGCCACTTCCTAACCCTGACCTCAGGCAAGTAGCTCTATTTCCTGGGACTCACCCCCTCTTGGAGCCATTTAAGGACGGTCCCATTGCTGCAGGTACCTACAGTCTCAGCACTTGGGAAGCTGAGGCTGAATTTTGAGTTCCAGGCCAGTTGTGCAACGTGGACAGACCTTACCTCAAAAAGCCAAGGGCTGGGAAACTGCTCAGTGGTGGGGCACTTGCCTAGCTTGTGCCTGGCCTGGGTTCCATTGCCAGGACTTTAAAGTAAACGATAGGATAACCTACTTAAAGGTGCCTGCCATCAAGTCAGACAGCGAGAGTTCTGTCGCCTGAACCTGCATCCAGCACGGAGAAAGAGAACCACAGGAATGCATGGGCAGGCACATCAATGGGGGGGGGTTAAAAGCAAGTATCCCTACTTTTCTTCTTTGGGGGGGGGATAGGTGGGAAGGGGGCAGCGAGATGGCTAAGTAGGTAAAGGCCACCAGGCCAAGTTATCCTCTGGTGTTACAAACAGTGTAATAAAACAAGTCATTTAAGCCGGGTGTGGTGGCGCACGCCTTTAATCCCAGCACTCGGGAGGCAGAGGCAGGTGGATTTCTGAGTTCGAGGCCAGCCTGGTCTACACACTGAGTTCCAGGATAGCACGAGCTATACAGAGAAACCCTGTCTCGAAAAACAAAAAAAAAAAAAAAAAAACAAAAAAAACAAAAAAACAAAAACAAAAAACCAAAAACCAGCAAACTCAAAGTTCCTATAACTACATGGTCTGACAGGTATTCACTAAATCTGAACTAAACTAGTGACAGAGTGGGACAGTTGTCGACCTAATAATCTCAGTTGCATGCAGACGTGAGGTGGAAACCAAGTGTGTAAGACTATTTAGCCAGCCTGGAATGATGGCACAGGCTTTTAATCCCAGCACTGGGTAGAAGGGCAGAGGTAGGCAGATACCTGTGAGTTCAAAGCCAACCTGGTCTATGTAGTGAGTTCCAAGACAGAAAGAGCTACATACAGAGACCCTGGCTCAAAAATAAATAAATAAATAGATAGATAAACAAAGAAACAAACAAATAGGCCAAAATTTCAAGCACCTCCTTCTCTTAGCAAGCAATGGCAGTTTCCCAATAGGATAACAATGCAAAATGCCACCTTTTAAATTGAGGAACATGCATCAGTCATCATTTTAAATCGCTATTTCAGGACTCAGGAAAGAGGCAATCTTCCTCACTGTTTGTTCTTTTGCTTTCTTTGGGCTTCCCTCCTCTATGTTGTTAGAACTCCCACCTACAATCCCGATCCACCGAGCTGTTGGTATGCCAAAGACACTCATCAGAATCCACACGACGAACATATGAGTCTGAGATGATCGGTTTTCACTAAGCAGAGAAAACTTGGGCTCAGAAAGGTAATGACACAGGCCCAGATCCTGCAAAGGGAAGCTGGGATTAGAACCCAAACCCGCTGGCCTGCTAGCCCGGGCAGCTCGCGCGCGGGTACCCATCATCAGTGCTAACAAGGATGGAAGAGTAACATGGGGGGCTCTGAGAGCAGCACGGGTGTGAACGACCTGACGTTCCATTACACCGGTACTACGGTCAGCTTCAGGGCCCCCATTGTACAGAAGTGGAAACTGAGGCTCAGAAGGATAAATCACTTATCTGATCGTACAGTATGGGCTGCGCGGGAACTCCAGACCCCCGGCCACCCCGCATCTCCATCCCTAACCTCCTCCGTCCCTGTCCCACACCTCACCTGGAGCTCTGGGCCCCGCACCCCCACGAGGCGGCTGCCCGCCCTCCGGGTCGCGCCAACTGTCAGACACTCCTCCCTCCGCTTGGGCCGCCCTCCCCGGAAGTCCTGCCCTTGATACCGGAAGCCAGACTGCACCTCCCACCAGCCGCTCTGGCACTCCTAGCCGCCAACCAGCAAGAGAGTGTGGGACGGTGGCCGTCACGTGACAACACGCAGCCTCGGTCGCGAAGAACGCCGCCAATCGGAAAGGATCAGGTCTAGCCCCCGCCCTGCCCGCAGTCTAGCGCGACTGCGCCTGCGCACAGGTGGGCGGGAAGGAGGGGCTAGGTTCTGGAGTAGAAGACTGACGTGCAGGTACTGTGCGATCTGGTGCGCGACACCTCGGCTGCCCTCCCTGTGTCACCCTCTCGTCTGTAATCCATCTCTTCTATATCGTCCTTGGCCCATTTAGGTGCCCTCATTCCTTCTCTTAACTCATACCCCACTTAGATCGACACCACCCCTCCCCCTCTGACGCCATGACCTTTCTCACATCGCCCCTCCTTTAAAAAGTAATTTTTTTTGTTGTTTATAATTAATTGAGTATCTGTGACTGCATTTACCCGACGAGATCAGAAGACGTCTGATTCCCTGGATTTGTAGTTACGAATGGTTGTGAGCCATCCCATTGTGAGGTTTTTTAGTTCCCGTCCTCTGAAAGAGCAACAAGTGCTTTCAACTGCAGCACCATCTCTTCAGCACAAACATTGCCCTTTTTATTCATTTTCATTCCCCTTAAGCCCTGACTGGCCCTATATGTTCAGTTTTCTCTTTTTATGAGACAGGGTCTTGTAACCTCAGCTCGGGCACGCCCCTGCTGCCCCCAATGCTCCGCTGGTCACTCTCTTCCATCTTTGTTAGCACTGACGGTGGGTACCTACGTGGGAGATTGGCATTCAGTCACCAGTGCGACTCAGGCTGGCCTTGAATTTTAGATTCAGTTGCTCAGCCTCCTGAGTACGGGGATTGCAAGCATTGCTGAGCAGGTCTCTCTGTCATCATTGTCTTAGTCACCCACACATCTCCTTCATGAAACCCCCATTTCCCCTAAATCTTTTCATACCAGTTATTCCTGTACTTTCTGTTTCCATCTTCCTTTAGATTACCCTCAAATTGCCCTGGTGTCTCCATCTCTCCACTCACACATCTGTATCCAGCATTACCCACAAGGAGCCACCCAGCCTTATAGCTTTCCCTCCTCCATGGGTACGTGCTTCACATGTTTCCATAGTGTGGGATATTACATGATATTCTATGGTATCCCGGGGTCCCAGCCTCACCCCTAAACCTGTGGGAAACCCTGGCCACCAAACCATGCCTCTCCAATTCCTGCTTTCCCATCTGTAAAATGCACAGTAGCCAACAGGCTTGTGTGTCTGTAAACCCAGTGTTTAGGAGGTAAAGCAAGATTTCTACATCAGCCTCTGGTACATTACAAGTTCGAGGCCAACCTGGGCTACATGAAACTGTCAAACAACAACAAAAGCGCATAGGGACACTCATACCAGGAAAACTTGAATTCTGAGCGTTTGTTCATTTGTTGGCCGAGCCTTGTGTAGCTTAGGTAGACTTTGAATTCCATATGTAGCCATAGATGGTCTTGAATTCCTGATCCTCTTGCCTCTGCCTATAGGCGTTTGTAAAATGAATTATTATGTTCTAGCTGGCCTGTATAAAAGATACACAGTCCTGGCATTTTGTTTACAAGCCGTAAGCTTAGATTGGGCAGGTTTTGGAACTATTCTAACTTACATCTCTGCCGTAAGTCTCTTGCTACCTGCTGTTTGAATCTTCCTGGGGTTGCTTTCAGGGTTTGTTTCTCCTGGCCACGTGTTCACGGTCCATCTCCTGTCCTGACGGCCTCCGCCCTTGGACTCCTTTTTCCTTCCTTCCTTTTCCTACCCTGGCTTCTCCCCAGACCCCTCATTTAATCCTTAAGGCTCACCTCTTTCTCCCTATTGCCCAATTGCAGGCTCTAGCCTTTGATTAACCAATTAACTTTACATTGGGGAGCAGGGTTTACATAGCATCACATGGTGTAGCTGAGGGTCACCTTGTTGGGGGCAACCAGACCTTGGGGGGCCAGTATTTAGCATTTGAATACATAACCCCCAAAAGGCATTGGCCACCAAACCAGCCCTAATTAACTTTTTGTTTTGTTTTGTTTTGGTTTTGGTTTTTCGAGACAGGGTTTCTCTGTGTAGCCCTGGCTGTCCTGGAACTCACTCTGTAGACCAGGCTGGCCTCAAACTCAGAAATCCGCCTGCCTCTGCCTCCCGAGTGCTGGGATTAAAGGTGTGCACTCCACCACGCCAGCCTAACTTCTTATTGTAACACAGTTAGTTTACTGTGGCCCTTGAGCTAGTATTGTTACTTTGTTACTGATCACGTGCCATGAACCGGGACTATCATCACTATGTTGCACACTATGGGCCTGGGTAGATGGATCTGTGGGTAACACTTGATGTGCAAGCATGCAGACCTGTGTTCGGATTCCCTGCATTCAGGTAAAAAGTCAGATGTGGTGGCACATAATCCACACTCCTAGGACTGAGGATGTTTGGTGTTGTATATATTTTTTAATGTGGATGGGTGTTTTGCACACATGTATGTCTGTGAACCGTACATGGTGCTTGGTGACTGCAGAGGCTAGAAGAAGCATCCGATGCCCTGAAACTACAATTATAGATAGTTATGAGCCACCAGGTAGGCACTGGGAACTGAACCCAGGTCCTCTGCAAGAGCAGCCAGTTGAATCTTGTGCCAATTGCTAAGCCATCTCTCCAGCAGCAGATTCTTCGATCTCTCTGGCTAGCTAACCTTGTCAAGTCAGTGAGCTCCAAGTTCGGTAAGAGATGCTGTCTCAAAAAAAGTAAAACACAAGTCAGGCATGGTGGCCTTGAATTCCAGCAATCGGAGGCAGAAGCAGAGGCAGGGTCTGTGAGTTCTAAGGCACCATGGGCTCTAGAGCTGTTGCTAGTTACAGACCAGCCAGAGCTAGTGGCTAAGACCCCATCTCAAGATAATATGATAATAATAGGTGAAGGATAGAGAGAAGGATAGATGTAACACCTCTGGCCTCCACACATGTGTACACAGCATCCTCACACATACATGAGTACATACACACACACACCACACACTGCACTAACCCCAAGCCTGATATGCATTCATTATTCCAGATTGTCAGCGTTCATTGACCCCTCACTGCACCTCAGCCATCCCACCCTAGGATCTCCACATTGCCATCAACCCTGCAACTTCGTGGTTGTGGACCCAAAATTGTGGCCTGGAACCTATGGGCAAGCTTGCTTCTGCCTTTAGAGCTCTTGTTGGCTTGTGTGACCCTCGAGCCCCACAGTGAGAGCAGGCAGCCAGTGCTGTGGAAACTGAGGAGGACTTGGGGAGGGGATACTGTAGATTGGTTAGAACTAGTTCTCCCTGAACTTCTAGAATGGGGGTTGGGCATCAGGCAGAGACAGGAAACCAGGAACCTCACTCTCCCCTTAGTCAAACCTCAGCTGTAACCTGCGCGAGTAGCCTGTGCCTTTAAATCAAACTCCTGTAGTGAAGAGTAACCATGTGAAGAGGTTGCTTGATCACCCAACTTGTCTTATGTAGTGATTTTTAAGTTTTTATGCGATGTCTCATGTAGCACAGGCTGGCCTTGAACTTTGTGTGTAATTGAAGAGAATGACCTTGAACTTAGGACCCCCCTGCCTCCAATTTCTTAGTGATGACATTACAGATGTGTGCCAAACACATGGAGTGTGGATCAGGAGTTCACTTTTGCAACATAGTGAGTTTGAGACCAGCCTGGGCTATGTGAGATCCTGTCTTGAGAAAAGAAAAAACAAAGTTTAAAGAAGAAAAGAAAATATAAGCTACTTGTTTACTATATTTCCTAAAGGTTTATTGTGCGTTCAACACTGTGCCAGAACACAAAGACTCCTTGATCTTATGGGGTCAAGAGTCTAGTCATCGTAAGAGACAATGAGCTAGTAAGTAAATAAATTATTGATGGATTGGGGAGGGGGGTTGCAGAATACATGGTCAATTTGTAGTTTCAGAGTCTAGTGTGATGTCAGGCACCTCTAATCCCAGCCAGCCCTTAGGAGATGGGGACAGGAGGGTCACCCTCAACTGCACAGTGAGTTCCAGGGCAGCCAGGGCTACACAGAGAAACCAGATGGATCGATCGACAGCCAGGGCTACACAGAGAAACCAGATGGATCGATCGACAGCCAGGGCTACACAG
>NC_034590.1:458098-473261 GCF_900095145.1 Mus pahari | reverse complement strand
ACACAGAGAAACCAGATGGATCGATCGACAGCCAGGGCTACACAGAGAAACCAGATGGATCGATCGACAGCCAGGGCTACACAGAGAAACCAGATAGATCGATCGACATACATACAGACATGTGTGCGCACATGTGTGTATAGAGAGACATATACATGATATACATGTATGTGTGTGTGTGTATATATATATATATAACTATATATATATTCCCCCCGTGCACATGTATATGTGGGATATATGATATATGTGGTGATGCATACATGAAATCCTAGCAGTCTAGAGACTGAAACAAGAGGATCAAGAATTCTAGGCTAGGGGCTGACAAGATGGCTCAGTGGGTAAGAGCACTGACTGCTCTCCCAAAGGTCCTGAGTTCAAATCCCAGCAGCCACTCACAACCACCCGTAATGAGATCTGATGCTTTCTTCTGGCGCATCTGAAGTCAGCTACAGTGTACTTATATATAGTAATAAATAAATCTTAAAAAAAAAAAAAAAAGAATTCTAGGCTAACCTACAATAAATGGACCCTGTCTGACGACAAAAGAAAAAGAAAAAAATGAAAAAGACCATATGGTTTTATTGGTTTGAGGGGTTCTTGGGTTTGTTTGTGTGTGGGGGAGTGTTTGCATGTGTGTGTACATGGTCAGAGTCCAAAGAAGGGCATCCACCTGTGGCCTTCTTTGCCGTGGTTTCACAGAATCTTGCGCTTAGCTAGGCAGACCCAGCAACCCTGCTGTCTGCCTTTCTGGTATGGGGGATACAGGGCCACACCCAGCTTTTTATATGGTTGCTGAGGGTTCAAACACAGATTCTCAGGCTTTAGTAGCCAACTCACTTACCCTCAGACCCATCTCTCCAGTCCCTGGGTTTATTTTTGTTTATTTTTGTTTTTCAGACAAGGCCTCATCCTGTAGTTCAGACTGGGCTGGGACTCATGAGCCTCCTGCCTCATCCTCCCAGGTGCTGGGATAACAGCATTTTGTACTGCCTTTAGAATAAAGCTTATTCAGTAAAGTCATTGGACATATTTACTTGCATGAGTAGTTGGGTGACCTGGGTACCAGGCATGTGCTGCTGGTTCTGTACCCAGGTGCTGGGGCACAGGGGCGACTAAAACAGCATAGCCCTGTCCCTATAGGGCTCACAGCTCTGAAGGAGTGAGGGAGAGCCATCAGCAGGCAGGGACAGCCCAGAGAGGTTGGGGCTAAGATACAGGAGGCCTAGGTAGAGAATTGGGGATTGAATGGGGAGGTATGAGGTAGAGGACCCAAGAGCTGAATGTATAGTCTCTTCAAGGAGCTGTGTGGCCGAGGTGTGAAGGGTGGTGAGCGAGTAAGCTGCCCTGCTCCCTGGGGGAAGGTCTGGTCCAAAATTAAAGTGAAAAGAAAAGGTTCCTGGAAAGGGAACAGGTTTAGGAGAGATGCTAAGGAGAGCCAGATACATGGTGAATGGGAGGTCTGTGGGAACAGAGTCGGCCATGAAACTTGCAGAGCTGGAGTTCAGGGATGAAGGAGAAACTTAAGGGTTCTTTGGAAAGTCAGTTGGATGGTGTTTGCTGGGGCAAACATGTGAAGGAACACGTACTGTTAAAGAGGACATAGGCGAAAGGCTAAGACAGACTCCTGAAGGAACGTTTACTGAAGTGGACACAGGAGAAAGGATGTTCTGCTGAAACAAGCACGTGAAAGGACGCGTGGTGAAAGAATCTTCGTTAAGGACATGCATGTGTAGTTGAGCTGTCCATAGAGAGAAACGCACCAAAACACTGGTGGTGCTGCTGCAGTTTCCTGCTGCTTCAAAGGACTCAGGCTGATTAGCAGAGTGATGTCAGCTGAGACAAACACACGTGCTGAGGCCAGACCCATGGAGGACACGTGATGTGTGGAGGCTATAAATAGGACTCAATGGACAGTGGCTGAGCTTGGCTCACTTCTAGACCTAGCTGTGCAGGTCTCACGTGATCTTCGCTTCCCTGAAAGAGGCACAGCTGAGAGCCTCTCCTGCTGACTTGAGCCGAGGCTGAAGCCTGGCTGTTTCTTCTAGGCAGTGCCACCAATGCCGATTCGTGTTTGCTATCCCAACTCTACTGAACTGGACTGCTGGTGTATCTGTGAAGTGTTTGCTAGTGGATGGAGCTGCTGCTGCCTGCTAACCTATGATCTGAACTGTTGATTTCCAGACAACTCAGACAGGAGTTTCTCCAAAGAACCTTTCTACACAGGTCCACTTTCCCCCTGTCCCCACCCCATCTTTTCTTTCCCACTACCTCTGGTGGGTGGTGGGCTAGAAGGGAGGCTAAAGTGTTTAAGAACCATCATTAAAAATAGGGTTTGAAAAAAATTAAAATTACACGGGGACATAGAGAACTGGAGACAAGGATTCAGACTCAGAGAGGGTAACTAAAGCTATAGTAGTAGATAGTTTCCACAGCACCCAGGTCCCTATATGTCCCTATAGGACCCAGGTCCCTATGGGACATTGTAACTTTAATTTTTCAAAGCCTACTTTTAATGATGGTTCTTAAATGTTCTAACCTCCCTTGTCGCCCACCACCCACCAAATGTAGTAGAAAAGAAAGGACATGGGGGAAGTGGACCTGTTTAGAAACGCTTCTTAGGAGCAAATCCCATCTCTGTTGTCAGGAAGAAATCAGCAGTTCAGTTCACAGGTCAGCAGCAGCAACTCCATTCACTTGTAAACACTTCACAGAAACTATATCTTAAAAACAACAGCCAGGGGCTGGAGAGATGGCTCAGCAGTTAAGAGCACTGACGGCTTCTCCAAAGGTCCTGAGTTCAAATCCAAGCAACCACATGGTGGCTCACAACCATCTGTAATGGGATCTGACGCCCTCTTCTGATGCATTTGAAGACAGCTACAGTATACTTAGATATAATAATAAATAAATCTTAAAAAAGAAAAAGAAAAAACAGCCGGGTGTGGTGGCGCATGCCTTTAATCCCAGCACTTGGGAGGTGGAGGCAGGGGGATTTCTGAGTTCGAGGACAAACTGGTCTACAGAGTGAGTTCCAGTACAGCCAGGGCTACACAGAGAAACCCTGTCTCGAAAAAACAAAACAACAACAAAGCAAAACAAACAGGAAAAAAAAAGGCCACTGGCTGCTGGCTGAAGACTACTGGCTGCTGGCTGCTCTTCCAGGGGACTGGGTTTGAATTCCTAGCACCCACATGGCAGCTCACAACTGTCTGTGACTCCAGTTCTAAGAAGTGCCCTCTTTCTGTGCTCCTTGGGCACAGACACACATGCAGACTAAACACCCATACAAAGGAAATATTTTTTTTTTAAAACCCCATCCAGTTTTGTTTCCTCCTTGTCTGCAGGCTGTGATGTCACCTGAATACAGACAGGCCCACAGGCTAAGGAACTAGAAGCTGTTCTGTGGACAGGAAGAAAGGTATGTTTCCTGGCTGCGGTGCACCCCATATATAAGTGAAACCCAGCAAGAGGATCGGCCGTGTTGGTTGTGCTGGAGCCTGGTGGAGGAACGGGGCCTTGGGAATGCCTGCAGAGAGGTGGTGTGAGCATGGAGGAATACCAGCTCTGGCTGGTTACCTCCCGCATATTGTCCTGACCCCTGAAACCCCAGGACCAGTCAGACTCCTGCTCCAGCTGAGGCTGCAGGTCTTAGGAGGAAAGGGATGGGGGAAAGGGACACCCCAAGTAGAAGCCTGAGCCAAATCACAGTTTCGTTATCACAGAAATGAGCATTTGGATTGGCTCCAGGAATAAAGGTTTTTGTCGGTGAGCTTGACGGCCTGACTCCCATCTGCTGGTCCTACCTGGTAAAAAGAGAATCGACTTGTAGATTGCCCTCTGATGTCCACATGGCACACAAAGAATGAGTGTAATAAAAATTGTAAAGAAATTAAAAATAGCCGGGCTTGGTGGCGCACACCTTTAATCCCAGCACTCAGGAGGCAGAGGCAGGCGGATTTCTGAGTTCGAGGCCAGCCTGGTCTACAGAGTGAGTTCCAGGACAGCCAGGGCTATACAGAGAAACCCTGCCCCAAAAAAAAAAAAAAAAGAAATTAAAATAATTTGACAGTTTTTGAGATACAGGGTCTATGTGGCCTAGACTGGACTCAGATTTCATCAGTCCTCTTGCCTCAAACTAGCGAGTGCTGAAATAACAAGTGGGTGCCACCATGTCCTGCTAAATTAATTTTTAAAAGATTTATTTATGCCGGGCGTGGTGGCACACGCCTTTAATCCCAGCACTCGGGAGGCAGAGGCAGGCGGATTTCTGAGTTCGAGGCCAGCCTGGTCTACCAAGTGAGTTCCAGGACAGCCAGGGCTATACAGAAAAACCCTGTCTTGATAAACAAAACAACAACAACAAAAAAAAGATTTATTTATGCCTGGCCATGGTGATACATGCCTTTAATCTCAGGAGCAAGAGGTAGGCAGATCTTCGAGTTCAATAGACTAGGCTAGCTTACTCTACAGAGTGAGTTCCAGGTCAGCCAGGGCTCCAGAGAGACATAATGTCAACAAAACCAGGTGTGTGTGTGTGGGGGGGGGGCTATTAGGGCATTGGGTTCTCAGGAACTAGAGTTTACAGGTTGTGTGGACTTATTCTGTGGGGGCTGAGAACCCAACTCAGCCCCACTGGAAGAGCAGTTATATGCTCTTAACCACTGGCTCTGTCTCAAACTCTTTGTAGCTGAATTTCATGGACTTTATCTCCTGATAAACCCCTGCCTTCACCTCCGGAGAGCTAATATGACAGACTAGTGCCAGCATGCCCTATTTCCAACTTCATATTCTTCCAAGAAAACATCTCTCATCAAAGCCTTCAGGAATAATGAGAGTCAACCTGTTCCTCTCCTCCCTCCCCAGCCCTGTAGTTCACCCACTCCAAGGCTGCTATCTTCTGCTTCCGTGGGCTTCTTCCTTTCAGAAGCCTCACTTAACCTTCATCCTTGTCCTCACCTGCTGGATGCTGGGTTTTGGTTTTCTTTTCTGAGACAGCCTCTGTGCAGCCCAGGCTGGCCTGGACCTCATAGAGTCTCCCTGGTTATACAGGAAGAGGGGCTATAATAACAGCATTTGGGAGACTGAGACAGGATTGTTCAAAGGCCAGCCTGGGCCATAGTATGAGACCTTGTGGAACTACTCACCCAAAAAAGTTAATAAGAAAGCAGGCTGGGGATGTGGCCCCCTTGGTAGGGCATTTGCAAAGCCCCCAATCTCGGTGGGTAACGCACACAAACCAAGAGAGCCATCCCTGAAGGTAGCAGAGGGCTGTTTATGCGGCTCAGTAGCAATGCAGGCTCTGTACTTACTCTGTACAGGGAGAGGCTAAGGGGAGAGTCATGAGAAGGATCACCTGTTATTTCTCTAGCTTTAAATCCGTATAGTGCATCATCAGCCCGGGCTATAGGAGGTCCTGTCTCATAAGACCTAAATAAATAAGTAGCATACTTAAAATAAAGAAAGAAAGAAAAATCCTGCTTGGATAGAATATGAGATCCAGAAGCCTCGGATTCTTCTTTTTAAATTTTAATCTCTAAAAATTGACTTAAAGGAAATATCGTCATCCCAGCAAACTACCAGAAAACCCACCACCTCCGTGGCCAGCCGTCTCCGATTGTTCTCCCATCCCATTGCGTAGGCTGTCTTCTCCTGAGCTTGTCCTTCTTTTTCAGTTACATTATTCAATCTTGATCTCCCTATATTATCTTCAAGCGCCTTCCAGATTAATCTTAGGATTTATCACTAAAGAGTCCGTGGTGTAAAAATTCACATTTGTAGATCAGAGAAGGGATAAGAATTCCCTTTTCTCTGTGACTTCTCGGTCCCTTTGGTGGCGTGGGGGAGAAATGAGGAAACTGGGGTGGCTAAGGCGAAGCCCATCCCCCCCAATCCTGGGCTTCTCTCTACCCAAACCAGTTTGCTCAGGACCACCCCTTTCCCGGTTCGCGGGGAGTCAGCAGACGCCGCCGTACTGCGCAGACTCCTCGCTGCAGTGGGCGTGATCCGTGGAGGTTCCGCCCCTTCTTTCCCGCCCCTACTCAGCTGCTCAGACAGAAGCTGGAGCCCCACCGAAGTAGCAGCCAACTTCTGAGTAAGGCCGGTGTTGTTTTAGGGTCGGGGGCTGCGATGCGGGGGGGGGGGGTAGGATTGGGAGGCTGCGATGGCCCTGGGGTATGAGCCTCAGATGTCTGGTCAGGTAAGTACCTGGGACTAGGCAGACGCTCCGCCTGGAACGTTCCGTGAGTCATCCAAGACTGAGAAAAACCAGACACAGAGATTCGGGGCTCCCCTGGCCCCCGGCTAGGACTGTCTTTGTGGAATTACTCAGATTCGAGCTCAGCAGGCACCAAAAGGGGGTGCTGATAGGGAGTAACGTGGGTGCTAATGACGGACATGCTGGACGCTTTGAAAGACA
Organism: Mus pahari; assembly: GCF_900095145.1. Taxonomy (NCBI): domain Eukaryota; kingdom Metazoa; phylum Chordata; class Mammalia; order Rodentia; family Muridae; genus Mus; species Mus pahari. The sequence goes on along the minus strand of NC_034590.1, from coordinate 466,843 downwards.
GTAGGACGATGACACGGGAGTGAAAAAAAAAAGCAGAGGCGTTGGACCTCGAGGGATTTCAACATCCCTGCTGACCAGCGACCAGTTTCCTCCTTTTGGGGTGATGGACATCGGGCTAAGGGCCCCGTGATTATGGGAGAAGAAAGGCTTTTAGTGGATCTCATAAACTCAAAGATAGACACTTTTTTCGATGCCCCTTAAAAGCTCAGAACACCCCACACAGTGCCTGCTTTTTGTGTCCCCCAGTTTCCAGTCCCTGACACACCCACCTAGCCGCCTTCGTTCTTCAGAGTCCCCCCAGTGGCCAGGCAATATGAAGCCCAAACTGATGTACCAGGAGGTAGGAGGATGGGATGCCTAGTGGGGAGGGTTTGGGCGTATTGAAGGGTAGGAGACCACCGAACCGCCCTATTATTTCCACTCCGCCATCATCCCTGATCCCACAGCTGAAGGTGCCTGTTGAGGAGCCTGCGGGAGAACTGCCCTTGAATGAAATCGAGGCATGGAAGGCTGCAGAGAAGGTATGAGTACGCTGCTCCGTTTGAACTATCTCAGACGGTTGTGACCACCTTGTATAGGTTGACAGCTTCCTTCCCCATCCGCAGAAAGCCCGCTGGGTCCTCCTGGTCCTCATCCTGGCGGTAGTGGGCTTCGGTGCCCTGATGACTCAGCTGTTTCTGTGGGAATACGGGGACTTACATCTATTTGGACCAAATCAGCGCCCAGCCCCCTGCTATGACCCCTGCGAGTAAGTGAAAGGGAGCTGGATTGTGCGTGGGAGGGGTCCTGCCAGCCCAGGGACACTTAAGCCTGCAAGAGCTCCCGGTGCTTTGGTGCACGCACATCTGTGCCCACTCTACCCCTCCTTTCTGTTTCCATGGCAGCCACAGCGTCATCATCCTTTATACAGGTCTGTGAACACATGGGCACAGTATCCCATCTACATCTGTGGACACACACACACCACACACACACACACCTCCCGCACCTCTAGACAGGCCAGTGAGACACACAACCAACCTTCTCTGTACATATGGGGACCTGCAGGGTTCTCTCTCAGCTATCCTCTCTGGCCCTCTGTGACTGACAGATATCCCTCTATACCTTCAGGGCGGTGCTGGTGGAGAGCATTCCCGAGGGTCTGGAGTTTCCCAATGCCACCACAAGCAACCCCTCCACTAGCCAGGCCTGGTTGGGCCTCCTTGCTGGTGCTCACAGCAGCCTGGACATCGCATCCTTCTACTGGACCCTCACAAATAATGACACCCACACACAAGAGCCCTCTGCCCAGCAGGTACCTGGAAGCCTCACTTGTCACCCAGCTCCCCACCCGCCCCCACGGCTGGGGGGGGGAGGGGTTCCTGCCAACCTGGAGACAGGTGGACACAGGTGTTTAGTAACAGCTGTCTTCACACAGACTTCTGGAGTAAGGGTGGTGTATTGTGTCCTGATTACCTGGAAGTCTCTGGGTGTCAAGGGGCGGTGACTTTGGTTATGAGGAGTTGGGCTTGCAGACATCACCTTGAATCGGTCACACAAAGAAGGAACAAGTTGTAACCCAGCTCAAGCCAGGTGGCCACCTCCCTTGCTGTGTGTGACCTTAGGCAAGTTCTCTCCCCTCCCAGGCTTCCTGCCACCTTATCTGAAAACTGCAAGCAGCACCTGCCCCACTGCTGGGCTCCTGTGAGGATGCCATGGGTTAATCTGTGCAGATTTAGTCAGTCCCTGGCACAGATGCAACCCTTTCTGAATGTTTACTGTTGCTGGGCAGCAGTGGTGGCGGCAGCGGTCCACACCTTTAATCCCAGCAATGGGGAGGCAGAGGCAGGCGGATCTTTGTGAGGTCCAGGCCAGCCTGGTTCAGAGTGTGTTCCAGAACACTCAGGGACACACTCTGCCTTGAAATTCCAAAGAGAGGAGAGGAGAGGAGAGGAGAGGAGAGGAGGATGATTATTAAGCTTGGTATGAGGGTGCTCATCTGAAATCCCAACATTTTGGAAGCTGAAGGGTTGTAGAGGAGCAGATACAGAGTTCCAGGCCATTCCGAGCTACATAGCAAGACCTTTCATAAGCAGGCAACACATGCTTGTGCACACACACACACACACAGAGTTGCACATGTACACACACACACACACACACACACACACACTGCATAAACTCACACCTCTTCCAGACTCCCATTAAAGTACATCAAAGCACAGATATAAGCTGGGCCCTGTGCTGTAGGATGATAGGTAGTCCCAGCTACTCAGAGGCTGAGGCAAGAGAGTCTCAAGTTCAAGACCTGCTGCAGCTACAAATCAAGTTTGTCATCAGCCCAAGCAATATAAGGAGACCTTGTGTTAAATAGAAAGCAGATGACTGGTTCCGCAGGTAAAACTGCTTACCTGAGTTCAATCCCAGGAACCCACAGTAGATGAGAACTGACTCCTGAACGTTGTCCTCTAATGTCCACATGCATGTACACACACACACACACACACACACACACACAAAACCTTTATTAAAAGGAGGAGTGTATCTGAGTTCCATCCCCAGCACCACACACACATGCACAAACACACAGACACAAAGAAAGGTGAAGGGGTTTAGGATTGTGTTCTAGGAATCCTCTAGTGTAAGGTGAAGCCTGTTCATTCTTGGGGGCACCCATGGAGGTGACATTAGCGCCCTGGCTAGCCCAGTCCCCCAGCAGCTGTCTTCCACAGGGTGAAGAGGTTCTTCAGCAGCTTCAGGCGCTGGCACCCCGAGGTGTAAAGGTTCGCATCGCCGTGAGCAAACCCAATGGGCCTCTGGCTGATCTGCAGTCTCTGCTACAGAGTGGTAAGCTGGCAACAGCAGGGTCGGCAGGCCTGGGGGTGCCTAAGCTGGCCCCTGACTGCTGCCCCCATTGACCACAGGTGCCCAGGTCCGCATGGTGGACATGCAGAAGCTGACCCATGGTGTCCTGCACACCAAGTTCTGGGTGGTGGATCAGACCCACTTTTACCTGGGCAGTGCCAACATGGACTGGCGTTCGCTGACCCAGGTCTGTATGTCCCCTGCCCGCATTCCTTGCCTCCTCCTGAACCTCCCTTTGTATCCCTGCAGTTCAGTTCTCAGCTGCCTTGTTCCTGCTACAGCTAGGCTTCCCCCTGGGTCCTGTTAGCAGCTACCCAGACACAGAGTACTCAAGGTCCTGTCCACTTACCTGGCCTTCATTGTACATTTCTTATGTGTATTTGAAGCCCATCTTTTACCTGGGGGACTCTGGAAAGTTGGGATAACAGGTAGGTTTCCTGAATATGCGATTCAGTGTGGAGCCTGGCCTGTCATCAGGCTGCCACATCCCAGAGAGCTCCTGGGCCAAGATAGGGAAGAAATGGGCAGAAGACTGGGTTGAGGTAACAGTACAGCCTGCAGCAGGGAGGGATGCGGGTGATGGGTAGGGTGTGGGTACAGGCAGATAGACGATGGGGAGCGGGGAGGGGGGAATATAAGAGGGATAGTTAAGGATGGGATTAGAAAATAAAGGCATAGCCGGGCGTGGTAGCGCACGCCTTTAATCCCAGCACTCAGGAGGCAGAGGCAGGCAGATTTCTGAGTTAGAGGCCAGCCTGGTCTACAAAGTGAGTTCCAGGACAGCCAGGGCTATACAGAGAAACCCTGTCTCGAAAAAACCTAAATAAATAAATAAATAAATAAATAAATAAATAAATAAATAAAGGCAGAGAATGCAGAGTGGGAAGAAGGTATAGACAGAGGATCCAGCTGGGATGGAGGTCCTGAGAGTGAGCAGGGCCAGGATGGGGGTGTAAGTTGATAGAGGGTCAAAGTTGAGATGGAATGAAGATATAAGGGGGGGCGTGTAGGCAGGAGCTTGGAGGTGAGGTTGGGAGCTGGCAAGGGCAGAGGAGTCACGGATAGAATGGGGAGGTTGGCACAGAAGATCTATGGTGGAATAAGGAGCCACAAACAGAGCTCAGGGCTGGCGTATGGGGGACACAGTGGGCTGACTGTAGCAGTCCAAAGGAGACATCTGATCCGACATGGGATCTTAAGAGAGAGCCCCCAAAGAAGGACATAGTTTATCTGCCAGAGGCTATAGCAGGTACTAGCACGAAGGGGACCAACTCTGGCAGTGTGGTGAAGAAAAAAAACGTGACCCTAAATCACCCCAATAAATACTTCCCTAGACTCCTAGACTCAACAGTGATTCAGGGATGTGCTGAAGACAGTCTTCTTATGTGCCTGTCTCCCACCCTGTGGGGAATTCCTGGCTTAATCTGAAGATCCAACACCTGAGACTGAGCCGGAGCTGGGCCGGAGCTGGCTGGCCTAGGGCATCGGAAACAGCTCACGGGAACTGGTACTGCAGGCCTGTCCTCCCAGATCCTTAGGAGTCCGAGGCCAGCCAGAAGAACTCAGTGAGAGCTCGTCTGAAAACAACAGTTTTAAAGGGTAGGGGCTGTATGTGCCTTGTAGCAAAGGACCTGCTTAGAGTCCCCTAGTGAGACCCTGTGACTCAATGGCAGTGCACCTTGCTGGGGTAAGGCCCTCGTTTCAATACCCAGTAGCACAAAAACCCTGGACCTTTGCAGTGACTGAGTGTCTCTTCCAAATGTAAGTCAAGTTTATAGCCGTATGTTGTAAGTTCTAGGATGTGAGCTCTTCAGAGTGGAGGTGTGGGGAGGACCGAAGGACGGAGAGAGGAATCAGCTGGTGGAGTAGATAGGACAGGGACATCCCTGTCCTCTGTGAGCACCGGGCCAGCATGCCCAGGCTCAGCACAGTTCTCCCTCAGGTCAAGGAGCTGGGAGTGGTCATGTACAACTGCAGCTGCCTCGCTCGAGACCTCACCAAGATTTTTGAAGCCTATTGGTTCCTGGGCCAGGCAGGCAGCTCCATCCCGTCAACCTGGCCGCAGTCCTTTGACACCCGATATAATCAAGAAACACCGATGGAGATCTGCCTCAATGGCACCCCAGCTCTGGCCTACCTGGCGGTAAGTCAGGGGAGATGGGGCCTCACGCCGTAGCTTTTGGTCATACAGCATCACATGCGGCCTCTGTCTAGCCAGCCTGTTGATTATCAGGGAGGGAGCCTGAACTCCACTCTCAGTCCATCTGCTTCCTCAAAAGCCTGGGCTGTGCCTCAAGGTCCGTCAGCATTGGATCAGTCTGGAAAATGGATATCCGGGCATTTCCAACCTCTGTGTGAGGTGCACGTGGACTCAGCTCCTCCTGCCCTTGGTGATGTCCAGTACAGCCATGGGCGGCTCTTCTAGTGTGTTCCTGTACTTAGTCTGAGTCAGTGTCTCATGCATCCCATGCTGGCCTTGAATGATGTACCCGAGGATGGCCTCAAACAGTTTCAAAGGGGCTTTTGTTCTTTGTTTTGTTCGTTTTGGGTCTCACTATGTAGCTCTGGAGCTCAGGAAATCCATCTGCCTTTGCCACCTGAGTGCTGGAATTAAAAGTGTGACCTATCATTCCGAGTCTTTTTTTTTTTTTCCCAAAATTTATTTTATTGGCCACGCATAATAGTACACACTTTGAATTCCAACACTCAGGAAGATGAGGCAAGAGGATCTCTGCAAGTTCAAGGCCAGCCTGGTCTATATAGCAAAGTCCAAGGTAGCCAGGCCTCTATAGAGAGGCCCTGGAGCGTGTGTCAGGCATTGTGGGTGCAGGGAATTATGATCTTTGGAGCCCTTTGTAACGAGTCTTCCTAGAGATGACTGCTTCCTCCTTCCATGGCTACTTCTACTTTTAGAGTTGCAGTTCCTCAGGCACCTGAGCAAAGGGACTCTTGTGACCCCTGACACATGAGGGGTTGTCTGGTCAGGGCTGATGTGACAGAAAAGTGTGAGTGTAACAAAGGTCTCCGCCAGTTGCCTGGAGGACTCCCTAGAGCCCTGTCCCTAGCCAGGTGAAGTGGCACATGCCTGTAACTCTAGCACTAGAGGGAGTGGGGGGGGGGGTCAGGAGTTCAAGGCCACTCTGGCTACACGGTGAGTTAGAGACCAAACTGGACTATATGAGATCCTGTCTCCAGTAAAACCAAACAACCACCCAACCATGCTGTGGAAGCATGAGGACCTGAGTTCAAATCCCCAGAGCTGACGTAAAGCCTGGCCTAATAGTGCATGTCTGCAATCCCAGCACCCCTGGCAGCAAACAGAGATTTGCCTCAGACAAGATGGGAAGCAAGGGTCAACACTCAAGGGTGTCCTCTGACTTCAACCCACGCACTGTGGCACGTGTGTAACGTGTGCACACATTTATCATATGTACTGTACATCATACATATGCACCGTACATCATACATATGCACCATACATCATACATATGCATACATCAAGAAAGAAGAAAAGAACTTGCATTTTAAACAAGTCTCCAAGAAACAGAGTACCCCTATTGCTGCTGGATCAGGAACCACCCAAGTGTATGAATTCTGCAACCAAGCAGTCAATCCATGCTGCACTGATTGCTATGTGACCTGAAGCAAGTAGCTTACCCTTTCCGAGCCTGTCCCTCACTTGCAAAACAGATATAGTAAATATCCTTCCCTTTCATGGAAGCTGTTTTTTAGTGAACTCCATAGGACCTGCCTGCTTCGTGGTGAACTATCCTCACTTGGGATCCACCATGACACTGCCTCTAACTGTCCCCTCACTCCAGAGTGCACCCCCACCGCTGTGTCCAAGTGGCCGCACCCCAGACCTGAAGGCTCTGCTCAACGTGGTGGACAGTGCCCGAAGCTTCATCTACATTGCAGTTATGAACTACCTGCCCACCATGGAGTTCTCCCATCCACGCAGGTACTCTGGGAAGGGGCAGGACTCGGATCGGGAACCACTGTGAGAGAAGGGCTGAGGGGGCTCTGAAAGCAAGCAGGGGACCAGGCAGGACAGCAGATATAAGGGAAGGTATGGAGACAAGGGCTGTACTCAGTGATAGAGCTCTTGCTGAAAATACTAGAGGTGCCAGGCTCAGTCACTAATGTCATCAAAAAGGGGCGGGGCAAGGCATGGTTGAATGTGGGGTCAGAAGATAAGATAGGAAGGCCGGGCGGGTAAAGTGCTTGCCATGCCATTGTGAGGACCTGAGTTTGGATCTCCAGCACCTCAGAAAAATGGTAGGCATGGCTAACACAGGGGAAAAGAGACAAATGGATCCCAAAGCTCACTGGCCAGCCACCCTTGCTGACCTGGGTCATTCCATGGTCCACGTTCAACAATAGACCATCTCAAAAAATAAGGTGGATTGGGGCTGGAGAGATGGCTCACCAGTTAAGAATGGTTGTTGCCTAGTTTGTTGCCCAAAACCAACGTTAGTTACCAACACTCATGCCAGGTAGCTCAAACACACATGTATGCACATGCACTTATACACATCCCAGACATGCAGACACACTCCTGCACACAAGCACACACACACACACACACCACACAGACATGCCGTGCATGCGCACGTGCACATGTATGAGATGAAAGGAAATCAGGCGTGACGGTGCGTGCCTGTGACCCCATCCTCTGAAGAAGGGCTGAGGTAGGGTGGGGATCAGCCTTGGTTACCAAGTGAAACCTTTTCAAAACAGATCAAACGATGGGAGGAAGAGTTTTGGGATACCCAAATGGTAGCCAGAAACAGGAGCTGAGGAAGATGGAGGAAGAGGGCTTGGAAGCTCGGGTGGGGTCCTCTGGAGGATAAGTACGTCTTTGGGGCTGGAGAGTTCAGTGGTAACAACACTTGCTGCTCTTTCAGAGGTTCCCAGTGCCTGTCAAGTGGTTCACAACCATCTCTAACTCTATCCCCAGGCCGGGCAGTGGTGATGCACGCCTTTAATCCCAGCACTTGGGAGGGTTTCTCTGTGTAGCCCTGGCTGTCCTGGAACTCACTCTGTAGACCAGGCTGGCCTTGAACTCAGAAATCCACCTGCCTCTGCTTCCCAAGTGCTGGGATTAAAGACGTGCGCCACCACACCTGGCAATGTTAAAATTTAAAAAAAAAAAAAAAAGTACATCTTTTAAAAATTAATAAGAAAAAGCCAGGTAGTGGTGGCACATGCTTTTAATCCTAGCACTCAGAGGCAGTAGAAGATGGATCTCTGCAGAATTTGAGGCCGGCCAGAGCAAAATCCAGGGCAGCCAGCACTATGCAGAGAAACCCTGTCTCAAAAGAAACAAAGATATTAGAAAGATCTGCCTCTTCTCCCCCTCCCCCCCAACCCCTTCCCTGTTGCCCCTCAGGTTCTGGCCAGCGATCGATGACGGACTGAGACGGGCTGCGTATGAACGAGGCGTCAAAGTGCGCCTGCTCATCAGCTGTTGGGGACACTCTGATCCATCGATGCGGTCCTTCCTACTTTCCCTGGCTGCACTTCATGACAACCATACTCACTCTGACATCCAGGTGGTAAGCACCCACCCCAGAGTGCCCTTCCCCACCGTCCTGGGACACACCCACATGGACCATAAACCTTACAGCAGGGTGCCCCAGAGTGTGCAGCAGCCGTGAGGAGAAACTGAATCGTGGCTGGGATGGGGGATGGGGTACAGACAGAGGATTAGCATTGAGGTGGGGAGTCACAGGCAAGCAGAGGGCTGGGGTAGGGTGAGATTGACACAGAGAAAGCACCTACCATACACTGGTGTTTAAGAAAGACCTGGGCTGGGGCTGGTGAGATGGCTCAGTGGGTAAGAGCACCCGACTGCTCTTCCAAAGGTCCGGAGTTCAAATCCCAGCAACCACATGGTGG
>NC_034590.1:450898-457838 GCF_900095145.1 Mus pahari | reverse complement strand
AAAGAAAGAAAGAAAGAAAGAAAGAAAGAAAGAAAGAAAGAAAGAAAGAAAGAAAGACCTGGGCAGTGGTGGCACACACCTCTAATCCCAGCACTCGGGAAGCAGAGGCAGGCGGATTTCTGAGTTCGAGGCCAGCCTGGTCTACAGAGTGAGTTCCAGGACAGCCAGGGCTACACAGAGAACCCCCGTCTTGAAACCACCCCCCTAAGAAGAAAGACTCTCTGGGGCTGGAGAGATGGCTTGGAGGTTGAGAACACTAGCTGCTCTTCCAGGGGACCAGACCTTGGCTCTCAGCACCCCACATCTGAAAGCTCACAGCTGCCTGTAGGTCCAGCTCCAAGGAACCCATGTCCTCCTCTGGCCCCTGTGAGCATGAGTGCGTGCACACATTCTCCCCACGCACACTCAAATTTAACATTTTTAAAAATAAAACAGAAGGGAGAGAGACAGAAGCAGAAACAGACTTTCTCTAGAAACAGGGACATCAGAGATGAGATTTCAGGGTGGAAGAGCTGTCGCAGGTCTGGATCCTCAACCCCCACCCCACCTCAGCTGGTGTTTACCAAGGCCCAGCTGCACTGGGACCTATTTTGGTCCCAGGATCCACCCATCCCAGAGAAGCAGCCAAGTGCCTTTTGGAGATACCATTCACATGCCTACCCTACCATCCCAGGACTTCTCAGAGATACCACACCTGCACCTTGAGCCCCCGCCTCACCATCCTCCCTCCCCTACAGAAACTGTTTGTGGTCCCTGCGGATGAGTCCCAGGCCCGAATCCCCTATGCCCGTGTCAACCACAACAAGTACATGGTGACTGAACGTACTTCATACATTGGTAAGTGCTCCCGGTACCATATCAAAGGGAAGGCCTGGGCACTAGGGCCTGGCCACCCATCAGACCCTCACTCCACCCCTTGCTCCCAGGAACCTCCAACTGGTCTGGAAGCTACTTCACAGAGACAGCAGGCACCTCCCTGCTGGTGACACAGAACGGGCACGGTGGCTTGCGCAGTCAGCTGGAGGCTGTTTTCCTGAGAGACTGGGAATCCCCATACAGCCACGATCTCGACACCTCAGCCAACAGTGTGGGCAATGCCTGCCGCCTGCTTTGAGACTCAGCCCGATGGACAGGCCAAAGCCTTCCAGGCCTCCTCGGACTCAGCTCTGGGTCCTGGCTGCTGTCCCTGTGCCCTCGCTTCTGTCTATCCTGTGTGGCTCTGTACTCTCCACTGTACTCCTGCTGCTACCTCCACCGGCCGGACACTCTGGCCCCTGTGGACCTAGCAGAGCTGGGGAAGGATCGGGCCCCAAAGAAGTGGGGGTGCATGCTGGGCCCAGACCTTTGGCCCACCCCCAAAGGGGCCAAGATTATGAGTAAATGATTGTCTGTGTAGCCTGTGCTTAACTGTTATGAGATGATATGTTCATTAGGGGCAGGGGGTATGGACATCTGCTGGTGACAGCTTAGCATGCAATGCACACAAAGGCTGGCGTGGGCTGGGCACGCAGTGTGTGACCGCACTGGCAAGCATGGGCCAAGCATGCGTAGAACCAGCATGTTCGTACTGAGCATGCTCCACAGAGCAGTGTGGGCAGAACCACTGCTGAATGCCATTTACCACCATTGGGGGTGGGAATGGGAGGCAGGGGCGGGGGGGAGGGCACAGGTGGCAGCTGGACTAACATATCTGAACACCGGAGCATGTGCGTATGTGAACAACACAGCATATGCGAGGTCTGAATTTATTCCCACCAGTGCGTTTATACCTGGCATGTCCAGAGCGTGAGTGAGCGAGCATGGCCTGTCCATCACAGACATAGAGGACGAAGCCAGGGATGCTTGTCCAACATGTGAACACCCTGAGGGCAGATTCCCAAGGAGCCAAGCCCTTGCCTCACCCCATCTCCCCTGCAACCCCTGTGTTGAGACAAGGTCTCACCATAAGCCCAGACTGGTCTTGACCTTGTAAATCTCCTGCCTCAGTCTCCTGAGTGCTTAGAATTACAAACCCACTCCCCCATACCACGTTTAATTTACTGTATACAGGGTACAGGTTACTGTGCCCTGCACAGCTTTTCCCTGGCTTCAGCCAGTGGTCAACCAGTCACAGCATGGGAGAGGTGGGCCCTGGGTGTCTGCTTGGCCCAATATGGGTGGTGCAGGTTCACCCAGTGGTAACAGGCAGGAGCAGGGTTTGGAACAGTTATTTATTGAAATACACAGAGGCAGGCAGGCCCAGGCACACTCATGGCCACCGGGGTGCAGCCTCTTCCCAACTCACTGGCCTCAGGACCTCAGACCAGACCCTGACGACCTCCAACATTTAGGGTGGGATACAGGCATGTGCCAGGGGCAGGGGAATAGGAACATCTGGATTTCTATTTTTCTGTAAGAATAATCTGTAGGTTCAGAGGATGGCTCTAAGGTGCCATTTCAGATCAAGAGGGGAACGCCAGCCCAGCTAGCTCAGACCCCATGAGACGATAAGGGTGAGCCCCCGTCAGTGGTGCCCTCCAACATGCTGCAGAAAGCTGGTGGTCCTGGGTGGCCCGTGTGGGTGGGGATGGCGAGCTGGGAGCCCTTGAGCTCGAGACCCCCGGATGCCCTCTAGGGTCCATTCTGGCTCATTCAGCCACTCTCCAGGACAGCTGCTGGGATCGAAGAGCTCAGGGCCTGACCTCTGTGGAGGGGAAGAGAAAAGAATATCAACAAGAACCAGTTATGGGTACCTGCTGAGGTGTGTGCCTGTCTACTGGGAGGAGTGAGCAGGTATGAAGGCCCTCACTCCCTGTGTAGGCGTTCCCACATTGCAATAAGGTATTAGGGATGGGCAGACCAGGCAAATGCTCTGCCTCTGGACCACACCCCCAGGCCCTCACTGGGGGATTCTAGGCAGGGGCTCTACCACTGAGCCACACACCCAGCCCCTCACATTGGTAAGCACTCTGTGTACCATTGAAGGAGAGTCCCCATTCTCTCACTGGTGAATACTAGGCAAGAACTCTACTGCAGAACTAAATCTGTAGCCCTTTTGGTAGGGAGGGCATATCACTGTTTGCTTTTTGAGATAGGCTCTTGTTATGGCCCAAACTAGACTTGACCTTGAGATGACCCTCCTGTTTGAGCTCCCCGGGATTACAGATAAAATACCATACCACCCAGCACCTCACCCATTTCTTAACAAGCCGATCCCTAGGTGCCTGTTTTCTGTGCCATTCTTATTAGAGTTAGTATAAGCCTTGTCCAGTCCAGAGGGTATCGGTGTGAGCTGAGCCCTGTCACCTGTGCACCACCATCGAATAAATTCGGGGTGCCAGTCTGTGCACCCCACTTACCTCGGCATCCATGGGCCTGTCTTTGATGCCGGGCCCATCTCCTTCCCGTTGTGGGATGACAGATGGCTCTGTGGAGGTCGTGCGGCCTTCTCCTTCCTCCCAGCCACTGCCCCGACAGGGCCCGGCATCCTCAGGTGAGGCCTGGCTCAGCCGAATGAGGTTACTGAAGTTGGAGTCAGATTTGGAGCCTGCTGGGCCCTTGCGGGCCTTATGGCGGCCAGTCAAGCGGCTGCCATAGAAGGCCAGGATAGGTTCTGGGCCTGAGTCGGGGACTCGATGGCTGGTACCGGCCACTTTGAGTGGAGCCAGCATGTCGGAGACCATGTCGGCCCGTGTGTCGCTCCACAGCCCCCGTCTGGCCTCCTGCAGACTCAGGTCATCGAGCTGGTCGATGGCCATCTGCATTCCCGGAGCCTTGTCCTCCCTGAAGAAGTACCCACTGCCCGTCACATCACCCAGGCCTGCAGTCTCCTCCTCCTCAGCCAGGCGGTAGTAGGGAGGCCCGTCCTCTGCGCTGGCTATGACGGGTGGGGGTGGCTTGCCATCCACCTGCAGGGACAGCCGACAGCCTTGGAGTGACAGCTGGTAGTAGCGGGTGGCCTCGTGGGCACTCCGCAGCTGCTGCATGGACACAAAGGGGTGGCGCAGGGCCGCGCTGGGACTGATGCGTTCGTGCGACTCCCATGTCAGCATGCGTTTGATAAGCTCCACCATGCTCTTGAGGTCTGCGTGTTCCGCCAGGGCCTCCCGGTCTGGAAAACTCAACCGGCTCACAGCCCCACCACCATTCACGGTCTCAATCTGGTCCAAGGATTTGAGCACATACTTGCGGCGCTCCAGAGGACGTACCTGGTGGGGGATGGGGGACACCACCTGCCATGATCTAGACTCGGGGCTCCCAAAATCACCTATTGTGGGAGCCAAGTAGGATCCCCCTGACTTCTGCCCATGATTTGACTGGAAGCTCTCTTGCTGCTTCAATTCTCCAGTCTTTCCTCCTCGTACCAGATTCTTGATTTCCAATCCATCGCTCTCCCGCTGCTACGGGAAGGATATGTGACCTAACTCAGGCTCCACATTTCACCTAGACCTTCAGTCTGGCCAAAGAGACATGGCGATACAGTACTGCCCCCGCCCCCAGCACAAACTGTCTTCACCCTGCATGCTCCCCCATACCTTGGTCTCAGCTAGGTAGTCAGCAGAGGACTTCAACTGCCAGGGGCTGGTGGCATCGGGGTGGGGGTTACGCTTGAAGAAGTGGTGAGCCTTGCGGGCCGCATGCAGCAGATGGGGCTTGGGTAAGCCCTGGGTCTCACAGATGTAGCGCACCTGGTCATACTCATTGTTGCCTGGGTAGAGAGGCCAGCCCAGATGTAGCTCGGCCATGACACAGCCCAGTGACCACACATCCACCTTCTCACAGAAGGGCAGCCCCAGCAGGATCTCTGGGGCCCTGTAGAAGCGGGACTGGATGTAAGGCTCCTTCACATAGCGCACCTCACTGAATATGCTGGCCGAGCCAAAGTCGATCACCTATGGAGGGCAGAGGGAATGGAGCACAGGGCAGCTGGGTTGGTGGAGTGGTAGAGATGACAGGATAGGCCCTCCTGGGACTCATTCCTGTTTCCTGTGTCTGCCTAGCTCCTGTACCTTCTACACTTCCTTTCTTTTCTTTTCTTTCTTTCTTTTTTTTTTTTGTTTTGGGTTTTTTTTGTTTTTGTTTTTGTTTTTTCGAGACAGGGTTTCTCTGTGTAGCCCTGGCTGTCCTGGAACTCTCACTCTGTAGACCAGGCTGGCCTTGAACTCAGAAATCCACCTGCCTCTGCCTCCCAAGTGCTGGGATTAAAGGCATGCGCTACCTCTGCCCGGCTACATTTCCTTTCTTATGAATGACCCTGCCTCTGTCCTCTAGCTATTGCTTCTGTGTCAGGTGTCAGGTCTGGCTCTGTCTGATTCTCCGCTTGAACTTGTGCCTATAATAGTTGGGACCCTCCCCTGCTGCAGTGCATAGTACATAATAGGCAAGCAGTCACCCATACCCCCTGTCCTTTTTGTTGGTTAGTTTTGAGACAGGGTCTCACAAAGCCCAGGCTGACTTCAACCTGGTTATGTACCTAAGGATGCCCTTGAATTCCTGTTCTTTCACCCAGCTCCCAGCTATGATTTTAACATCATTTCACATACTATAATTTTACTGGGGGGGGGTGTTGTATGTGTTGGGGCTGTTATATGCGTATGTGGGTGTCATCACCCATGGGTGCATGTGTAAGGCCAAAGGTCCTCTATCTTCCTCTACCAGTGTAATTTTATTTTGTGAGGCAAGATCTCTCAGTGAACCTGAAACTCACTACTTTGGCAAGATAGCCAGGCCACTGAGCCCTCAGGATCTTCTTGTCTTCCCTTACAACCCCTCAGCCCTGGAACTATCAAGGCAAGCCCAGCTTTTACGGGGTCCCTGGGGGTCTGAATTTAGGGTCTCCTGCCTGTGTGCAGCAAGCACTTAACCCGCTAGGCCCGAGAGATGGCTCAGTGGTTAGAACACTGGCTGTTCCTGCAGGGAATCCAGGTTTAGCTCCCAGCACCCACATGGCAGCTCACACCTGTCTGGAACTCTAGTTCCAGGGGGAATCCAAAGCCCTTTGGCCTCTTGGAACACCATACATCCATACACAGGCACTCACACATAAAAAGAAAATAAATGAAAAAAAAAAATAGAATTCCAGTCCCATGACAACAAGAGCTTTGTACTTTATTCAAGGCTGTGTCTCTGGAGACCTGGAACTGGTAGGCATTTTACACCACTCAATATTTCCCCCTTTGATTTGTGAGTCTGTTTTCCATGGTCCTGGGTATTGAGCTTCAGGCCTCGTGTATATGAGGTGAATATCCCACTACTGAGCTAGGCTCCCAGCTCTTCTTTTTTTTTTTTTGGTAAGAATTGTTTAGGTTTATTTTTATTCTAATTGCGGGCTTGTGTGCCCTCAAGAATTTGCACACATGAGTGTTGGACTCCTCTGAGATGAACTGAATCTGATGTTCTGCTTGGGGAACTGAAATGACAGGTAGTTGTGGGCTGTCCCATATAGATGCTGGGGAACATCTATGGGTCTCTGCGGGAGCAGTCTGGGCAGTTAACCAGCCAGCTCCCGGGCCCTTTCAACTGAGTTAGGCAGTGGTCAGGTGTTTGGTTGTTTTATTTTGAGACACTCTGTAGATCAGGCTGCCCTTGACTCACAGACACCTGAGTACCAGGATCAAAGGTGTGTGCCTTCCTGCCTGCCAGAGAGTTTGGTCTTTTGGGATAGGGTTTCATGTATCCCTGACTAGCTTCATACTCTTTGTGTAGACTAGGATGACTTTGAACTCCCCATCCCCCAGACTCCACCTGTCTTGGACTGAGATCACAGGTGTGTACCACCACTCGGGGCCTTTACTTCTTATGCTGAGGATTCTGGTCTTAGGTTTTTGAGGCAGGCTTTGAATTCATGGTATTCCTAAGTAGCCTGAGTATCTGGGATTATAGGTGTGTGTCACCAGGTCTGGCTCCCTTCTCAGCCTTCATATATATATATATATATATATATATATATATATATATATAT
>NC_034590.1:449836-450818 GCF_900095145.1 Mus pahari | reverse complement strand
CTCTGTAGCTCTGTAGACCAGGTTGGCCTAGAACTCAGAGATCCACCTGCTTCTGCCTCTCTGCCTCTTCGCCCCTCCCTGCCCCTCCCTGCCCCTCTCTGCCCCTCTCTGCCTCTCTCTGCCTCTCTCTGCCTCTCTGCCTCCGCCTCTGCCTGTACCTCCCAAGTGCTGATATTAAAAGCATGTGCCACCACACCAAGTGGCTCTGTCTCTGTCTCTCTCTTTCTCTTTTTCTCTCACCAACTGCCTCTTCAGCTAATCTCTCATCTCCCAGTGTCTCTGTCTTTGTTTCTGTGTCATGGACTGGAAAGGTACCATCCTAAAACCAAGTCCTCTAAGATCTTCACCAACAGGCACTGACAACACCCTGAAGGCCTTCAGCATGTTACAGCTTCTTGGTAATCCATGAGCCATGGGCAGGCGCCTGTCTTCCCCCTTGCCACCAGGTGGCACTCTTCCAGTCTCACTGAGTTCCTCTGACTCAGGGCAGGCCGCAGCTTCCCTCTCAGCCTTTCATTTAGCCACCCCTTACCTCCATGCTCACAAGGCCAATCATGAAATAGTTATTAGTCTGGACTCAGCACCCCCTAGGGCTTCAGTGTCACTCAGAGTTGAGCCAGTGTATGTGGGGTCTCTTCATTCTGAAAGCACTGGAAGGGTGCCAGCGACCCCCAGGTGCTGTGTGAGCCCTGTTAGGTCTACAGAGCTCTCTTCCTCTTGGCTCACTGTCCTTCCATCCAACAGGGCAGAAATACCCATCTCTTCCTGTCTCTAACACTCAGTGGGGCGCCGGGAGGCACAGTATAGACAGCTTTGGTCCAGCCCCGCCCGTGGGTGCTGCTGGCAGTTCAGTCATCACCAGTGCCTTGCTGGCAGGTAAGCAGGCAGAAGGGTCTGAGCTCTGATGGAGGAGGCACAAGAGGGGTGTCCAGGTAAGCAGGCAGAGGGGTCTGAGCTCTGATGGAGGAGGCACAAGAGGGGT
>NC_034590.1:428070-449073 GCF_900095145.1 Mus pahari | reverse complement strand
CTCTGATGGAGGAGGCACAAGAGGGGTCTGAGCTCTGATGGAGGAGGCACAAGAGGGGTCTGAGCTCTGATGGAGGAGGCACAAGAGGGGTGTCCGAGTAGGTTGAGGAGGCCCAGACAGAGGCTCAGCAGAAGTGGGATCTAGGGGGAAGAGGGGACAGCCTAGGTGCCCACCCAGGGTCAGGAACAGGAACAGAGGCTAGAACCACCTTGCATTTGTCTAGACCAGCAGGCTCTGGTTCAAGTTGAGCCCACTCTACCTCTCTCACATCTTTTTTTAAAGACAGGGTCTCAGGGGTAGTGCAAGACAGACCTTGAAAGTGCAGGCTGACCTTGAACTTGTTTAACAGCCAAGGATGACCTTGAATTTTTAATCCTCCTGCCTCCACCTGTGCAGCGCTGCAATTATAGGAGTCTGCCACTAAGCCCAGCTGCCCCCTCACACTTTTTCATTTTTAAACTGAATTTAGTGTGTGTGGGGATATGCAAATGCAGTGGTATATGTGTGGCGGTCAGAGGATAATTTCCAGGAGTCAGGAAGTCAGTTCTCTGCTCCCACCATATAGGTTCTGGCTACTGGACTCAAGTTCTTAGGCTTGGCAGCAAGCACCTGAACTGGCTGAGCCATCTTGCTGGCCCTTCTTTTTCTAAATGTGTGTGTGTATAGATGTTTGTATGCGTGTGCACATGTGTGTCATCACACATGCATTGCATGTTTTCTAGCGCTCTCTAATTTATATATGATAAGATCCCTCCCCTCCTTGAACACTGAGCCTGCTGATTGGCTAGACTGGCTGGCCATCAAGCTCTAGGAATCCTCCTATCTCTACCTCCCCTACATTGATATTACACATGTGCAGCCACAGCCATCCTTTTTTTTTTTTTTTTTTTTTTGAGACAGGGTTTCTCTGTATAGCCCTGGCTGTCCTGGAACTCTGTAGACCAGGCTGGCTGACAGCCGTCTTTTTATGGGGATGGTAAGGGTCTGATCTGAGGTCCCCATGCTTGTTCAGCAGGGACTTTACTATCTGAGCCTCTCCCCAGCCCCCTTTCCCTCACACTGTGAAACCCATCAACCAATTCTAATTCTGTTGTCTCTAGCTCTAAAATCTGCACGGAGTCCACGAATGCCCCAGCTACATCTTTTACCTGGGACTCCTCTTGGAGCACTCCATCTGCCTTCTTGGTCCTACTTCCCCCCAAGATGAGCCCCTAAGTCAGAGCCCATCCTCCTGCTCTGAACTCGTCTGTAAACCTAGCATGTTGGTGTGACTTTGGGCCCTTGTTTGGGAGGCAGAGGCAGGAGGATCTTCCATGAGTTTGAAGCTTGCCTGGTCTACATAGCAAGTTCAAGGCCAGCCAGGGATACACTGTGAAACCATGGAGGCAGATACACATACCAAAGCAAAACCAGTCTTGTCTGTGCCTATGAGGATTTGTGCAACCCCACCCCTACCTCCTTGGTGTTTTTTCCCTCTTTGCTCCGCATCATTTCTGCTTCAACTCCACAGAACTCCCCTGTGTGTTGCTAGAATACTTAGACATGCTCCCGCGCCTTTGTGCTGGCTCTTCCTTCATCCTGGAAACTCGTCCGTCCCTTCTTCCATGGCCTTCTCTTCCCCTCAAGACCTCCTGAAGTGTGGCCTCCCTGTCCACCACCTCCCGTGTCTCAGCAGTTCCTCACAGCCTCTCTCTCCTGTTTTCTCTGGTCTCACATCCACAACACACTTTAACTTCTTACCCTGCTACCGTCTCCCCCACTAGAATGCCAGCCCCACGAGGCCCAGACCTGAGCCAGAAGAGGGAAGCCGAATGGGCAGGGCTGGACAGACTCCAAGGCCTAGAGGGGAAGCACAGAAGACCTCCAGTCTTCCATAGAAAGGACCTCAGAGATGAGATGGAGAAGCCAGGTGTGATGGTGAATACCTGCAATCCAGGTACCTGGGGAGGGAAACCCACTCAAATTCCAGACCAGCCTGGACTCCGTGAGATCCTGTCTTCACAAAACAAAACACAACAAAGCGAGCTGGCTGTGGGCACTACTAGCACTTAGGTAGTGGAGGCAGGGAGAACAGATAGGTCATGAGTTCAAGTCATCCTCAGGTACGCATCGAGTTCAAAGCCAGCCTGTGCCACATCGGCCCTGTCTCACAAACACAAAACAAGAATTGGGATGGGATACAGAAGACAGTCAGAGCAGCAAGGAGGGGCAGCTTGGGGTTCAGGGACACCCGGAGCTGCGTCACGGAACTGACTGGGGAGACCCATGTGTTAGCAGAGCATCCCAGGACTAAGCAAAGCCATTTCCCAGGCAGCCTCACTCACCTTGACCCTGAAGGGACAGCGGGTCTGGTCTACCAACATAATGTTTTCAGGCTTGAGGTCAGCGTGGATGATGGCCAGCTCCTTGAGCCGGGCCAGCGCTCTCAGTACCTGCAGCGTGACAGTGCGGATGTGCCTGGCAGGAAGGGGTGCAAAGTTGTTCTCTTTCTGGAACTCGAAGAGGTTTTGCTCCAGTAGCTCAAAGACCAGGTAGAACTTGAGGGCATCGTGGAAGAACTCAAGGAAGCGGATAACGTGGGCCTCATCGGGGTCCAGGCCTCGCACGCAGCGCAGCAGCTTCAGCTCGTTCTTGATGATGCGGCTTCGGTACGCGTCATTCTTCAGAATCTTGATGGCCACCATTTCACCAGTACTCCGACGCCAGCCCTTGGCCACCTCTCCAAAAGTGCCCTTGCCCAGGACTTCAATGATGTCATAACAGTCAGTCTCTGACTGGATGGTGGCCATAGTACCTTGGCTGCCAGTCACTACTCTGCCTTTACTCCTGAACAACTGGCTTGGGTGCCTAGACCTCCCACCCTGATGATGGCCCCTAGCTAGTCCTCCTGGGGGGGGGGGAAGATAACCACACTCGTGTCTCTCCTTATGAGTTTAGCCCCTGTCTCCCTGACACCCCTTGACCCCCCTTGTCCACACAGTGAGTCTACCAGGGGCTGCACCCCTCCCCCAAAGCCCTCTTGCCTTGGGATGAGGGGGCTCAGGCCCCCCGAATGGGTTCCAGCGTTGCTGAGTGGCTTTGATTCTGTTGTTAGAGACCTGAGTCTCAGGCTGGAATGGAGGGGGTGGGGTGCCAAGCTGGGACCCCTCCCCCACCCGCTGACCGACCGGAATCCTGGAGAAGAGGACAGGGTGGACTCAGTGAGATTTTAATCGTTGACCTTGGGAGTTCAGAAGTGGGACATACCTACAGGCATGTGAGAGTGAAGAATGTTAGACTGTGTGTGTGTGTGTGTGAAGCATGAAGGGGATATGTAGAGAGAGTAAGATCCAGGTTGTTAGAGGCACTGAATGCAGGCTAAAACGTTTGAACCGGACACTGAGGAGCCGTGAGGGCTTTAGGTAAGGGAACGGCCACTCAGTCAGACATGAAGAAGGGCAAACTGTAGAAGGCAAGGATGGAGGCTCCAGACCCCAGCAAAGAGGCTAAGGCAGGACCCAGATGGATGAGGCTGGTGAGGGGTTCAGGCACTGACTGGGTGAGACCCGCCATAAGGCAGGAGGGCAGGCTGAGGTCCTGCGAAGGTCAGGGTGGGAAGAAACCATCTCGACAAGGGAAAGGACAGTCCCTGAGAAGGTGACACGTACAAGGGACAGTAGCTTGGAGAAGACACTGAGACCAGGTTCCAGAAATGGCATTTCTCCCTGTCTTGGTTTTTCTCTTCCATACGTTTTCTTTTTTTTTTTTTTTTTTTTTAAGATTTATTTATTTATTATATGTAAGTACACTGTAGCTGTCTTCAGACACTCCAGAAGAGGGCATCAGATCTTGTTACAAATGGTTGTGAGCCACCATGTGGTTGTTGGGATTTGAACTCCGGACCTTCGGAAGAGCAGTCGGGTGCTCTTACCACTGAGCCATCTCACCAGCCCTCCATACGTTTTCTATTCAATATATGGTTTTGTTTTGTTTTGTTTAGATTTATTTGTTCTATTTATTATTTATTATTTTTAGATTTATTTGTTCTATTTATTATTTATATGGATACATGTCAGCTGTCTTCAGACACACCAGAAGAGGGCATAGGATCCCATTACAGGTGGTTATGAGCTACCATGTGGTTGCTGGGAATTGAACTCAGGACCTGTGGAAGAGCAGTCACTCCTCTTAACTGCTGAGCCATCTTTCTAGCCTATTTTTGTTTTAAGTCAGGGTCTTACTGTGTAGCCCTGGCTGGCCTGGAACACACAGAGATCCACCTGCCTCCGCCTCCTAAGTACTGGATGCACCGACCACATGTTGCCATTTTTTTCCATTTAGATTTTTAATTAATTAATTAATTAATTTTTCTTTTTTACTTATTTTATTTTATTTTATTATTTGTTTGTTTGTTTTGTTTTTCGAGATAGGGTTTCTCTGTATAGCTCTGGCTGTCCTGGAACTCACTTTGTAGACCAGGTTGGCCTCAAACTCAGAAATCCGCCTGCCTCTGCCTCCCCCGAGTGCTGGGATTAAAGGCGTGTGCCACCACGCCCGGCTTCTGAAAAACGTTTTGTTCCCTGCTAGGCAGTACTTGTGTTCCTCTTTAATTCCAGCATTCAGGAGGCAGAGGCAGGCAGATAGATCTTCTGTGAGCTCGAGGCCAGCCTGGTCTACAGAGTTCCAAGACAGCCAAGGCTACACAGAGAAACCTTGTCTTGGGAAAAACAAAAACAAAAACAAAAAGAGCATTTATTGCTTTTGCAGAGGACCCGGGTCGGATTCACTGAACCCACCTTGAAGCTCACAACCATCTATAACTCTACTCATAGTGGATATGATCTTATTTATCTATCTATTTATTTATTTTTATAGCCTGGGAGTGGGGCAGTAAGTGGGATGTAAAGTGAATAAATAAAAATTAATTAATTAGGGGGCTGGAGAGATGGCTCAGAAGAGCTCTTGCAGAGGTCCTGAGTTCAATTCCCAGCAACCACATGGTGGCTCACAACCACCTGTAATGGGATCTGATGCCCTCTTCTGGTGTGTCTGAAAACAACTACAGTGTATTAAAGGCTCACACCTTTAATCCCAGCACTCAGGATTAAACCCTGTCTCGAAAAACAAAAACAAAACAAAACAAAACAACAACAAAAAAAAGTTTTTCCGAGCGCTTATGCTTAAGTCAGTCATTTGGGAGCCAGAGACTCAGAGACAGGATGGGAACTGCCATACACACAGCTCCAGTATATGGTGTATACAGTGTGTATGGTGTATACGGTGTGTACGGTGTGTACGACGGTGTGTATGGTGTGTACGGTGTGTACGGTGTGTATGGTGTGTACGGTGTGTACGGTGTGTATGGTGTGTATGGTGTGTATGGTGTGTATGGTGTGTATGGTGTATGGAGGCATCCCCAGAAGCTTCAGCAAGAGCTGGCTCCCCCCCACCCCCCTGAGGAATGGAGAGATGTCTGATTGTTGTCAGCTCTGAGGCTAGGTATGGAAACCATAGGAGATGAGGCCACTTGCCAGGCAGTAGTGGCACATGCCCTTAATCCCAGCACTCAGAAAGTGGATGCAGGTGGATCTCTGTGAGTTCAAGGCCAGCCGGGTCTACTGAGTTCCAGGACATCCAAGGCTGAAAAGTCCTCTCTTGAAAAACCAATAAATAAATAATAAAAAGAAAATAAAAAGAAGCTTGACATTTTGGTGAGAAGTCAGAGGGGAAGAAAAACACTCAGGGGATGCCGAGGGAAGCTTGGTGGCAGTGAACTTGGTGGCACACGCTTTTAATTCCAACACCCAGAGGACCAGACCATGGTCAGTGTGGCTCTCTGTTAGTCTGAGGCCAACTTGGTCCACAGATTGAGTTCCAGAACAGGGAGACATAGTGAGACCTTTTTTTTTTTTTTTTTTTTTTTTTTTTAAGTGCTGGTCCCGAAAGTCCAAATGCTGTGGGGGAGTCGGCCAAAGGTGAGGATAACCTGTCAAGTGTGGTGGACACAAAGGACCAGTGACTTGAGTGGGGAGCCACGGCTGGAGTGGGTGAGAGCCCCTTGCTCTCCTTTTCTATGATGGAAGTTCACAACTGCATGAGTGTGTGTGTGTGTGGTGTATGCAGAGAGTGGCAGTGGCCCATGTAGAAAAGACTTGGGGCTGAACTTGGAGTGGATGTCACAGACAGACATACACTGAAGACAGCAGAGATCTAGATCCCTGCCAGTACCAAGAAGCCAAGGGAACCTGTGGCCTACCCCGCCCCCGCCCCCCCCACCCCCCCACCCCCGGGCTGAGGGCCCAGCAGTGTTGGCTGCTCTGGAGCCTGGGGCTTGGTCCCAAAAGGCAGCCAAGTATTTGAAGCAGAGGCTCTGAAATGTTGATTCCAAAGAAGGAACCAGGAGGAGCCTCCTCGGGTGGAGCCCTAAGTGCACAGGGCAGTCAAACCAGAAAGACAGGAAAGGGAGCGTGAAACCTAGCCTGGTGGCCTTGCTGGCATAAATCTGTAATCCTAGCTAGTCTCAGAAGGCTGAGGCAGGGGGATTGAAAACAACTGAAAGGGAATTTAGAGTGAGATAGATCAAAGCCAGCTCCGGGAACTCAGTGGAACTTGAAATTAAAATTACGGAGTTGTGAGGTAGCTCGGGTGGTGGGGAGTACTCCTCTAGCATGGATGAGACGTTGAATTCCCAGCACCATGTAAAGCAGGCGTGGTGGCACACACCACCACAAGTAAAGTCAAGTCTTGCTTATGGGAAGGGAAGATGGACAGTTCACCTGCAGAGGACAGCTACTCTCCACAGAGGGACCCTGCTGTGCCCTGCTGGGATCTCACCACAGGTCCTTCGCCAAGGCCTCTGGGAACTGTGAAGGGCAAGGGCGGGGCTTGCCTGTAATCCCAGCTCTGAGAGACTATAAGGCTGTCTGCCGCTTTCTGTCCGCATGTACGCCTGCGGGCCAGAAGAGGGCACTAGATCTCACTAGATGGTTATGAGCCACCATGTGGTTGCTGGGAATTGAACTCAGGATCTCTGCATGAGAGGCCAGTGATCTTAACCTCTGAACCATCTCTTCAGCCCCTCAAGGCTACAAGATTTTAAGTTCAAGCTGAGGTTAACACTGCACAAGCCAGATGGGGAAAACATAAGGAGACCTTGTGTCCTACATGAGAACCAAGACACATGACAACTTTTGAATTATTTTATTCCCATAGCTTGACATGACACACAGGCACTTTGGCCAGTGAGGTGGCACAGGCCCCTGGCTCCTGCCTGAGTCAGTTGCCCACCTTCAAGCCCTCTGAGGATTAGTGCTAGTAATGTCACATACAAAATGGGGAGCTAGGCTGGGGGATGGGAAGACAAGAGGGGGAATCCACAGCTGTCCCAGGGCTTCAGATGGCAGCGGCCTGCGTTCCCTCAATCCTGGTGGAGCCTGGAACTGCTGTTTCTGAAAATCCCACACTGGGCAGTCGGACCCTAAATCCACCTTCTTCCCGGTCCCTACTCCCACTCCGGGCCTTGGGGCTTAAGGACACCCTAGGAAAGCGGAATTTGGGTGACTTCTCCCCAACTGGGGACTTGGAGGTTGCATCACCCTCCTGTCCCTTAGAGACTTTAGAAGGGGAAGCCAAGCCTACACGAGGTAGGCGGACCCTTACCCTACCCCGGCGACTGGAAACCCCTTCCCCACTGCCTTCCTCCTCCTCCTCAGGACTGGGAGAGCCTTCTCCGGAGACCGAGTCACTTTGGCTGAAGCCCACTCGGGGTAGCCTGAGCTTTGGACTCTTAACCTTTTCTCCAACTTCTATCCCTTCCTTGGCCTTCGCCAGACCGAACAGGGGCAGCCGAACCTTGAGTTTGTGCCCGCCATCCCCATCGCCCTCAACCACCTGGTACTCAGCATGGCTACTCACTGGTGACATGAGTTCCACATCAGGCAATGAGAGGTGGAAGGTGCGCTGGGCCTCGGGCCCCTGGGGCTCAACACCCTCTCCTCTGCTTGCGGTCCCCAGTGTGGGCAACTTCAGCTTTAACCCACCCTCACTCTTGGCTGCTTCACCAGCCTGGGCTTCATGGCCCAGCCCCACATCCAGCTCTAGCTGGGGCACTGTCACTGTGGGCATCTTGAAGATGCCCTCGCCCACTAACAGATCACCTCCTGACACCTGGGTTCCAGGTAGCTCCAGCATCACCTGTGGCACCTGGACCCTAGAGCCTGCCGTACCCTCTGCAGAAGGGGCTGCAATCTCAGGGCCTGCCTCCCCAAAGCTGGCCAGTTCCACCTGGGGCAAAGAGCTGCCTAGTGTGGACACCCTCTGCACACTCTCCTGGCCCTCTGCAACCACCTGCCCAGTGGTGGACACCTGGACGCCTGACGGCTTCATGCCACTGATGACCTTCTCTGTCTCCTGAGCTCCTGGTGTGACCAATTCCACCTCAGGGATCTTAAGCTGCCCAGCTATGAACTCCAGCTTTTCCCCCGGGCTGACACGTCCATCCTGAGTTTCTGCTTCCTTTCCTCGCGACAGCCCAAAAGACGGCATTTTCAGCTTGGGCATCTTCACCTTCCCATCCCAGCCCCAACCCTTTCCCTCAAGCTCAGCCTCCCCTGCCACCAGTACATCAGCCTCAGAGTCCCGGCCTTTCACCCCAAACTTGGGCAGAGCAAATCTGGGCACCTTAGGCTTGCTGTCAGTTACTTCCACTTTGCCTGAGGGCAGTTGAGCATCCAGGCTGAGCTGCGGGATGGACAGATCCAGCGCTGGCAGCAACCCGGCTTCCCCAGCTCCCTTCACTTCGGCCTCAGTCCCTGCTCGAGTTTTGGGAAGTGAGATGGTAAACTTGGATACTTTCAGCTTGGTGGCTCGCCCAGGCCCCTCCACCTCTGCCTTGACAGCTTTGGGCCCTGAAAGTCCGAATTTGGGCAGAGAGAACCTGGAAGAGGGTTTGGCTTTCATCTCCACCATCTCTAGCTGCTCTTTCTCAACTTCAGCTGTGGGCAGCTGAGGAGTGACAATCTCCACAGAGGGCACACGAAAGCCCACCTCTCCAACACCCACTGCCACCCTGGGGCCCTCTGGCTTCTCCACTTTGCCCGGGACAGCTTCTTGGACTTGTCCCTCCAGGCCCAGGGCCCCAGGCAAGTCTAGCTCCACAGAGGGGAGAGAGAGGGAAGGGACACCAACACGGGACGCCTCAGTGCCCACCTCTGGCTGCAGACAGGGAAGTGTCATGAGTTTGTCTGGAACCTCAATACCTGCCTCCCCAGGCTTGCCCACTTTCCCCAATTTGGGCACGGTCATCTTGGGCAACTTGAAACTAAATTCAGTCCCTTTCGCCTGCTCCGCCCCTGCAGGTCTCCTCTGCACCTCAGGAACCTTGGACAACTTCATCTCTGGCATCTTGGGAAGATGCACCTCTGGGACCTGTGACACTTGCATTTCAGGCAGCCGAATGTCTGACACTTTGGGTAACTGCAGCTCTGGAAGGGGGACATCAGGCACTGCCATGTCAGGCACTTTAGGGAGTTTTATTTCTGGAAGCTTCATTTCAGGAAGTTTAATGTCGGGCACTTTGGGCAACTGAACTTCCGGGAGGCGAATGTCGGGCATGGTCATCTCCGGCATCTTAGGGAGTTTCATTTCTGACACTTTGGGCAGCTGAACTTCCGGGAGGTGAACATCGGGCATGGCCATCTCGGGGATCTTTGGGAGCTTCACCTCGGACATTTTGGGCAGTTGCAGCTCCGGGAGGTGGACATCAGGCACGGCCATCTCAGGCATCTTTGGGAGCTTCACCTCAGACACTTTGGGCAGCTGAACTTCCGGGAGTCGTACATCGGGCACGGCCATCTCGGGCACCTTCGGGAGCTTCATCTCTGGAACTTTTGGGAGCTGTACATCTGGAAGGTGTACATCGGGCACAGCCATCTCGGGCACCTTCGGGAGCTTCATCTCTGGAACTTTTGGGAGCTGTACATCTGGAAGGTGTACATCGGGCACAGCCATCTCGGGCACCTTTGGGAGCTTCATCTCTGGGACTTTCATCTCAGGGACTTTGGGCAGCTGCACTTCTGGAAGGTGAATGTCGGGTACAACCATCTCGGGGATCTTTGGAAGTTTCATGTCTGACATTTTGGGCAGCTGTACCTCAGGGAGTTGCACATCTGGGATGGCTGCCTCAGGTACTTTGGGGAGTTTGACCTCAGGAACCTTAGGGAGCTTTACTTCAGGCCCTTTGGGTGCCTTGACCTCAGGCCCAGCCACACCGATGGCGAAAGAAGGCATCTTGAGGGTGGGAAGCCTCAGCTTGCTCTCAGCAACAGCTTCCTGGCCAGAGGGCCGGGGTTCCAGGAGAGAAAGCCCAAAGGTGGGCATTCGAAGTCTGGGACCCTTTGCTTTGGCCTCGGGGCTGCCCTCGACCACTTTGGCTTCAGTGGCTTCCTTCCCTCGAATCCCAAAACGGGGGAAACTAAGCCGGGGCATCTTGAGGGCCACTTCAGGAACCTCTCCCTGGGCCTCCACCTCTGCACCTGGCAAAGCCAGGTCCACCCCCACAGACGGAGCTGCCACATCCAGGGTGGGGACTTTTACCACTGCAGCCCCTTCCTGGGCGTCCAGGCATGGAAGTGTGGGAAGAGTGGGTAGAGAGGGCAGGGTGGGGAGTTCCACTTGTGGAACCTGGATTCCCGTGGCTGGGGGCTCCACAGCCGGTGCAGCTGCGGCTCCTAGCCCAAGGGCTGGCAGGTGAAGGGCAAAGCCGCTGGCTGCCTCTGTTGAGGGGGTCCCCTTGGGAACTGAGACCTGAGGGACACCCGCCTCAGCACTAGGCAACCGAGGCCCAACTAGCTCTATCTGAGGGGCTGTGAACCCAGCTCCTGTGGCTGCCTCAGCTTCTGCCTTGGCCTTCCTTGGGGGAGGAGCAGCAGCAGCCATTCGGGCTACCTGGGCCTCTTCAGCTACTTCTCGGACACGAAGCCGAGGCAGCTGGAGGCGGCGACGGGCAGGGGCAGCTGGGACAGGTCCCTTGACAGCCTCGGCTTTGACACCCCGACGCAGTCGGGAGAACTTGGGAAAAGAGAACTCGACATCAACAGGGGCCAAATCTGCAGGGGTCCCCAGGGCCCCAGTCACCATCTTCTTCTTCTTCACAGGGGACAGACTCTGGATGTTCTGAGGAGAGAGGAGAGAGGCAGGAGGCTGTGGGACAGTGGGAGGCTGGGAGTAGACAGAAAAATAACCCACGTAGTATACCAGGCTGGGAGAAGTTTGGGGTAGAGTATATCCCCAACAAATCCGCCTTCCTGCCTGTCACTTCAGGAAGGCAATGAAAGTCATTCAGAATCTCACAGTGAGTGGACAGGGGTGTGGCAATGGGAACCCAAAAATTCCAGGCCCTGATTCTGGAATTTCTCCAACATCCTTACTGTAGAGATGGGGAAACTGGGACCCAGAGAGGAAAAGAAACTTGGGTCATTCAGTAACCCAACAGCCATTGGGCTAGAATCTAGCCTTCCAGGACTCCATGACCCCTAATGAGCCCAGGTTGCATGGTGGGGATGGGTGAGAACCACCTGCTGACAGGTGCACCCTTTGACAGGGGTGGAGTTTAGGAGCAGAGAACAAGGGGCAGAGGGCGAATTAGTGTTGGGTTAGTGACAGACAGAGGGCCAAAGTGGGCCACGGTGAAAGGGAGTAGGGTTTACAGCGCAGCAGCGACCGGGTCACTGGGGCTGTCCTGGACCGGGACCGGGCTAAGCACGCGTACCAGCTTGGCCACTTTGGCCCGCGGGCCCTTCATCTCGTATCCAGACACCGTCCCCGGCCTCAGTGCCAGGTCCCCGGTGGGCACAGTGCGCTTCAAGCAGAAGGACACCTTGTAGGGCTCTGCGCATTGCAGCAAGCGAAGTGCATCCTCGTATTTGAAGTTCTCAAAGAACACACGGGCACTCAGCAGCTGGTCCCCTGCAAACGAGGTGGAGGTGGGTCTGGAGTGAGTGTCTCCTGACTCCACCCACACTTGGGCCCGCCCACTTCCTAGGAGTCAGCCATGAGAGGCCCCTCCCAGATTTTGACCCTGCATATCACAGGCCTCTAGCTTGAGAGGAAATTTCAGAGGTTATGGCTCTAAGAGCGACGAAACTGGTCCCATTGGCTTTAGCCCCGCCCCTTTCCGGAAGGAACGGATCCACTTGGGCCACTTATGGTTGTCTCTTCACTCTCCTTTTCCATCCTCATCATTCAAGCAGAGGGTTCCTTGTGAGATCAGAATCAAAAAGCAGCATCTTTGAGTACCCACAGGGGTTCACTCAGTTCACTATATAGCCGAGGATGATCTTAAACCCTTGACCCTCTTCCTCCACCGCAAGGGCTAAGATTACAGGCATTTGCCACCACACCCAGTTGTGAGTATGAAACCGTAAGGTACGGAGGTACCTTACTCTCTGAATGGTTCCTTCCCCTGCTTCTTGAACTCATAAGAATACACTGTTGAAATTGGAGCTGTAGCTCTGCTATGGAGCACGCTTGCCTAGTACGAAGGGTGTCCTGGGTTCAGTCTCCAGTACTATACGTCCGTATGACAGACACACTGACAGAAGATTCAGACCTTGAATTGGCTTTGCCTAGACACTGGCTTCAGTTTAACAGAGATCCACCTGCCTTTGCTTCCCAAGTGCTGGGATTGAAGAAGTGGGTTGCTACACTTGCTCTCTCCCCTGCTTTTAATGTGTGTCTGTAAGTATATATGCTTTGTTTATGCGGATATTCTCTGAGGCCAAAAGAAGACATCACATACCTTATAGCCAGAATTACTAGTGGCTGTGAGCTACTTGACATGGGTTCTGGAAACTGAACTCAGCACTCTTAACCATGGAACCATCTCTCAGGCTCTGGTAATACTCTTTATTATGTCTGTTTTAATATTTATTTTATTGCTGGGCTATGGTGGCGCACACCTTGAATCCCAGCACTTGAGAGGCAGAGGCAGGCGGATCTCTGAGTTCGAGGCCAGCCTGGTCTACAGAGTGAGTTCCAGGACAGCCAGGGCTACACAGAGAAACCCTATTTCAAAAATAAATAAATAAATAAATAAATAAATAAATAAATAAAATTTATTTTATTTTTGTGTATGTGACTGTGAGTGTGTGTGTGTGTGTTTGTGTGAGTGTGTATGTATATGTTTGTGTGAGTGTGTGTTTGTATGTGTGTATGTGTGTGTGCATGTTTGAGTATATATGTGTTTATGTTTGTGTTAGTGTGTATATGTGTGTTTTTGTATGTGTGTGCATATGTATCAGTGTATATTTGTGTGTGTGTGTGTGTGTGTGTATGCTGGCTCCCACAGAAACCAGAGAGAGCTTCGGATTTCCTGGAATTGGAGTTACAGATGGGAGCTGCCCAACAAGGGTGTCAGAGACAAACTCAGGTCCTCTGTTCAGCTCCTGTCTTAACCACTGAGCTACCTCACCAACCTTTTTTGTTTGTTTGTTTTTGCTTTCTGAAGCTGGGTTTCCCTGTGTAGCTCAGGCTAGTCTTGATCTTTTTCTCACTATGACTCCAAGGCTAGCCTCACACTATCAACCCTCTTGCCTGAGCCTCCTGAGTACTAGGATTATAGTGCCCCAGTTGGGGAATGTTGTGAAGTTTAGTAAGGTGTCTATTTCTGACACCCACATTTATGCTTCCATCCTTGAGTTCTCCCCTCTACACTTATAAGTGGCCCCCCAATCTCTGCAGTTTCTGAGCACTATCCACCCAAGTATTAAAACTGTGAATGAGGGCTGGCGAGATGGCTCAGCGGGTAAGAGCACCGACTGCTCTTCCAGAGGTCCTGAGTTCAATTCCCAGCAACCACATGGTGGCTCATAACCATCCGTAACGAGATCTGGCGCCCTCTTCTGGAGTATCTGAAGATAGCTACAGTGTACTTACATATAATAAATAAATAAATCTTAAAACAAAACAAAACAAAACAAAACTGTGAATGTACAAATCTCATATAAACATAATATTTGCATAACAACTATATACATCCACCCTGCATTCCCTGTACTTCATCTCTAGGTAAAATTCTGGAGTTTTATTATTATATTTTAATGAGTTTTTTGTTTGCTTGTTTGTTTGCTTGCTTTTAATGTATGAGCATTTTGATTGCATGCATGTCTATGCTCCACGTATGTGCCTGGTACCCATAGAAGTCAGATGAAGGTGTTGGATCCCCTAGGACTGGAGTCACAGACTTATTTTGAACTACCATGTGGCCACTAGGAATAAAATTTGGGTCTAAAGCCAAGCATGGTGATGCATGCTTTTAGTCCCAACACTTGGGAGGCAGAGGCAGGCATAGCTCTTAGTTTGAGGTCAGCCTGGTCTAAGAATGAGTTCTAGGGCAGCCAGGGCTACACAGACAAACCCTGTCTCAAAAGAGAAAAGAATCGTCATCATCATCATGTTCCTCCTCCTCTTCCTCCTCCTCTGGGTCCTCTGGAAGATTAACCAGCACTCTTAAATGCTGAGCCATCTCTTCAGCCTAACTTTCTAACTTCTGGGTTTTTTTTTAATGGTGCTGGAGATTGAACCCAGGGCCTTATGCATACTAGACCAATGTTCTACCATTGAGCCAGAACTCTAGGCTAGTGCTCTACCACTGAGCCAGAGCCCTGGTCCTCTTTTCTCTCTCTTTGAGACAGGATGTTACTAAGTTGCCAAGGCAGACATTGAACTTTCCATTCTCCTGCCTTGGACACTTAAATAACTTTGTTTGTTTGTTTGATACAAAATCTCCCAGTGTGGTCCAAACTAGCCTTAAACTCAAGAATCTCCTACCCCGGCCTCCCAAGGGCTGCTGGAATGACAGGCCAGCACCACAAACTCCAAATTATATATGATACAATGTAAATACTATATAAATAGTTGTTCCCTTGTGTTTTAAGATTTACTCTTTTTGTGTTTGAGTACTTTGCTTCCATGCATGACAGTGCAGAGCCCAGAAGAGGGCATATGACCCTTGTAAGGGACAGTTGTGAGCCACAGTGTGGGTGTTGAGAACTGAACCCTGGTTCTCTGCATGGCTAGCAAATGCTCATAACTGCAGAGGCATATCTCTAGCCCCTTAGGGGATAATGAAAGAAGAAAGTCCAGACATGTTCAGTATAGGCACTTCCCCCCAACACAGGCACAAATAATTTCAGTCTCTGATCCCTGAATCCTCAGATGCAGAATTCAGAGATGTGATTGTCTATCTAGGTGCCCTTCCACACCCCCAGACAGTGTGCAAGAGAAAGCTCTGATTTGCATTTGATGGGTCCCAGGTCGCCTGCCACCCCAACCCTCCTGAGGCTGGAGCAGGAGGAATCAAAGGCTTGGAAGGACCACAAAGGGAGACTTTATCTCAAGAAATTAAAATAAGAAAACAAGCTGGGCATGGTGGCACTTGCCTTTAATCCCAGCACTTGGGAGGCAGAGGCAAATGGCAGTAGTAAGTGAGTTCAAGGCCAACCTGGTCTACAAAGGGAGTTCAAGATAACCAGAGCTACATAGAGAAAGGCTGTCTCGAAAAACCTAAGCAAACCAACCAAACAAACAAGAAATGTCTAAAGGCTGTGTTTGCCAAGCTTCCATCGGGCAGCACCTTGAAGCCTGGCAACTGCCCCTCTTCTTTTTTATCCCTCCCCGTTTCTCTTGGATGCTGCTCAGAGCCTGGGCCTGCTTTCCCTGGCACAGTGTTTTGTGTTTTCTTATTCTTTCTCTGAGGCTCCCCACACTCCTCCCCCATCCCTTTAGCCACATGACTACTAACTAACCTCCATTGCTTTCTTGGACCCTAACTTAAAAGACCTGGCTTTCTCTCTTCCTCTCCCCCACTCAGCAATTGCTAAGACTTACAGATTGCCTGCACTGGTGTTTTTCTCCCAGTCTGTAATAAAATTGTCCTTGAGTTTTAAAACAAACAAACAAACAAAAAACAAACACAACACTCCCACCTTGTCTTTCTCCAAACAGGTATCAGCAGGCCACTCGGTCCTCAGGTAAAACCTCCTCAGAGATTCCCCACAACCAGCGAAGTGGGGATGAAACGTAGCTAGGCACACTATCACCTAAAAGTGATGCCTCCAAGCATCCTTGAGGCCTCCCTCTCTATGGTACCCTACACATAGTCCTGAAACCCGACAGTCAAGTCCTCCCAACAACACCATGTTAGGCCTGCCCGTCCATCACTCTTAGAGGTTACTTGATCTTGTCCCTGTGCTGCCTGTTACATTTCAGCCAACTGTAAAGAAAGCAGCTCCACAACATTCATTTCCATTTCTCTTCTGCTTACATCACAGAATAAAAGTCATAGCCCTTATGAGCCCTTCAAAACTGCCCTTCCCCCTACCTTCTCACTAGTTCCACCCCACTATTCTGTAAGCTTCTTAAGTGTAGGAACCTTTCTGTGTTCTGTTCACCATTGTAGCCAAAGCAGTAAGATGCTTAGTAAATAACTGTTATGGGCCGGGGATGTAGTTCATTGGTAGAATGTTTGCCTAGAGCTCACCAATGAGAGGCTGGGAGCACAGTTTATAGAGCATTCGCCTAGCAAGTCCAAAAAGCCCTGGGTTCCATCCTCAGTATGACAAAAATGAACATATACATTTTAAAAATAATTAATTAAAGAAAGAAAAATTGCTACATGCAATGCATAAGTTGAAACAGCTTTATCCATATTTCTTAAAAACATCTTTCATGGGGCTGGTGAGATGGTTCAGTGAGTAAAAGCACCCAACTGCTCTTCCAAAGGTCCAGAGTTCAAATCCCAGCAACCACATGGTAGCTCATAACAAGATCTGACTCCCTCTTCTGGAGTGCCTGAAGACAGCCACAGTGTACTTACATATAATAAATAAATAAATCTTTAAAAAAAAAATCTTTCATTTAATTAAGTTCCTCTCTCCATCTCAAGTTAACTCCACCCCCTTTTTCCTGTCCCAATAACACATTAATTAGCACTTACATAGTGCTTACTATGTGACACTTATCTGTGTGCTGTTTTCAAAACCTGATTCATTTAAGCTACATAATAACCTCATGAGGTCAGTGCTAATTATTCCCATTTAAAGATGAAAATATGGAGACACAGAAATATCACGAGGGTTCTGGGAGTCCAACACAGACAATGAACCAGCCCTAAATAATCATAGTGCCAGCTGGGCATGGTCACTCAGGCCTGTCATCCCAGCTACCCTGGAGGCTGAGGCAGGAGGATCAAAAGTTCAAGGCCAAGGGCTGGCAGGATGGCTCAGCAGTTAAGATTGCTCTTCCAGATCTATTACCCACTCGGCAGCGCACAAGGGATTCCGAGCCCTCTTCTGGCCTCCAGGGGTACAACAGATACATTACACATCGACATAGTTGTTGGCAAAACATCCATACAAATAAAATAAACTAATTATTTTTTAAGTCTAAACCCAGCCAGGGTTACACAGGAAGTTCAAGGCCAACTCGTGCAACTTAGACTCAAAAATTAAAAAGAATTTGAAAGACGGGCATGGGGGGTGCATGCCTATATCCCGGCATTTGGTAGACGGAGTAAGCTCATCCTCAACTGTACAGCGAGTTCAGACGGGCCTGGGCTCCTTCCCGAGCCCCCAAAACAATGAATGAGATGTAATTCGGTGGTAGAGCGAGGGCCTGGCGTGCTTGAGGAGCTAGATTCAGAAGAACAAGGAAGGCCTCACCACAACCTCTTAACCCCGCCTCCTAGCAACTAGGGACAACTTCAGTTTCATCCTGCCAGCACTCTAGGCAGATACCTAACTAACCACACCCTTGCAGGTCAACCCTGACACACCAGGCCTTCAGACCCCGCCCCACCCCGCCACGCCCCGGACGCAAAGCAGATTCCTAACTCCGCCTCCATAGACCTGCTTTGCCCCGCCCCCAAGCCACACCTCCAGTGCGGTGGCCGAGGCAGATTCTTAACTCCGCCCCCATAGGCCGGTTCCGCCTTGCCATATGCAGACCACGCCTACCTTCTTGCAAGCTGAGGCTCTTAGCCGCCGGCGAGTCCTCTCGCAGCTCGCGGACAAAGATTCCTTCTTTGCCGCCGCCTGCTACGTTGAAGCCGCTGACCCCGGTCTGTGCCTCGGTCTCCACGATAATTTCCACTAACTCCGCCCGTCTCAGCTCCTGCGAGGGGCAGCAAGGGGTCGCCATGGAGCTCCAAGACCGCAGCTCGCCCAGAGCTCGCCATTACGTTCCTGCTCTAGGACCCGCGTTGTCAAACAGCTCTCCCTTCCCGCACGCTCTCTTGGAGAGTCGGGGTCCAGAAAAGCAAGGGGCGGGACAGGGCTGGAAGAAGAGGGGATGAGTGGGCGGGGCAAACTCATGGGGCGGGACTAGGAGTGCCAAATTAGGTGATTTTGAGCTTATTAATTTTCTTTTCTTTTTTGTTTGTTTTTGAGACAGGGTTTCTCTGTGTAGCCATGGCTGTCCTGGAACTCACTTTGTAGACCAGGCTGGCCTCGAACTCAGAAACCCTCCTGCCTCTGCCTCCCAAGTGCTGGGATTAAAGGCGTGCGCCACCACGCCCGGCTCTTGTTAATTTTCCTTTCTTTCTTTTCTTCCTTTTTTTTTTTTTTTTCATTTTATTTTTGAGACAGGGACTCCTGTAGCCCAGAACGCCCTAGAAAACCTCGAATTCACAGAGATCCTCCTTCAAGTACTGGGACTAAAGTCATAAGACAAAATGCCAATTCCAATATCCATATTCTAAAGACCAAATGGGGCTTTAATAACTACACAAAAAGCCTAGGGATTTAACCCAGTGGTAGAACTCTTGCATAGAACCCACGAGGTTGAGTTCTGTTCCCAACACAAAACTAAACAAACCAAAACATTTGTATAAAATATTCAACTTGATAATAGTTATTCCTACAGGACAAAGGCATGCCTCTAATAAAGGGAGGCACCCTTAAACCATGCAGGATGGAAGAGTGGGGTCTTGCCCTCTGTGGGCTTGAATATGTGTGAGAATGCTGTTGTGAACTCTAACTCCAAGACATGCATAACTCCTCCGGGAAAGGGAATCCAATGAAGGGGGGTGCGTGGGTAATGAATGGTGACCGCAGCAGCAGTGGCATCCGTGGTATTTGCTGGCCCTGGCTCTGAAACTCGCCAGAGGGTTCACATCTGCTTCCCAGAAGGGGGAAGTGAGAAGCCTGATTCTCTCTAGGAAACCACAAGATTTTGTGGAGCACCTTGCATTTCTGGGCCTGTTGCTGTACTGCAAAGTTGGGTGGTGTGAAAGGAATGTCTGGTTGTGACCAAGAATGGATGAACCTGGGTGAATGCAAGGCATTGGGACCAGCCAGGAGAGGGAAGATCAGGCCTAGACTAGATGCCCTACTGCAGTGGGACTAGAGCAGGGGAATAGGAAACATTGGGGGGGGGGTGCTTCTTGGAACAGTAGGGTCCTTCCACTCCCCACTGGACAGCATCTTGTGTCTCCCCATGTTTTTTGGGAAGTCACAGGAAGGCAGTAAAGCCTAGGAAGTTAAAGTGACTTACTTAATGCCTCAAAGCACATTAATAGCCAAGCCTTGTCTTAGGTACTCACTCTATAGGCCGTGACCCCCTGTCACTCTCAGCCTTAATGAGGCTCCTTTGTAAGTAGAGTCACCCAGCCTGGTATTCAGTAGAAGAGGTTAAAACTGCTAACATTGAATCTGAAAGCAATGGCAGTGACTGAGGGTGTTCTCTTGGTACCAGACTATGCAGATGTCCAAAAAGTGAACCATTGGAGTTCCTAGAGATGGGGACCATTGCCCCACCTCACCAGTGGGGAAGCTGGGGCTCCAAGAAGTTAGCTCACCTGCTTAGGGCTGCACATAAAGCAGGAAAGGACTGGATTTGCCTTGTGGGTCCCCACATCCTCTACAGTGACTTTGTACTTTCTCAGCTCTTCTCTGTAGTGGGGTGTTTTGACTCAGGGTCTTACTCTGTATTTCAGGTTGGCTTCTAACTCACAGTAGTCCCCCTGCCTCAGCCTCTTGAGTACAAGTGCTAGAATCATAAGCATGTATCCATGCTTAGTTATAACTAGTCTCTTCTGATAAAATATGTCTGTTAAATTTTTTGGTTTTGTTTTTGTTTTCAAGACATGGTCTCAAGGCACTGGCTGGCTGTCCTGAAACTCACTATGAATACCAGACTGACCTCGAACTCACAGATCCACCTGCCTCTGCTTCCCAAGAGCTAGGATTAAAAGCCTGTGCTAGTGCCGGGCGTGGTGGTGCACGCCTGTAATCCCAGCACCCGGGAGGCAGAGGCAGGCAAGATCTCTGAGTTCCAGGCAATCCTGGCCTGTCTACAGAGTACAGAGCCAGTTCCAGGACAGCCAAGACTACAAAGAGAAACCAAAAAAAAAAAAAAAAAAAAAAGGCTAGGAGAGAGGCAGCAAAACAACAAGATAAACAAAGGATTCTATGTGCATCGGAGTTTTTGTTTTGCCTGCGTGTATGTCTGTGCACCACATACATGCTAGGTGTCAGTGGAGGTCGAGGAGTATGTCAGATCTCTAAGGGATTTGAACCCCCATGTGGTGCTGGAAATTGAAACGAACCCTCTGGAAAAGCAGCCAGTGCTCCTAACCACTTTGCCATCTGTCCAGCCAAGGATTTCCCTTTTCTTTTCTTTCTTTCTTTCTTTCTTTCTTTCTTTCTTTCTTTCTTTCTTTCTTTCTTTCTTTTTTTTTTTTGTTTACATTCATTTATTTATGAATGTGTATATGTATGAAGGTCAAAGGAATCAATTTTAGGATCTGAGTCTTTTCCTCTACCATGTAGCTTCCAGAAGATTACACTCAGGCTTGGCAGCAAGCACCTGTACCCACTGAGCCCATCTGACTGGCCCCTCTGCTAGGTTTCATCATCATCATCATCATCATCATCTTCATCATCATCATCATCATCGAGGACTGACTCCAAGATCTTGTGCATATTAGGGTATTTTACCCCTAAGTGGCACTTTTTTTTTTTTTTTTTT
>NC_034590.1:406071-428060 GCF_900095145.1 Mus pahari | reverse complement strand
CACTTTGTAGACCAGGCTGGCCTCGAACTCAGAAATCCGCCTGCCTCTGCCTCCCAAGTGCTGGGATTAAAGGCGTGTGCCACCACGCCCGGCAAGTGGCACTTTTTTAAAAAAAACCTTTTTGGGATAGGACCTTACTAAATTGCCCAAGTTGACCTTGAACTTGAAAGCTAAAATGATAGGCATAAGCTACCACACCCATCTGTAGGCTCCATGTTGTGTTGAGCATTTGACATAAGTTAATTTCTCCCTCACATTTTCTATTTCCACCTTCCAGGTGGGGATACCAAGGCCCAGAGAAGCCGGGACATGCCTTCTTGGCACCCTAACCTGTGGACACCCACCTCAGCGCTGCGGCTCCTGGCCTCCATAGTTCTGCAGAGAGTCACCTGGGACTCAGGCTCCCGTGTCCCCTCTTCCTTCTGCTGCAGGACCAGCTTCAGCTCCTCATGGAGCAGCTGCCGCTGAGCCTGGGGGTACAAGATGGAGGCCTGAGGCAAGGAGGGATTGTGGGGTAGAGATGGGGCTTGCCAGAGAAGTCAAGTGCAGGGATGGCATCAGGAGGGCAGAAAGTAGGGCCCCTCACCGCTTCCTGAGTGATGGCCTTTTCTCCTGACAGGAGCCCCACTCCGGGTGATGCACAGCTGTAAACGGGAATCTTACTCTTCCTTTGAGGTCTTGCTGCCTGCCAAGGAGAGACAAGGGGCGTGGGACATCAGACAGACCCAGGGAAGATAGAGAGGGGCATGTGGAACCAGCCAGCTCTCACCTGAGGGTCACTTCCAGCTCCCTGGGCCTCCTGGGTCTGGGGCTCTAGGAAGAACAACACACACAGTAGTATTCCTTCATATCCCCTGTGCTCATTCTGACAATTCTCTGTGCTCAAGTGCCTTATGGTTACTTCCCAGGCCAGCCTGGACAGCCTCCAAAGTGAGGCTGCCTCAAAAGCCTGCATGCAGAGCCAGGAACGCTAGCCTAGTACACACTGGCGGTCCCATCATGCCTGGTTTGTTCTGTGCTAGCGAGTCAATCCCAGGGTTTTGCGAATGTGAAGCTACGTTTTTTACCACCTGAGCTACATTCCCAGTCCTTGCTTTGAGTTTGAGACAGGGTCTTCGAACATGTTAACCTCAAATTCTCTATGTAGCTGAAGATGACTTTGAACTATTGCCCTCCTCCCACCCCATTTCAGCCTCCCAAATACTGGGGTTACAGGCATAACTGTCTTTAGTTTACCAGACAGCTACTTTACTGAAAATATGCCGTCTCAGAGAAGCCAAGCAAATTTGTACTGGTGTGGCGCACACAACCCAAGAAGAAGGCACAGAGAAGGCAGCCTCCAGCTTGGCCTCAACCTGGCATGCCAGCCCGCCAACCCCTGCCACACAGGAAAAGGTCAGGCTCATGAGGCACATTCCCTCACACAATGGCCCATCGCAGTCACATTCTGCCCCTGCCCACACGCCCACCCACCCACTGCCATACAATGGCCCTTCATAGCTCAATCCTGGGGCAAAGGAGCTTAGTTGGTAGAGTGCTTGCCTAGCATGCACAAAGGCCCTGGGTTCAGTTCCCCAGAACTTCCTAAAATAGGCATGGTAGCACACAACCATAATCCCAGTATTTGGCAGGTTGAGACAGGAAGATCAAACAGTTCAAGGCCATTCTTAGCTCCTTAGGCCATTGCATGAAATGGATCTATGAACACAACAAACTTAGGCCACAATTGGCCAAACTAGACAACCCCCTGGACGCATCCACACATGCTGTAACCACACCCCGTCAGGCCCACCACTGGCCCACACATGCTGTAATCACACCCCGTCACGCCCACCACTGGCCCCAGTGTCTGAAGGCTCCTGTCAGCAACTCCTAGGAATCCTAGATTCTGCGTCTAAGCCCAGCCTCCCTTGTGAACCCTTTTGGCTACTGCACACAAGCTGAACACCTCTCCTAAGATGGCTTCCCTGTGAACCAGGCCCTGCGAGGGCTACCACAGGCTCGGTGAGAAGTTTCCTGTCCAGAGTCGCATGGCCAGGATGAGGCAGAGAAGAGACCTGTGCCCTGACCTCTGTTCTATACCTAACTCACAATGGCAAGGCCTAATTTGTGGAGCTACTGGGAGAGAGTTGAGATGAGCAAGAGGAGTCAAACTGAATAAATTCTAGAGGACCTCGTCAGTGCCAGGCCTGGCCATGGGACCCTATTTTGCTGACAAGTAAAGGAAAGTTAAAGACAGACTGTCATAAACTGGGTGTGGTCAGAGTCTCCTGTAATCAAATAGGATTATGAGTTAAAATGTAGCCTGAGCTACAGGAGACCCTGTCTCAAAAATACTGAAAAAAATACTGGAAGGCAGGAAGATTTATGGTTTATGTATAACCTGGGCTACATAACATGTTCTGGCTTCACCCTGGGCTACAGCATGTGACCATCTCAAAAAAAAAGAAAGAAAAGAAAAAGAAAAATTTACAAAAACAGCAAAAGGAGCCGGGCATGGTGGCGCACGCCTTTAATCCCAGGACTCGGGAGGCAGAGGCAGGCGGATTTCTGAGTTCGAGGCCAGCCTGGTCTACAAAGTGAGTTCCAGGACAGCCAGGGCTATACAGAGAAACCCTGTCTTGAAAAACAAAAACAAACAAACAAACAAAAAACAGCAAAAGGGGTGGGGACCTGGAGAGATGGCTCAGCAGTTAAGAGTGCTGGCTGCTCTTCCAAGGGACCTGGGTTCAATTCCCAGCACCCATATGACAGCTCAAAACTGTCTGTACTAGGGGATCTGGCATCTTCAAACTTACATGCAGCCAAAACATTAATGCACATAAAATAAAAATAAATAAATCTTTTTTTTTTTTTTAAATGGGCGTCAATAAGGTCTGTGGAGGACCCTGGTGGAGACCTTGACCTGACATAGTGGCAGATACCAAGGAGGATGTTGAAGGCCACATTCTTGCTCTGGGCCCAGGCAGTGAGGCGACACCTAGAACCCGACACAGGAAGCCTGGGCAGGA
Organism: Mus pahari; assembly: GCF_900095145.1. Classification (NCBI taxonomy): domain Eukaryota; kingdom Metazoa; phylum Chordata; class Mammalia; order Rodentia; family Muridae; genus Mus; species Mus pahari. The sequence goes on along the minus strand of NC_034590.1, from coordinate 425,049 downwards.
CAGGCAACACAGTGTCCCCAGGCAGTGAGGCAACACCTAGAACCTGACACAGGAAGCCTGGGCAGGACAGGCAACACAGTGTCCCCACCCTTCTTCATCCCCCCCTTTTCATCTGTCCCTGGAACAGCTGCCCAGCCCAGGTTATATTTAGGCCTCTGAGCCCTTCCTGAGCCACATGCCCAGCTCCTGGGCAGGGGTGGGGGCAGCTTCCGAAGGAAATGTTCCCTCCACAGTCACTCTTTGTTCTCAGACCTGCCCATCCCACTAGGTAAGGAAGTGGGGGACAGGCTTCCAGGGAGTCCCTGGTTTGTGTCACAGGAAGAGGGAATGAGCTTCTCCTGTTGAATTGTGGCCTGGCAGAACTTTTTGGAGGTTGACAGCTCATTTCTTGAGACACTACCCTAGCATACGCCTGAAATTCATCCAAACTTTTCAAGGACCCTGTTTCTAAACACATTTACTATGTGTTAAGGTCTGGAAATATAATGTCTTAGGCAGGCGGTGGTGATGAGCGCCTTTAATCCCAGGCTTCAGGAGGCAAGAAGCAGGCAGATTTCTGAGTTCGAGGCTACCTTGGTCTACAGAGTGAGCTCCAGGACAGCCAGGGCTACACAAAGAAATCCTGTCTCAGAAAACAAAACAAAACAACAACAAAACAGAAATGTAATGTCTTTTTATTAATGCTGGGCATACACTGAGCTACCTCTGAACCCTCTACTCTATTTGGTGTATGGGGGATACAAAGTCTCATGTACCCCAGGCTGGCCTCTGGCTCCCTACGTAGCTCAGGATGTCCTTGAGCCTTTGAGCCTCCTTCATTTAACACCCTCCATAGTGCTGGGATTACAGGCTCAACCACAGCAGGCTTTATGGGATGCTGGACATCATGGCCTCTCCCATGCTAGGCAAAGCTCTTTGCCAACGGGTCTGTGTTCTCTAACATATCCCAGCCTTCTTTCCCCTTTCATTTGAAGGCACAGTCACACTCAGTCGCCTAGCATGGCCTTGAGTTGGCTTAGCAGCCTATCACCATGAGGCCCAGATCTACCTGTCTGTTTTAGGTGCCATTCAAACCTGTATTGTGGCTCAGAGGCAGACATCATCATGGGGCCTTCCCAGGACCCAGCTAAGGATTCTGTTCTTCTGGCTCCCTCCCTCAGGAGCTGCTGTCTACCTCATGTGTGAATTCTGCCCACTCAGAGCCTCCACTTCCCTAAGCCATCTATGGTCTGCTGCCCTCAGCAATGCCCATCCCATCCCAGCCCTGGACACTATCTAAGGCCATGCAGTGAGGCTAAGAGGAGGTGCCCAGGTAGTGTAGCCTATGGCCCCTTAGGTTGGCCCAGCTCCAGTGCTTCTTCAGTCTGAGTACATGGGAAAAAACCTTCTCTTTGGGGCCTCAGTTTTCTTACCAGTAAGAAGTATGCATCCAATAAAAGTAGCTCTGTTAAGCCGGGCGTGGTGGCGCACACCTTTAATCTCAGCACTTGGGAGGCAGAGGCAGGCAGATTTCTGAGTTCGAGGCCAGCCTGGTCTACAGAGTGAGTTCCAGGACAGCCAGGGCTACACAGAGAAACCCTGTCTTGAAAGACAAAAAAAAAAAAAAAAAAGTAGCTCTGTTGGCATGGCACCAGCTTGTAATCCCAACCCCTGGGAAGCTAGGGTCAGGGGACTGAGTTGGAGGCCAGCCTGGAATCTGTTGTCTGTCTTCAACACACACCCCCACAGGTACTTTGACTCTCCTCATATACGGTAAGTGTTCAGCTGTAAACTAATTTCTGGCAACATCAGTGTGCAGAGAGCGGGGGCTATGCACCTTTTTTTTTTTTCAGATTCAGCCATCTTTGTATGTTTGAGACAAAGTTACCTGGTTGTGCAGGCTGGCTTCACACTCTCTGTGTAGCTGAGTGTGACCTTGAACTCTTGATCCTTCTGCCTCTCTCTCCACCTCTAAGTGTTATGTTGGGGTTACAGGCATGACCCATCGCACCTGCCTTCCATACCCAGCCTTTGTACCACAACAGCCCCCAATTCCTCCCAACCAAAAGGGAACATCGAGTTGAGGCACCACCTAAATTCTGAGTCCTGTCACCTTCCAATGGGGTCAATGCTAGCTCTCCAGCATCCACTTTCAAAGACCAGGAACCCTTTCCCAGCAATTCACATATTCTACCAGCTATGCAAAGGGGCCTCTATCTGCCCATCTTACAGATGGGAAAGTGAAGACAAAGGGATAGCCTGAAGTTGCCCAGGCAGGTATAGGTGGGCACACCTATAATGCCAGAACTCATGAGACTAAACCCGGAGGCTTTCCAGGAGTCTAAAGGCAGCCTGGGTTATATAGAAAGAATCTGAGACTACAGAAGGAAGGGCTACAGAAAAAGCAGACTGGATAGACGGAGCCTTGCCTAGCCTGTGTGCAGCCCTGGACTCCACCTCCAGCACCACAAATACTCAGCATGGTTGTACATGCCTGTGATCCTGGCACTTGGGAGGTGAGAGCAGGGAGCCTGCAAGATCAAAGTTATATCCAGCCACATAAATTAAAGTTATATCCAGCTGCATAAATTGGAGCCCATCCTGAGCCACAAGAGATCAAAGGACACCCCCCCCCAATCCCCGCAATGGAAGCATAGAATTTGAACCCAGAGCCTGGCTCTGAAGTCCATGAATTTAACTCTTCTGTTAATCTCCCTTCCCAGACCTCCCAGCTCCCCAGGTTGTGTTCCGAGGGTTGCTCAGCCCAGTCCACTCCAGATGGCCAGCTGATTATTTCTTACCGGTGGGCCTCCAGACAACTCCAGAGCTCCTTGGTCTGTCTGTTTAGCCCCAGCCTTGGGCTGGGAGGGAAAAGGAATGGGAAGGGGGGAGCAGAAGGGGGACCCTGGCCATTGGCTGTCCTGCTGTGATGTCACCCAAAGGGTGGGTGGTGGGGAAACAAACATCCCCTTCTGTGCACTACATCCATCCGCAAGGGGGTGGGGACCTGGAAACATGAACCTCTCCCTTGCCAGAGCCCAGACCTCCACCCCAGTCTTGGCTCAAGAATTTGCATACCACCCCCATTCGAATACTCAGCACTCCACCCCCATCATCTCCTGTACTCCTGGACCCAGGCCTAGCCCACATAGTCCCTGAGACTCTCAAAACAACCTCTTACAAGGTCTCCTTGATAATTTGGGTTCAAGTCCCAGCTCAGGCTCTGGGAACTTCAGCAGTCACAGGGCATCACTGGGCCTCAGTTTCTTTGTATGGCTCAGCAGATGAAGGCATTTACCATTAAGCCCAAGGACCTAAATTCAGTCCCTGGGTCCATGTGATGGGAAGTGAGAACTAACTCATGCCAATTGTCCTTTGATTTGCACACACATGTGCACACACACACATACATGTGAGCACACACAGGCATACACTCATGCACATGCACACAGGCACACATAAGTGCACATACACATGCACACAGGCGCACACACATGCACACACACACAAGAGCACACATGTATGCACATACACACAGACATGCATATCCTATGATACATATGCGCACACAATAAATAAATGTACTTGAAAAAAAGACTAAGGCAGGGTCTGGAGAGAGGACTGAGCAGCTGAGATCACTTGCTGTTCCTCCAGAGGACCCAGTTTGGTTCCCATTACCAGCTCGGGTGGCTCACAATCGTTGGTAACCTCAGCTCTAGGGTGCCAAATATCTCCGGTCTCAGCCAGATCCCAAAGATGCTGTGCTTCCCTACGGGCCTCTCAATTCACGGATAAGGAGCCTGGAAGAGGGACAGTAACTTTCACAAGATCACACAGCAAGCAACTGTATCATTCACTTAAAGCCACTCCTGCCCAGTGGTCTCTCCTGACCCCCTGGCCCAGCCCCAGCCTGCCCTGACTCACCAGACCCCTGGGAGCGGCAGAGGAAACACAGGTACCCCCACATGCCTCTGTCACCCACAAGGCCGCTGCCTCAGATGCTCTCAGCTCTCTGAGCGAAGGCCTAGAGCTGGGGCCAGGCTGAGGCTGGGGGATTACCCCCAAAGCTAGAGTCAGCAACTTCTGCTCTATTGTCCTGGATGGCCAGGACCAAGGGCTGCACGCTGGCCCCTCACACTGGCTTGGGTGGCCTCTCTGTGGACCCTCCTGCCACCCCATATTGAGGGATCTGGATGTCTGCTGAGGGTATGGGGTCAGGAACAGGGTGGCAGGATCCTCGCATGCTGGGGCCGCCCCCTTCCTCTGTGAAATGCCCCCTGCCCACTCTGAGCCACCAGGGAAGGCTGGAATGTGCTGAGCTCAGGGAACTGTCTTCCAGCTCTGGCAGGCACCAAGCAATGGGGTGTGGCCAGGACATAGCCAGCACCATCCTGGAAATGAGGGGGGTGGCTGCTGCCGAGCATAAGACCCTACCTAACTATACCGCTCTATCACGTACTCATAGAAACACTGTGCATTTATTCATTGGTGCATTTATTCATCCAAGAAGTGTTTACAGTGGCGGAGACTCATGATCCCAGCATTTAGAAGGTGAATGCAAGTAGATTTGGAGTTCAAGATCATCTTCAGCTATATTCTGAGTTTAAGGTCAGCCTAGGCTACAGGAGATCTTGTCTCGAAAACCTCAACAACAAGCTGGGCGTGGTGGCACATGCCTTTAATCCCAGCACTGGGGAGGCAGAGGCAGGCGGATTTCTGAGTTCGAGGCCAGCCTGGTCTACAGAGTGAATTCCAGGACAGCCAGGGCTACAGAGAAACCCTGTCTCGAAAAAACAAAACAAGACAAAACAAAAAAAGAAAACCTCAACAACAAACAAAAAAAATGAAAGAAATTAGGAAATGATCTCCCTTCCACTGCTCAAAAAACTGAGCTCCCCACAACACCCCGGCCGGGGCAGGGCATCACTGAGCTCCCCCACAACACCCCGGCCGGGACAGGGCATCACTGTGTAGCCCTTGCCGTCCTGGAACTTAATATTTAGACCAGTATGGCCCCAAACTCCTATCCTCATCTGCCTTTGCTTCTAGTGCTGGAGATAAAGCCGTTGACCAGCACGCTCAGACTTATCACTTCCCTTATGTTTGTTTGTTTTCTTTTTGGTTTTTCAAGATGGAGTTTTAAGCCGGGGAGTAGTGGCACATGCCTTTACTTATTTATCTATTTTTAAAGATTTGTTTGTTTTATGTAAGTACACTGTCACTGTCTTCAGACACACCAGAAGAGGGTGTCAGATCCCATTACAGATGGTTGTGAGCCACCATGTAGTTGGTGGGATTTGAACTCAGGACCTGTGAAAAAGCAGTCAGTGCTCTTAACTGCTGAGCCATCTCTCCAGCCCAGCACACACCTTTAATCTCAGCACTCAGGAGGCAGAGGCAGGTAGATCTCTGTGAGTTCGAGACCAACCTACTGTGTAGAACTTTTGGGGTCGTGAGTGAGGTAGGAAGTTCAAGACAAGGTCTCTGTGTAACCCTGGCTGTCCTTGAACTCACTCTGCCTCCCAAGTGGTGAGATTAAATGTGTGCTAGACCTCCCAGCCCCCTCAAGTTTTTTAGGTTTTGTTTGTTTTTTATTTTAAGATTTTATTTATGGGCTGGAGAGACGATTCAGCAGTTTAGAGCACTGGCTGCACTTCCAGAGGTCCTGAGTTCAATTCCCAGCAACTACATGGTGGTTCACAACCACTTATAATGGAATCTGACGCCCTCTTCTGGTGTATCTGAAGAGAGTGATAGTGTACTCACATGTATAAAATAAATAAATAAATAAATCTTTAAAAAATATTGTATTTATTATATATACAACATTCTCCCTGCATGTATGCCTGCAGGGCAGAAAAGGACATTGGATCCCATTACAGATGGTTGTGAGCTACCATGTGGTTACTGGGAATTGAACTCAGGACCTATGGAAGAGAAGTCAGTGCTCTTAACCTCTGAGCCATCTCTGTAGTACCCCCCCCCATGTTTTTAAAGCTGTGTATTTATTATTATTGTATGTACTCTGTGATGTGTGCGTGTGTGTGTGTTTGTGTGTGTGTGTGCGTGTGCATGCGTGTGTGTGTGTGTGTGTGTGTGCACATGCGGGCGTACCACAATGTTCGTGGACAAGGCAAAGTACAACATTCAGAAGTAGGTTCTACTCTACTGCAGACCTGAGGACCAGACTCAGGTCATTAGGACTGATGGCAGCAGATCATCCGTTCTCAGTCTCAGACAAAGGCACGTACTTTCTCTTAGTGTGTAAAGAGGCTGGCCTTGAAATCAAGATCCCCTGTCTCTGCCTCTGAAGTTCTGGGGTGACAGGCAAGGATGTGCAGCACTTCAACACTTTGCCTGCCCCCCAACCCGAATGATAATGAGGATGGAATCTAGGCCCTTAAACATGACAGGCAGGTGGTAATCATCACTGAGCCTTCAGCCCCTCCCTCACTAGGGGATCCTAGGCAAGGGCTCTACCACAGAGCCACGCCCCCAGCCCCTCACTGGGGGATTCTAGGCAGGGGTTCCACTGCTGAGCCCCACTTCTAATGCTTGGCATTCTGCCTTTAACTAATAGAAATTATGCTAATGGTGAGTCCACTCACTCATCTTATAGTTCTAGCACTGTAGAGACTGGGGCTGGCAAATCATTTGGCCAAGTCTAGGGGTTAGACACCAATCTGGGCAACAGAGCAAGATCCTAGCTCAACAAATGACTGAATAAATAAATAAATAAATAAATAAATAAATAAATAAATAAATAAATAAAACCAAAGCAAGCTACAACAAAAAGATTTGGTGCTTGGACCAGCAAGATGGCTCAGCAGGTAAAGACTTTGACCTTGTTTTGATCCCCACCAATCTGGGCAACAGAGCAAGATCCTAGCTCAACAAATGACTGAATAAATAAATAAATAAATAAATAAATAAATAAAACCAAAGCAAGCTACAACAAAAAGATTTGGTGCTTGGACCAGCAAGATGGCTCAGCAGGTAAAGACTTTGACCTTGTTTTGATCCCCACCAATCTGGGCAACAGAGCAAGATCCTAGCTCAACAAATGACTGAATAAATAAATAAATAAATAAATAAATAAATAAAACCAAAGCAAGCTACAACAAAAAGATTTGGTGCTTGGACCAGCAAGATGGCTCAGCAGGTAAAGACTTTGACCTTGTTTTGATCCCCAGGACCCATAGGATTGAAGGCAATCATTTTGCGTTGTCCTCTGATATCCACATACGCACCATGACACATATACACCCTCCTGAATAAATAAGTAAATGTCACCAAATAGAAAGACTTAGTGGCATCAGTCATTTTTGTTGTTGGTTTGTTTTTTGAGACAGGGTCTCTGTTAGCTTAGGTTTTCCTAGAATTCACTATGTAGCCCAGGCTAGCCTCAAGACCACAGCACTCCTCCTGCTTAGGCCTTCAGAGTACAAATTCTGCAACTACAGTCATGGACCACCACGTCCAGATGTTTATCTGACTCTGAGTGAGGGCTTTGCTGTGGAGCTCAGGCTGACTTTGACCTTGTGACCCTTTTGTCTCAGCCTCCTAAGCCCTGGGATTGTTGTGTTGGTAACTGTTGGTCCATCTTTCCTACAATGGTCTGAATCTGTCCCTGGCTTGCTGTGACTTCTGAATGATGCCCTTGTGTCTGTCTAGATATGATCCTTCTGTCTGTCCTTATTCTTCTGTTTCCTCTTTTCTTGTCTTTCCAGCTCCACGTCTTCCTTTCTCAGTGTTTTGTTTTCCCTGCAATACGGGGGTGTGGTCATGGGAAGTTGAGTTTATGGGGGTGGCACCGGCCCAGGCCACCTCCATAAACACAGGACATCCGATGGGACGGAAGGGATGTGGCGAGATAGAAGTGGCCCTCTTGGGACCACCCTCTCCTGACCCAACCTGAGTCATCCGTCGGGCCCTTACCTCCCCTGACTCTCTTTGGAGTTCAGTCTCAGGGCTCAATGCCTTTCTTTGGTTTTCATAGCCTCCTTCACACATGGTGCCTCTTCCTGGGCTCAGCACCAACCCTAGACCTACCTATGTCTGGTACTTACTCTTTCTATAGTCTCCTAGTACCGCCATCCTACAGCTGGCCCCATAGGTGTCCTTGCTGTCCCTTTGTCACCCTCCCCTCCCTATGACTGCTCCACTCCTCCCTAGGGACTCTACCCTGGGCTGCTGTGACCTCATATCCCATGTCCACTTGTAGCTGGCAGCATCCAATAAGGAAATTATTGGCTCCCTGCCGTTTTCACAGTAAAGTCCCTGCTTGTGCAGGTGTGCCTTGCCCCTGTCTCCCTCTCTTCCTACTCTCATTGAATTGGTGGCTTCCCTTCCTCATTCTAGCCAAACCCAGCTGCTTCTCTAAGCAATGGAAATGGACTCCTGAAAATGTTAAGGTCCATTGTCTCAGCACTTATAAATGTGGCTCCCTTTCTCTCTCTAGAGCATCAACCCTCTAACTATTCCAACTTACAGAGAACTGGATGGCTCAGAAAAGTTAGGTCACTTAGCCCCAGAGTGGCAGGCACAGTTGGGGTTTAAACCCAGGTGGGAACCGGGTCTAGTGGTGCAGGACTGTAATTTCAACTGATTGAGAGGCTGAGGCAGGAGGATCAAGAGTTCAGTGGTAGCCGGGACTACAAAGACTACTATATGTCTCAAAATAAAAGGTTAAGTGGGAGATGGTGACAGACACCATTAATTTTAGCACTCAGGAGGCTGAGGCAGGCATATCTTTGAGTTTGAGGCCAGCCTGGTCTACAGAGTAAGTTTTAGGATATCCGAGGCTACATAGAGAAAGCACATCTCAAAAAGGGGGGAGGAGGGCATGGGAGGCTGGAAGTGTGGCTCAGTGGTACAGTGGTTATTTAGAGCATGTATGAAGCCCTAGGTTAGGCTTCTAACACCACAATAAACAGATTAATAAATAGACCTAAGAGATCCAGCTTTTAAGCACCTCCTGTCTTTCCCACACTTTGGTCGAAGCTCATCACTTCAACAATATCTGTGCCATCATTACATTTTTCTCCTACTGGCTGATGCTCCTTATTCTCTCCCTGGCCCCAATGCCTCTTAGCTATAGCTGCCCAGGTTGCGTCACATGCTGTGCATGTGCTCAATTTTTAAGAGGCATGTCCCGGGGCTGGAGAGATGGCTCAGCGGGTTAGAGCACTGACTGCTCTTCCAGAGGTCCTGAGTTCAATTCCCAGCAACCACATGGTGACTCACAACCACCCGTAATGAGATCTGACGCCCTCTTCTGGTGTGTCTGAAGACAGTTACAGTGTACTCATAAATAAAATAAATAAATTAAAAAAAAAAAAAAAAGAGGCATGTCCCAGGTATCACAAATTTACATCTCTGCAGATGAAGGTCAAGTGACAAAAGGAAAGAGCTCAAGTTCCGTACAAAAGGCAACGTGTTGGTACCATCATCCTGGTGCCTTTATGATACACTTGTATCTCAGGTCCCATCCCTTTCTCCAGACAGCTGACCTCAGGATGGCTGTGGGACTCTGGTACAACTGATGCTCAGGTTCTACTCCAGAAGGTCATGCCGCCTCCTTAGCCAGCAGATTCCATGGCCCACTGCATTCCAAGCTAAGTGCCAGCCCTGGCTGGTACTGGGACTTCTTTTCAGGCAGCCTTTGTGTATTCAGGCTATGACACCCAGGGCAGCTCCCCTCCATCAGCATTCATCACCAACATAAACTGTCTTCAGCCACCTTTTCCTCCCTCTTTCTTTACCTCAGTAGTTAGGAGCACCTACTGTGTACCTGACCCTGTGTGAAAGGTACATCTTAGCTGGAGGTGGACTGATATGAGTTCAAGGTCTGTCTAGACTCCATTATGGACACCCTGTTCAAAAAGCAAACAGCCATCTGTGGTGGCACATACCTTTAACACCAGCATTCTGAAGACAGAGACAGGTAAAGCACTATGAATTCAAGGCCATCCTGGTCTGTTTAGGGAGTTTCAGGACAATCAGGAATACCAACAAAACAAAACAAAACACCAACCAACCCCCCCCCCCAAGCAACCAACCAAATAAACAAACAAAAACAACTAACCAAACAAACAACCCAACAACAATAACAACAACAAAGCATAATTAATACCTGGGCTAGTAGGGCACAAAACAGTAACAAGACCAGCCTGGGCTACATGATAAATTCAAGGCCAGCCTGCTGGTGTACATAGTGAAAGCATGTCTCAAAAACCACAGTTGCACATGCCTGTAATCCCAGCTTGTAAGGAAGTAAAGGCAGAAGGATCAGGAGTTCAAAGCCAGCCTCCACTACAGAGTGAGCAAGAGGCAAGCCTAGGCTACAGAAGACTCCTCTAAAAAAATAAAAAGCAGAAGACCCCGCACCAGACTGATCACGGTTACATCGTAGATTCCTATCCAGGCACAAGGGGGCGCCGCAGAGCTCAGCCCGGGCTCCTAAGGTCTCAGCCTCAGCTAGGGGCTGTCGATGTCCTGTGGTCTAGGCACAGGAGTCTCCAGGAGGGTTTGGGTTCAGGAGCCTGGAGGGTTCTTAACTTGGCACCAGCTAGCCTGAAGCCATGTCCATCCGCTTCTCTCGGTGGCCTGCCTCAGTCACTTCCAGAAATGGGCACAGCTTCCTCTGTTCCTCCAGGAAACCAAGCTCCGCCTACCCCTTCCAGGCCCCTGGGGCTGCGTGCAGCTCCCGCCTCTCCAGCCCCACCCCGTCCGCAGTCTTGGAGCTTCCGGCCCCTGGGGAGGACCAGGAGTGGCCCTCCCGTGTCACAGTCCCCAGATTCAGGACCCATCCTGCCCTTTGGGTGGCAGTCCAGTCCCCCCAGCCCCGCCCCGGCTCCTCCCTCCCTGCCCTCCCCACCATCCTTCCGCTCTCGGGGCCCTGCCCTGCCCTGCCCCCACGGCCGCCAGGAAGGACGCAGCCTGGGTCCCGTGCCAGGGCTGTGAGTGTGCGGCCCCTCCCAGCCGGGCCAGGAATGCAGCTGGACCGCGGGGGCGGCCGCAGACACCTGGCTCCGGCCAGGCCCAATGCTCCGCTCAGGCAGGCAGGTGGCCCCGGCTTGCCCGGACCTGGATAGCTTCTAGATGGAAAGCCAGCTGCCTGCCCCTGAAGGTCCTGCCTTCTCTCCACTAAACTTAGTGGTTTTATTTTGGGAGACCTCCTGAAAGCTCCCACCCTTTGCTCAAAGATATCTCATACCGGGAGTGCAATTTATTTCACTATAACCGTGGGAGTGTCACGGGATTACAAGTTTGATGTTATTTTATCCTTGATCGGAACAGATGCAAAGAAACACACACACTTGGTATTTCCCAAAGCTGGTTTTAATTTCAAAAAATTATGAGGTCTCTTCCCACACTGGGGATAATGGGATGGGATGGCCCAAACTATTATCCCAGGTCAACCCCCAGCCTGGCCCAAACACCATTACTGTCACTGAGTCCTGTCATTTCACCACTGGGGGCTCATTTCCAACTCCCACACTGGTCAAGACCGGTGGATGGATGTGAAGTTCCCAGGACTCAGTACTGTCTCTCCAAAGTGACCCTGGCTCTCCTCTGTGAGGGGGCGCCACCTGTGTCATGTCAAAGTGGATTGGTGTAACCACCAGGCTCAACTCAGATCCAAGTCAATCCTCCCTGGGTCTAAGGGCCAGCGCCCAGGCCCTGGTGGCCTTTCCAGTGCCTGTGTGCCTACTAGTACATCCATGAGGTAGTCCAGCTCAGCCTCATCCAACTCTGGAGTGTCCTCCTTGGCTGGGCCATTCTCAGGGCCAGGCTTGAGACCCTCAGAGGCTGGTAACCAAAGCTCACTGTCATACATGGAGGTATCGATGTCCTCAAACAAGCCCTCCAGTCCATCGTCCAGCAGACAGCCAGTGGCTGGGCCTAGCAAGTCCAAGGCACCCAGGTTGGGCGAGACACCCCCGACAGAGCGGCCTGGAGGCCCCTCATCTGCTTGGGGCTGGGGGGCCTGGTTCAGGTCCTCGATATGGTTGAGATCTTCCAGGAGGCTGGCCATGGAGGCCGAGAGGCCGGCATCTGAGCTAGCCAGAAGGCTGTCTGCCACAGAGGGGGCTGTGGGCTGTGTGGGCTCAGGTGGCAGGACAGTTGTAGGTTCCATGGACGCCTGGATGCGCCTCAGTGTGTTCACCACAAGCACCAGGTGCCGGAGGTCTGGCTCGCTCTGCCGCAGGCTGTGGTGGAGCTTGACCACGGAGAGGTCAAAGAGAGAGCTAGAAGCCACTGTGGGTGGGGTCTGCGCCACTGCCTGGTGGCTCTGATCCAACCAGCATGAGTCCACAGAGAGGGCTTCCATCGTCGTCTCCTCCTCCTCCCGCTTGCGCTTCAGACCCTTACTCAGCATCCTCTGCAGGGAGGAAGGAGCCATTCAGTTATGGGAAGTCAACACTCAGTTCACACCCAGCTCTGACAACTGTTGTCAGTGGGATCTTGACCAGTCAATTAACCTCCAGGTCTAGGTTTTCTAAGCAAATTCTTATTTATTTTTAATGCGACAGGGTCTCATGTAACTCAGGCTGACCTCAAACATGCTATGTAGCCAGCTTCTGCTCTTCCCACCATACTTGGTGTATCTGATGCTGGGGATGGAACTCCCTGGGCTTTCCTGCATGTAAGGCAAACATTCTACCAACTGAGTTATCTCCTCAGTGCCCTCAGTGAACTTCTGAGATACAGATAGCATCGGTTATAAGTTGCTACTACAGATGAGATGAAAAGAACAAAAAGCCCTTGTAACATGGTCATTAGTACTTAAAATTTTACTTTTATTTTAAATGGTGTGTGTGTGTGTGTATGCCCATGTGAGTGCAGATGTCCAAAGAAGCCAGCTGTTGGAATCCATGGAGCTGGTTCTAAAGTGACTGCAAGCCGTCAGATGTGAGTACTGGGAACTGAAGTCATGTCCTTTGTAGAAATAGCAAGCTCTAAAACCACATAACTAGTTCTTATTTACAAGCACTTTTTGGTTTTGCTCTTTTGAGACAGGGCCCCACACTGTAGTCCAGGCTGGTCAGCCATTCCAGGCAATCCTCCTGTCTCAGTCTCCCAAGGGTTAGGATTACAGGTGCGTTCCATTCCTTGATTACAAATGCAGCCATCTTACACAGTTCAATACAGAGTACTATGCATAGAACACTATGGTCAAATGTACAGAAAGTGGTAGGAAGATGCCATCCTGCTGGAGGTAGTCAAGGCAGGTTTTCCTAAGAAAGATAGATACATTGAAGCTGAGTCCTGAAGTTTGCTGTGTAGGCTATGGAGAACCAGGGTCAGGCTTTGCTGAAAGAGTCAAAGGAAGACGGAGAGAGGTAAACCTGAACTGGGGAGTTTAAAAAAAACAAACAAACAAACAACAAGCCACCACACACTAGGAGCAGGCAGGAAGAGGCTCAGGCAGGAATAGGAGGCTTGGATTTTCAGAGTGTCAGGACAGAGTCATGGAGGGTAGGGTCTAGGCAGGAAGATGAGTGGTGACGTTAGTTGGCAAGGTCTCTAGAGGATCCCCGGTAGGGTAGCTGCTGCCTGGGGAAAGATTGGTGGTGGTGCAGCATCGTGCGTGCGTGCGTGCGTGTGTGTTTGTGTGTGTGTAGGTTTGGGGATAGAAGTGGGCCTGAACTGCCTGCCTTCCGACTGCTGTACTCGCTGGAATGCTTGAGTTTAGAGCCTAAGCTGTTAGTAGTCACTCAAAGAAGTAAGGGTCCCGAACTTACTGAGAAAAGAGAGAGACAAGGGGAAGAAACCCTGAAGGGCCGCGGGAGTAAGTCATTGACAGAAGTTTGAAAATCGGTACTTCCAAGGACTAGAGTTTGGAACCCCTAGCCTAATCTAACGGGGTCACAAAGGTCGAAGGGTCTCAGTCCCAGGGACGCTGCCTAGACCCAGCAAGACACTAAAAATCCAGTCTTTGCCCTTTTCGCTGAAGACCCGGGAGCCGGGAACCGCAGGAATTCAGCCCCCACCCCGACTCCGCCCCCCCGAGTCCCGGCGCCCCCTAGCGGTACTCCAACCTGGGCTCCCCCGGGGACTCCGGCCCCTGTGACCCCGGGATCCTTTAGATTCCCCAGGGTCCCGCCTGTCCCTCCCCGGCCACAGCGAGCCGCGACCCCCGCCGGCCGCTCAGAGAGCCGGGCCTTCCCTCGCTTCCGGAAGGCAGCGGAGGCGGCTCCTCCGGAGCGGCGGCGGCGGGGGCGGGTGAGTCACGCAGCCGGAGCCAGGGAGCCGGCGCCTCCGCCCCCTTCTCGGGCTCCGACGTGATTCACCCAGCCGGGCCGGGGCGACACATACAGGCCCTGGACGCTCGATCCCGGTCAGCCCCGGCGACCATCTACCTAGCTGAGGTATCGAACACGCTAAAGAACCCGGTCCCCGTACCCCCGTCTTTCCCCACCAGGCCCCTTCATTTACATACACAGATCACTCGCGGCCAATCAGAACGAAGAGGGAGCCAGACGCAGCCAATCAGGAAGCGGCTGCCGTAGCATCGCTAGCTCGCTCGGCTCCAGCAACCGACACCTGGGACGGTAGGCGCAGTTCTGACTCCGGCGCACGACTCCAGACACTCGACTATCCCTAGTTCCCGCCCACTCGCGTGGCAGCCCCGCCCTGCAGCTCAGGGATCGGCTCTCGGTGCTGGTGGGCGGAGCCTGAGCAGGGCCGTTCCAGAAGGAGGGGGGAGCCTGGCTCTGAAGCGCATGCCCAGGCGGACTGCCTGAGCGGAGGGACTGCTCCGGTAGCGATTTCCCTTGTGGGGCGGTGACAGGTAGGGGTTTTGGACTTTTTAAAGTACAGGCCTATCACTTCATGTGTGATTTTAGAAAACTGTATGACTTCTGGAAGAGGACCTACTTCTTGAGAGTTACAAAATTAAGTTTTCTCAGTAGGGCTTACGATACTGAACTCAATACAGTGGGACAACAGGATTCTGCTATGATCAAAGATGGGAGTAAGGTGGGGACAGAATGACACCAGAGTCACGTGTTGGGCATCAGTTCTGGAGGAGCTGTGTGACTTTGGGCAGCAGTTTAAGTCCCTGAAAATAATTTCCTGCGGGGCGTGGTTGTTCACACCCATAACCCCAGTATGGGGGATTGCTTTGAGTTTGGACTGGGCTACTTAGTGGATTTCAATCCAGCCTGGACCTCAGAGTGAGATTCTGTCTTTAAAAAAAACAAAGACAAAAACAACAACACACACCAAAAAAAACGAGCAAACAAAACCGACGAAATTTTTTGTTGTTTTATTTTTTTGAGACAGTTTCACTAAGTTCCCCAAGTTAGCCTGGGAAACAGAGCAATCATCCCCTAGCCTGTCAATGACTGGAACCAGAGACTTATGTCACACCTAGTATTCTTTTTGTTTGGTTGTTTGGTTGGGTTTTAGTTTAGTTTTTGTGTATGTGTATGTTTTTGTTTGTCTCTTTGTCTTGGTTTTGGGTTTTCAGGTTTTTTGTTTGTTTGTTTGTTTGTTTGTTTTGAGACAGGGTTTTTCTGGGCAACAGCCATAGCTGTCCTGTAACTCGATCTATATAGACCAGGCAGCCTCTAACTCAGAGATTCATCAACCTTTGCCTCATGAGAGCTGGGCTTAAAGAGGCCCGAACTCCACACCTGGCCCTCGGCTAGTCTTAAAATATGCCTGGAAAGGGACAGTTTAGTGAAAGAGTGTTTCCTCACATTCCAGCATGTTAAGCACCTGCACTTAGTTACAGTGCTGGAAAAGTAAAATAAAATAAAATGCCCTGATGAGTTACTAAGAGTAGACCGTTAAGGGCTGGAGAGGTGGCTCAGTGGCTAAGAGGACTTGCTGTTCTTGCAGAGGACTAGACTCGGTTCCTGGTTCAGGTTCAGTTCAGCACCCACATGGCAGGCAGCTCACGACTGCCCATAACTGTAGTTTTAGGAGATCCAACACCCTATTCTGGCTTTCTCAGGCACTCGATACACATAATACATAAACAGCCAAGCAAGCACAAACACAAATCCAAACAGTAGAATGTTGGGCTGAGGAGGTAGCTCAGTGGGTAAAGACACCTGTGCTGCTAAGTGACAAGCTGAGTTCTGTCTCCAGGGCTACAGAGAAACCCTGTCTGGAGAAACAAACAAACAAACAAACAATCAACAAAGAGCTAGTCTGTGAAGCTGGAGAGGTGGTTCAACTGTTAAGACCACTGTCTGGTCTTCCAGAAGACTTGGGTTTGATCCCTAACACCTACATAGGAGTCCAACAACAATCTCTAATTCCAGTTCTAGGGAGTCAGATGCCCTATTCTGTCTTTTGTGGGTTCCAGGCACATATGTGGTACATAGGCAGACATGTAGGTAAAACACCCATGTATACAAAGTAAGATAAATCTTTTAGAAGAGCTGTTATGTAACCAATAAAGGTTCAAGCACTATCTTCTATTTAACTTTTTTTTTTTTTTTTCAAGACAGGGTTTCTCTGTGTAGCCCTGGCTGTCCTGGAACTCACTCTGTAGACCAGGCTGGCCTCGAACTCAGAAATCTGCCTACCTCTGCCTCCCAAGTGCTGGGATTAAAGGCGTGCACCACCACCACCCGGCTCTATTTAACTATTTTTATTTTATGTGCATTGGTGTTTTGCCTGCATGTATATCTATCTATGTGAGGGTTTCAGAAACCCTGGAACAGGAGGTAAAGACAGGTGTGAACTGAACCCAGGTCCTCTGGAAGAGCAGTCAGTGCTCTTAACCAGTAAGCCACCTCTCCAGCCCTTAAAGCATCATCTTTCTTTAGAAAACAAACTAAACTGGGTGTGGTGGTGCATACCTTCAATCCCAGCACTCGGGAGGCAGAGATATGCAGATTTCTGTGAGTTCAAGGACAGCCTGGTCTTCAGAGTTAGTTGTAGTACAACACTGAGAAAATCTGTCTTAAAAATAAGTAAGTAAAGCCAGGCGTGGTGGCGCACACCTTTAATCCCAGCACTCGGGAGGCAGAGGCCGGAGGATTTCTGAGTTTGAGGCCAGCCTGGTCTACAGAGTGAGTTCCAGGACAGCCAGGACTACACAGAGAAACCCTGTCTCGAAAAACCAAAATAAAATAAATAAATAAATAAATAAATAAATGAGACAATAGTAGTTGCTTGTTGGCCTTTGGTTTAATGTCAAAAGAGGATAACAATTCTAATTGGAATCGGGATCCTGGTAGGTAAATGCACATAATTCTCTCCACAGTCTATTTTTATGGCCTAACCAATAAAAGAGGCTTAGGAAGAGCTCAGCACTCAGCATGATGGCACACTGCTCTCATCCCAGCACACACAGGGCAGAGGCAAGAGAATCAGGAGTTCAAGGTTAGCTTGTGCTTTATAGTTGCACAAAGGTGTTTTTAATTAATAGTACTACTACTACTACTACTAATAATAATAATAGTTAAAAAACACAGTCTGCTCACAGTTCAAGTGGCTCACTACAGACCACATACTGAACAGCTCTTGGGACCTGTGGAGATTTGAATATGCTTAGCCCAGGGAGTGGCATGATTAGGAGATGTGACCTGGTAGGAGGAAGTGTGTCACTGTGGGGGTGGCTTTGAGGCCCTTCTCCTGGCTACCTAGAAGACAGGCTGCCTTTGTGTCAGGATGTGGAACTCTCATTTCCTTCTCCAGCACCATGCCTGCCTGGGCACTGCCATGTTCTCACCTCGATGATACTGGACTGAACCTCTGAACCTGTAAGCCAGCCCCAAGTAAATGTCCTTTATAAGAGTTGCCTCGGTCATGATGTTTCTTCACAGCAATGGAAACTCTAACTAAAGACAGGAGTCATCTATTTAATATACATCAATTGACTGTGTCTTATGGATGGACTGTATACAGCAAACATAACAAACGGCATAGACTACATGGTCTTGTATTTCTTGGGTCTTGAGAAAGGGCAAAAGCAGAAGGGAAACTTAGCTAGGTTGACTTATAATCCTACCACCCAGGAAGCTGAGGCACAGTTTAAGCTCAGACTAGACAGCTAGACTCTGTTTCAAACAATAAACAAAAAATAACAACAACAACAACAAAACAAGATTTATAGTGGCACATGCCTTTAATCCCAGTACTCAGAAGGTAGAGGCATGAGGATGCCTGTGAGTTTGAGGCCAGCCTGGTCTACAGAGCTACTAGCTAGTTCCAGGACAGCCAGGACTACACAGAAAAACCCTATCTCAAAAAAAACAAAACAAAACAAAACAAAACAAAAAACAACCAAACAAACTAAATAAAGTAAAATAGTACTAGAGAGATGGCTCAGCCATTAAAGGCGGGTCTCATAACCAAACATCACAGTCTAAAATAAACCAGGAGTGGAAAACTCCAGTAGTTCCAGCCAGCACTGTGGAGGCTGGAGGTGCAGGAGTTCAAAGCTAGCTTCAGATTCACAGTGATTTTTTTTAAAGCCCCCCCCCCAATCAATAAAAAGGTATGCAACTGGGAGTAGGGAATAGGGGGATGTCTCAAGTGATGTCATTTGATGGTTTGCTTGATAAAGGGTCTCTGTATCCCAGGGCGGCCTAAAACTGTGTTGTTGAGAATCACCTTTAAGCTCTGACTCCCCTGTATTTAGCTCTCTAGTGCTAGGATCTAAGACTAACACAGTGTTCTAATGCTGCCACCCTTTGATACAGTAGTTCATGTTGTGGTGACCCCCAGTCATAAAATTTTCATTCTTTTTTTTTGGTTTGGTTCGTGTCTGTTAGGTTGGTTTGATCTGATATGGCTTGGTATTTCAAGACAAGGTTTCTCTGTGTAGCCCTAACTTTCCTGGGACTCACTCTGTAGTCGAGGGTGGCTTTGAATTCCGAGATCTGCCTGCCTCTGCCTTCAGAGCAAGCTTTGGGATTAAAGAGCCAACACTGACCTGCCCATAACTTTATTTATTTATTTATTTATTTTTGGTTTTTCGAGACAGGGTTTCTCTGTATATCCCTGGCTGTCCTGGAACTCACTCTG
>NC_034590.1:393493-403966 GCF_900095145.1 Mus pahari | reverse complement strand
TCCTGGAACTCGCTCTGTAGACCAGGCTGGCCTCGAACTCAGAAATCTGCCTGCCTCTGCCTCCCGAGTGCTGGGATTAAAGGCGTGCGCCACCATGCCCGGCTTCTGGAGATCATTTTTATGTTAACGGTTTTTCCTTTTTGTGTGTATGTTGCATTTGTGTTTGTGTGCACAGGGTGCACAAACATTGTGTTCACATGCTTGTGGAAGTCGGGAATCAGCGTGGGGTGTCTTCCTCTGTCACTCTCGAGGGCCTTTCACTGAATCCAGAGCTCACTGAACCTGGCTAATCTGGCTAGCCAGCTTGCTTTGAGGATCCCGCACCGCTAGCTCCTGCATGTTGGGATTAGAGGTAGCTGGTATGCCACACCAACTTTTTCTGTGGGTTCTGGGGATCCAAGTTCAGGTCTTATGCTTGCATGACAAGTGTGTAACTTACACAGCCATTTTCTCACCCCAGCAGTCTTTCAGCATCCACCAGTGATGGTGAGAGTACAACTGGGCAAAGTCCCATACAGTCCCTTCTCTGAGAGTTTCTGGTAGTGTTAGAGGCTAACCATGAACAGGTAATAAATAATCTGGAGTTGCACAGGTGCTATTAAAAAAGTCAAACAACCTATTGTGTTGACTCATGCCTTTAATCCCAGCACTCAGAAGGTAGAGGCAGGTGGATCTGTGTGAGTGAGTTCGAGTCCAGCCTGGCCAATAGAATGAGTTCTGGGACAGTCAAAGCTACATAGAGAGACTCCATCTCAAAAAAGAAAGAAAGTCAAACGGGGCTGGAGCAACAGCTCAGTGATTAAGAACAGGACTGTTCTTCCAGAGAACCAGGGTTCCATTTCTATACTCACATGGTGGCTCACAGTCTGTAACTCAGTTCCAAGGGGATCTGATGTCTTCTTCCAGACTCCAAGAGTACCACAGTACCAGGGCACTAGGTACACTGACATGCATGCAGGAAAAATACCCATACCCACTCAAAATAAAATAAAATAAAATATTTTTTGGGGAAAAGGCAAACAGGGCTAAAGTGTAGCTTAGTGGTAAAACCCTTGCTACACATGTGCATGTGCAAGGCTCTTCGTTCCACACCTACTACTGCCACTACTATTACTGATAGCAACAACAATATCAATCAGGATGTAACAGGATAGTGGTACTCATGGGATACTGAGCCAGCAAAAGCAGGGAACATTTGGTCTGGTGAAGCTTGGCAAGAAGTACCCTTTGAGAAGGAAGATATCATAGACAAAGGTCCTGGGGTAGAAATGAGTCTAAGGTTGGAGACCAACCCGAATATAGAGTTGAGTGAAGGAGAGTAGGGGATGAAACTGAGGAAGTTGTGGAGTGTGAGACTGAACCAGACCCTTGGTTTTATTCTGAGTGGGAGTGGGAGAAGTTTCAAAAAGAGCAAGATGTTATTTAATTAGCATCCTTTTTTGTTGTTGTCCAAGAACAAGACAGAACCTCTTGCTGTCTGCCTGTACATAGTGCAGGCTGCCACCTTATGCACATGAGTGTACTGCAGCTGTCTTCAGACACACCAGAGAAAGGCACCAGATCCCATTACAGATGGTTGTGAGCCAACATGTCATTGCTGGGAATTGAACTCAGAACCCCTGGAAGAGCAGTCAGCGCCTTTAACCACTGAGCTATTGCTCCAGCCCAGGATACAGACTTTTTAAGCCGCTTTCCTGGTGTCCTTATCTCTCTTTGGATTGGCCTTACTTTCAGATAACCTGTGCACTTTCTTAGATACAAGGCCACGCCCCCACCTCACCCGAAGGCGATTTCTGTTGGAAAGCCAAGAAACCACAAACAGAAATCCCCATGTTTGCCATGAAACCCTTCCAAAAAGTCCCCAACGCAGGGTACATTCACTTGGCATGGGCAGGGCAGTGACATGTGACAATCCTTCCCTGGCTTTCCTTTTCCTTACCCTCACTTCTCCACAGCCTTGCTTTGCACCTCTCAAGACAGACGTGAATTCCTGAATCCAAACTTCGTGTGGCTTCTAAGAACAGCATTTTAGAGATTTTTTTTTTTCGGTTTTTTGAGACAGGGTTTCTCTGTATAGCCCTGGCTGTCCTGGAACTCACTCTGTAGACCAGGCTGTCCAGGCCTCAAGTTCACTTGTAGGGAATGGCTCAGCAGTATGGTATCTATCTGACATGCCTGTCCACTAGCCATGGGCTGGCTAGTTTTCAAACGGAGAATGTAGCCACAGGGGCCAGCAAAGAGTGAGTCTTACCTCTATTGTGACTTTCCTCTTGGTCTCTAAACTTCAGGCTTAAAAATGCTATTGCAGCAAGGTGTTGGTGCGCATCATTTGGGAGGCAAAGGCAACTGGATTTCAGTGAGTTTAAGGACGACTGGGACTACATTGTGAGACCAATTCAAACAAAACAAACAGTTGTTTTTGCAGATAGGGCTCAACCCTGGGGCATATACTAAGCAAGACTCCATTCAACCAGCACTTGGAAGGCAGAGGCAGGTGGATTTCTGAGTTCGAGGCCAGCCTGGTCTACAGAGTGAGTTCCAGGATAGCCAGGGCTAAACAGAGAAACCCTGTCTCGAAAAACCAAACAAAAACAAAAACAAAAAAACCCCAACCAACTATGTACTCTAAGCCCTTTGTGATTTTCCCTATGCAAATGTAGAATTTGACACAATATGTTTCTTTCTAATCCTGAGGATTAAAGGGTTTAGTTTGCATAAAGTGGTTCTGACAGTATCCTTAAGCAAACCAGTAGCTGTTACACTTTATACAATGTTACACTTGTTCTACTTTTGTTAAGGAAAGGATGTTAAGTATTGGAGAAATTTAGCAGGCTCTTCCCCAGATCATCCCAGAGATGTTTACAGATTTAATTACAATTCCGATCTTTCCAAAATGCTTTTATTAGAAAAACAAAAACAAAAAAACCAAGAACAAAAATTCACTCAATCCCCCCCAAACAAACAAACAAACAAACAAACATACGCCTCTACAAACCCCACCTCCTCTTTCTTCTTAAGTAGCACAGCATGGAGCTGGCAGATTTCTGTCCTATTGCACACGGTCCGGCCTGGTTATGAATCAGGAGGCTGCTGGGACTGGGGTCCTGCCAAGAGGTTGAGTCTGTCTGGAGACCAGCCCCTCCATCACCCCTTGACAGGTCCAGTTTTATCTTCCCTGAGACCCTAGTGGTCATAAGGACAGTGGGAACTGGAGGCAGAAGAAATGTGTAAGTGAGGAATCTAGACTCCCTGAAACAGAGTCTCCTTAAGGCATTTGGAAGAGATAAATTAATTGAGGAAGATGCACCTTCACAGAAGGCTGTGGCAACCAGACACGCACACATGCAGGACAGTTTGTGGAATCCTGACATAGGAGGAAAGGAGGCCACACAGTCTCTGTTTTAGAGTCCCCGCCACACACACACATACAAGAGTCCCATCTAAGGCCCCAGCCCACTGAGGCTGACATCTGGAAGGATCCCATCAGCTTTAGGATCCCAGGATGATCTCCATGATGTGGTCCAGTTCATTCCACTCCCAGGATCCTGGGCTACAGAAGAGGCTGTGAGGCGGCTCTGGAGGTGGAAGTGCAATGTCCTTTTCCACCGCAGATGTATCAATGTCCAGAAAGAAGTCATCCAGGCCAGAGTCTCCCAGGTACCTCGAGCTCAGAGCTTCTAAGAACACAGGACCGGCCTGGGACATGACCTCATTCTGGGGACTTGAGGAAGCTGCTGGATTCAGAGGCGGCTCCATCTCATCCATGGATGTATCCAGCTCCCTCAGGATGGAGCCAAGGGTGGTAGACACGGAGAGATCTTCTTCACCTAGGAAGAGAGGCTCCGGGGGCAGGGCTGGTGCTGGAGCCAGGTGAATGGCAGCCTGGAGCTGCTGGAGCGTGTTGTGGATGAGGACGTGCCTGCGGAGGCTGGGTGCTCTGGGGCCCAGGCTGCGCTGGACTTTGTCCAGAGAGATTCGGAGCAGGGCTTGCTGGTAGCTCCGAAGAGCTGCTGGACTCCAGTCCCACTTCTTCTCCTCCTCTTCCTCCTCCTCCTCCTCCTCCTCTTCCAAATCAGAATGTTTCCTCTTTAAGCCTCCCATGTCCTGTGGAAAAAAAGAGTTAAGTCAGATACCTTGGGATCTTACTTCTTCAAGCAAGCCTGTGTAGCTATGGGAAGCTTTTGTGTATGTGTGCTTGTATGTTTATCAGAACCTCTATTTAAAGTGCACACAGAATCCCACAAGGCTAAGAATGGGTAAATTAATGCATGCAACATGATTGAGAGAACAAGCTGCAAATAGGATTGTTGGGACTGGTAAGTGGGTGTGAGGAGGGGTGCACAGGACAGGGGGAGCAGGCAGTAGTGAGGGTGGAGAGATGCCTATAACTGTCACCTCCTCTGTAGTGAGGCAGAGTTAGAAAAAAGTTCAAGGTCATCCTCAGCTAGGTAGTGTCTCAAAAATAAAAGGAGCTAGAAAAACTGCTGAGTGGTTATGAGCACTGGCTGTTCTTCTAGAGGATCCAAGTTCGATCCCTAGAACCTGCATGGATGGCTCAGAACTGCCTAAAACTCCACTTTTGGAGGACCCATGGCTTCTTCTGGCCTCCTTTGGCACCAGGCACACAATAGTGCCCAGACAAGCATGCAGGCAAAACACCCATAAACATAAAATTTAAAATAGGAAAATGAACAGAAAAAAATTTGCGGGTGGTGTTCTATGCCATTAATTTCAGCACTCAGGAGGCAGAAGCAGGTAGAGTTTTGTAAGCCAAGACCAGTCTGGTGTTTGTTCAGAGCCAGTTTCAGACCAGGCACAGTAATATGGTCAGACAAACCTGTCTCAGCAAAACAATAAGCCCTAAAACGAATCACAAAAACACCTGGGCATGGCTTGAATATCACTTGTCTGTGGTAGGCACAACGTTGAATTTACACTATGGTAATCAATTTCAACATTTGGAATGTGAAAATCCTAACTCTGGTCTCAATAGATCTTGTTATTGTTTCTCCCACAATACTTTTTTTTCTAACAGGTCACAGGACAACCAGGTGTGGATTACAGAGTAATGGACCAAATCCAAATTCGAGACAGGATTTCTCTGTACTGCTCTGGAACTCCCTATGTGGATCAGGCTGATCTAGAACTCATATCGTACTGCCTCTTCCTCCCTGAAGGCTGGGATTATATGTGTGTGAGACGAGGCTTAGCTGGGACGTGTGTGTTGAAATTCTTTTTTTTTTTTTTTTTTTAACAAGAATATTTCAGTCCATACCTGCTTCCTACAATTAAGTCTATGACCTCTCAAAAGAGAGGGAGCATTTCCCAAACTCCGACCCAAAGGAAAGCCAGCTAGAACTATAACCACAAACTGCACCCTCTAGCGACCAGTCCAACCCAATCATCTCTTTTTATAGGCGCCGCCCTTCCCTGGGTCGCTAGACCAGACCCAAGAACACTTCAATGTACCCTCAGGGCCTTCTGGGAACTGTGGACCCAAAGGCGCCAAGCAGAGTGTCGGCTGTTGCGTTCGAACTACAATCCCCAGAAGGCCCAGCACACCCAAGAGACTGGACACGCCCGCCCTCCCGGAGAGCATGCGTACTGGAGCTCCGCCTGGTGGGGGAAGGGAACCCGGACTTCTGCTGCCCAGCGGCCGCCGAGCCCCGCCCTCTACTGCCTTCGGGGCGGCGAATCTGAGCTCCACGCCCCGAGCGCCCCTCCCCCACCAGCTTCAGTCAGAAACCTGTTTTCTCTGGGTCCCTATCACCCCAGGAAGTTCTGGATTCTTCCCCAAACTGTCTTCGGTGTGCAGAGATCCAAATCCCATCATATCGCCCAAAGACGCCAAATAACTCTCGGGTACATAGTTCCGCCGGCGAAACTGGATATCCCAATTCTGAGACCTCGTCCCAAATCTCCCCTAATTCGGCTCACTTTCAAATGACTCTGGCCTTTACTATCCAAACTCCCAGTCCGGCTCCGAGACCCCATCAGTGAACTCTCCCCGGCATTCCCTTATCACGACGGCGTCTCAGAATCCAATACGCGGTTCCTCTAGTTCCCGGATTCCTCTAAATGCTTCATATCCTAGCCTTAAAACGCTCGCTTTGCCAGAACACCGTGGAACTCCAAACTCAGGCCATTCTTCGAGACTCAAACTGTCCTGCTCTCTCCTCCAAAGTTCTTTCTCCGTTTTCCTGGCTTCTCCAAACTCCAACTCCTGAGTAATGTTGCTTCCCCTTCGGTGCTGATGCTGGAATTCAGCCTTCCACCCTCCAATGCCCATCAATCACACCAATCTGCTCTCTCCACTCGGGATACCCCGCTTCCGCCTTCCGCGGGGGCGCGCCCCCCTCCTCTAACTCCAGGAAAATCTCACACAGGCGGCCACTCCTCACCTCGGCTGCCAGGGTCGCCACGACTACCTCCGACAAGCCTGCAGCGTTGGGTTCCACCAGTGCTGGGTAGAAGTCCGGCTCACTTTCCCCGGGCCTCTGGGTCTGGCTGGGGGCCACTCGGCTCCTCCCCGGAGGCCAGTCGCAAGCCAGGATTGGTTGGAATCCTGCCCGCCGCGGGGCGCCATTGGCTAAGAGGAGCCACGGATGCTAGGCCCCGTCCATCCCTGAGCCGGGTCCCGTTTAGGTTGGCTACTGGTCAGGGGGCGGGCGGAGTCTCCATGGTGGACGCTGGTAACGCCGTCAGAACTGCTACTTTGGACCCAGCTGCGTTTCTCACTCCTCCGTTTCACTGCAGAGCCCTTATACAAGACCCCATTGCAGAGTGACACCGGGTGACACCATTCTCCCCTCCCTGCGGTTTTGCAGGCTGGGCATCTGGTGGAGGCCACGCCCCCGCGGAGTTCCGAAGGCTGGGTCAAACCGGAGGGCGGGGGGGGGCTGACGCACTAGGCAGCAGCCAATAGAATGATGCGGCTTGCGTTGCCTGAACGACCGCAGCCCCGCCCCTTAGCTGGCGGAGCTCTGCCTCCCCACCCCCAACCCGTTTTGTAGGCGGAGCCTGTGCTTAACTTGAGGGGTTTGCTGCTTGTTTGGGGGAACCTCCTGGATCCCAGGCAACTCCATCGTTTTCTCATTTGTCTGCCTGTAGCCCTAGGTGTCCTGGAACTCACTTTGTAGACCAGGCTGGCCTCGAACTCAGAAATCCGCCTGTCTCTGCCTCCGAGTGCTGGGATTAAAGGCGTGCGCCACCACGCCCGGCACTGCTAACTCTTAATGGCTGCTCACAGCTCTGGGAACAAACTCAAACATTTCTTTTTTAATTTTGGGGATTTAACATTTGAGCTTTCTGAACAAACGCCGTAGAACTGAGCTAAGATTTAAAATTTTGTGTTCTTTTATTTTGTGATATGGTTCCGTTGTGAAGGGCTCGCTTGCTCTTCACTATTTGGTCTCTGGTACCCTCCTTCCTGTTTTCTAGGATTCACTTTCGGATTCTTTTTGTTTCAGGCTGTCTCGTGAAGCAGGACTCCAGTGTAGAAAAGGGCCTTGAAATTTGAATCATGCTTGGCTTCCATCTCCCCAATCCTGGAGCTGCAGGTGTGTCCCTTCAGAAAATTACTTTTGCTTAGTTTTTGTGGTGTTGGGGACTGAACACCGAGGTGGTGCTAGCCAAAGTACTCTATCACTGAACTACATCCCCAGCCATTGTTTCGTTTGTTTTCTGAGACAGGGTTTTGCTGTGTAGCCTAAGCTGTTCTGGAATCTTTCATCTTCCTGCTTCGGTTTTCTAGTGCTAGGATTTAGGTTTCACCAGCTCGTCTAGCTTGCTTTCAGTTTTTCTAAGATGGCTCCCAATACCTAAGAAATAAACGCAGGACTTTTCTCCCTTACCTTACAAGGGTCCACGACAAGGCACTCTCAGCAGTGAGACGGCCAGACTCTCACATGTTCTTCAAATGTTCTTGGTTTTGCTTTGTTTAGTTGTTTGTTTTTAATGTTTTTTTTTTTTTTTTTGAGACAGAGTTTCTTTGTGTAGCTCTGGTTGTCTTGGAACTCACTCTGTAGACCAGACTTGCCTCTGTACCACAAATGCTGGGATTAAAGCTAGGAGCCACCACCACTCTCTTGGTTTTGCCTTTTAAAAAAAACATTTACATGTGTGAGTGTTCTGTATGTATGTATGTATGTGCACCATGTACATACCTGGTATCTACAAAAGTCAGAAGGCATCAGATCTCCCGGGAGAGTTACTGACAGTTGTGAGCCACCACGTAGGTGTTATGAATAAAACCCGGGTCCTCACTGAACCCTCTCTCCAACTCTTTGTTTTTGTTTTTTTTACATTTATTTATTATTTATTCTATGTAAGTACACTGTAGCTGTCTTCAGACACTCCAGAAGAGGGCGTCAGATCTTGTTACGGATGGCTATGAGCCACCATGTGGTTGCTGGGATTTGAACTCTGGACCTTCAGAAGAGCAGTCGGGTGCTCTTACCCACTGAGCCATCTCACCAGCCCCACTCTTTGTTTTGCTTTCAAGTTGAGGTCTCATGTAGCCCAGGTTGGCCTGAAACTTTTGTATTTTAAAAATAGCACGTATTTATTTTGGGTTTATGTGTACTGTGACATGCATGTTGAGGTCAGGTGACAATTTGAGAGAGTCCTTCCAGCCCATTCGAGACAGGGATGCAAGCCATCAGGCCTGGTGGCAAAGCACCTTTATTCACTTAATACCCCCACAGCCCTGGACCGCTATATGCATAGGTAGGTGATCTTAGACCACGGAGCCTTCCGATGACAGTTGGTCCATGCCACCCCGAATTCAGACCCAGGACAAACAGCTGAGGTGTATATTTAACATACCAAAGTGGACCTGGCCTCCTGGTTCTCCCAGCATCCCTCAGTGCCCCCTGCATACCCTGCCCTTTACCCTGAATTTTCTGGACCAGGGGCTGGGCTTCCCCTCCCTCAGAGGCTCATCCTTATATAAATAATCCAGACATTTTGTGCTCTCGTGTGCTCTCTCTCTGTCTCTCTGTCTCTCTCTGTGTGTGTGTGTGTGTGTCTTCTCTCTCTCTCCCTCCCACTCCTCCTTCCCCTACCCCCTTCTCCTCAGTCTCCCTTTCCATGGAGACTTCTCTGGCCTCCTTCCTTGGGACCATGCACGTGCCCGAGAGCAGCTTCTGAGTAAACCTGCCTTTATATACTCTAATCTGGCTTGAATTGGCTCATTTCACCAGGAGAGAATAATTTACCAGTTATTGTTCTTTAATGTTTTTAATTTATTTAATTTTGTGTATATGAATGTGTCTGTACCACATGCATGCAGTGCCCCCAGAGGCCACATGTTAGGTGCCTTTCTCTGATTACAGTCAGTTGCCTCTTGTACCTCCCTACTCCATCCCAGACCCTCTACCTGCCCCCACCTGGACCAGGCCCCCTGAGGACAGGTTCCAAGGTTACCTCCGCGTGGTCTGAAGTATCCTGAGTGCCGGACCCAGAGCACGTACACAGTGAAACTCTGTCAAGCGCTCAGGCAATGTAGAGAAAGAGAAACTGAGATGAAACCCTGTCTGGGAAAAAACAAATCAAAACAAAACAAAAAGAGCCTACAAGCTGTCCTCTGACTGCTATGCGTATGCTTGAGTACAGGTACATGGGAACAAAACAAAACCCAGAACGTTCCCCGCCTGAGCTGGATGTGGTACATACACAGGTAAGATCCTGTTCTCAAAAGATAGAAAGCCAGGTAGGAATATGGCTGGTGGTAGAGTATGGGTGGGTGCCTATCACATACAAAACCCTGGATTCAATCCCTGGTATTGAATTCCAACAAGTGAGGTGGGGCCCAGGCACACACTGCTAATCCCCCCCCCTTTCCCATGTACCCACCCCGTCTCTGTACTAGTGGGATATCCTGTAGCCACACAATGAATACCAGGAAGATGGCAGACAGGTTCCAGCGCAGAACAGCCACAAACCTGCTGGACGAAGCTGCTTCTCTCCTCTGTGAAAACTTGGCCTTGCGGAGGGGCTGGGGTGTACGTTCAGAACACCTCTATGTGGCCTTTGTTGTTTCTTTGGGGAAAGGTTTGTGGTGGGGTTTTGTGGGGGCATTGAAGGGACAGACAAACAAGGTCTCTCTGTGTAGCCCTGGCTGTCCTGGAACTCACTTTGTAGACCAGGCTGGCCTCAAACTCAGAAATCCGCCTGCCTCTGCCTCCCAAGAGCTGTGATTAAAGGCCACAACTTTCCCCTCTCCCCCCCCCCTTTCTGTCTCTCTCTCACACACACATTTTAATTAAAAAGTTATTTTTGTTTGGTTTTTTAGGTTTTGTTGTTGTTTTTCAAGACAGGCCTCTCTGAATAGCTTTGGCTGTCCTAGAACTTACTCTGTAGACCAAGCTGGCCTCAAACTCACAGAGATCTACCTGTCTCTGCATCCCAAGTGCTGGGATCAAAGATATGCACCAGCACCTCCCAGCCAAAAAAAAAAAAAAAAAAAAAAAA
>NC_034590.1:384968-393238 GCF_900095145.1 Mus pahari | reverse complement strand
GTGTGTGTGTGTGTGTGTGTGTCAGTGTTTTGCCCATGTTTATGTCTGCACTACTTGACCACCGTCTGGTGCACATGGAAGACTTTGGATCCCCTGGGACTGAAGTTTGAGCCCCCGTGGAGCCTTTGGAAGCACAGAAGTGTCTCAAAGGCTGAGACATGTCTGCAGTCCCCCTTTCTTGTTTTCTTTGAGGCTGCATCTCAGTGCATTCAAGACTGGCCTTGACCTCACTCAGCAGCTCAGATCCCTTCTAACTTCCATCCCCCTGTCTGAGCTGTCTAAAACCTACCAGTAGGAGGAGTGAAAATACAGCTCTGTGTGGGTTCACCCAGCACGTGTAAGACCCTGACCAAAAAAATCACAGACAAAGGAAAATTAGGGTTAGGATTCCTGAAAGAAGTTGAAGCTCTTGGCTAAAAATTTATTGAACCCTGTATGTGTCATTCCTCAGGAGGTGGTGACCCTCCCCACCAGGGCCAGGGTGCTAGTCATACTGGTGGGAGGGGTAGGTGGTGTGTCCATCATACTCATTGGTGGTGAGGCACCGTAGCATGAAGTGGCCCAGGTCATGCTTGGATATGACCCTTGAGGGCCCTCGTCCATCCAGGGTCACTGTGTAGGCCCCAGTTAGTGGTTGGTCCCCTGTGAGAGAAAGACACTGGGAATGAATGAACTGGCCATCCTTTCTGGTTTTCGTTCCCTTCTTTAAAACTTTTTAAGTTTTATATATGATGCATGTTTTGTGTGTGTGGTGGTGATGATGGGAGTGAGTGGGGGTGGAGGCTTCCCATACCAACTCATCAAATAACTTGTGTTTGAGACCAAGGCTTGCTTTGTCACCCAGGCTGGCCTCAATGGCATGGTCTGGGACGACAGGTATGTACCACAATGTCTGGCATCTCTTGAGCCTCTTTTCCCTGCCAGCTCAGCTGTACTAATGTGAGGAAGCGCTGGACACACGGGGAGGCCATCTTTAGATGTTCTAGTAGTTTGGCTGCATCTTCCTCTAGATACCGTATCACTATGCTTTGCCACCTTCCAGATGCACAAGGCAAGAAACCCCCATGCAGGGCTGGAGAGATGGCTCAGCAGTTAAGAGCACTGATTGCTCTTCCAGAGGTCCTGAATTCAATTCCCAACAACCACATGGTGGCTCACAACCATCTGTAATGGGATCTGATGCCCTCTTCTCTTGTGTCTGAAGAAAGCAATGATGTACTCATATACATAAAATAAATAAATAAATCTAAAAAAAAAAAAAAAAAGAAGAAAGAAAAAGAAAAAGAAACCCCCATGCGAGAGCTACCTTTTTTGAGTCTCACCAACTTCCGGTATCGGGAAACAGGGATAATAAATGAGGGTGTTTTTAGGGCTGGATTGATGGCTCAGTGCTAAAAAGCACTTACTAGTCCTTCAGAAGAATCAGTGTGGGTCCCAGCACCCACATCAGGCATCCCATGACTGCCTGTATCTCTAAGGTAGTGGTTCTCAACCTGTGGGTCTCAATCCCTTTGACCAACTTCTATCTTCAAAAATTACTTACGACTGATTCATCACTAGCAAAGTCACAGTTATGAAGTAGCAATAAAATAACTTTATGGTTGAGAATCACCACACATAGGCAATGTATCAAAGGGTCATCACATTAGTAAGGATAAAGACCGGTGCTCTAGGGACAAAGGGAGCCAACACATCTCACCACTGTGGACTACTGCACTAACGTGCACATGCCCACACATATACATGTATTTAAAAAAAAAATGGAGGCAGGGTTTCTCTGTGTAGCCCTGGCTATCCTAGAACTCTGTCTGTAGACCAGGCTAGCCATGAATTCACAGAGATCCACCTGCCTCTGCCTCCTAATTGCTGGGATTAAAAGCGTGTGTCACCACAAGCCGGCTAAGAATGAATCTTAAAAGAACGAAAAAAAGTGATGGTGATTTTTTAATATCCGCATTCATTCTAGGTGATTTGTTTGCTACAGAACACTAACGAGATCAAACAAACCCAGCATGGGACTGGAGAGATGGTTCAGTAGTTAAGAGCATGTTCTTCCAGAGTACACGGGTTCGATTCCCAGTACCCACATAGGGATTGGCAACCTGTGACTTCAGCTCCAGGGCATCCAAGCCCTTTTCTTCCCTCCTTAGGCACTGCACGTACTTGGTGCATAGACAAAATGGATGCAAAACA
Organism: Mus pahari; assembly: GCF_900095145.1. NCBI lineage: Eukaryota > Metazoa > Chordata > Mammalia > Rodentia > Muridae > Mus > Mus pahari. The sequence continues at coordinate 391,045 of NC_034590.1, read as the reverse complement.
CTACACACATAAAATAAAAATAAAATGAAAACAACAATAAAACACAGCCAAACACATGAAACCAAACCAGGCACAGTGCTGAACATTTGTAATTCTAGAATTGGGAGGTGGGGTCTGGGGGACTGGAAGTTCACAGTCATCCCCAGCTACACTAGATGTTCAAGGTCAGCCTGAGAGAGCATGCTGGTGGTGGCATGGCCACACCCACCCCGCCCCACCCACTCACCTATGTGTGGGGGCATCACTGCCACGTATTTCAGTCCTGACTCCTGCAGAATCTTATGCATCCGGATGTGGTCATTGGTCACGTCCTGCAGGCGTGGGGGCACCTTGGTCGGGTCCCACAGTAGGAAGGCTGGTGGGGATAGACACAGGGCAGAGTTAGTCTGGGCTGAGCAGAATCATTAGGTGGCTTACTGTTGCCTGTCAGCTGCCAGAACGCAGGTCACAGCAAGAGGAGCCATGCCACCAAGGCTGACAACCTGACTTTGTTATCAGAAGACATCTGACTCCTACCAAGTTGTCCTCTGACCTCCATATGCACACCCCCTGCACACTTACAGCACATTTAAAAATTGGTATGTGTGGTATGTGTGCCCTTGCATGCACCATGTGTGACAACTCAAGTCGATGCCGGGCTCCTTCAAGGGCTCTCCTTTATATTTTTTGAGACAGAGGCTCTCTCTGAATCTGGAGTTCAGCAATTTAGCTATAGACTCTTGACTGGCGAGTCCCAGGCATCTTCCTGCTTCTACCTCCTTAGAGCTAAGGGTTACAGGAATAACACCATACTTGGCTTTTAACAAGGGTGCTGCGGATCTCAATTCAGGCTTTATGATTGCACTGTAAGCTCTTTGTCAGCCAAGTTCTGACAGAGCCACTGCTCCAGTAACAACTGAGAATCTTAGAGGTACAGTAAAGGTGTCTGACTTAGCGATTAAGAACACTTGCTGCGGGCTGGCAAGATGGCTCAGAATACTGACTGCCCTTCCGAAGGTCCCGAGTTCAAATACCAGCCGCCACGTGGTGGCTCACAACCATCCGTAAGGAGATCTGACCTCGTCTTAAGGTGTGTCTGAAGTCAGCTATGGTGTGTACTTATGTATAATAATAAAAAAATCTTTGGGCCTGGGTGAGAGGAACCAACCGGAACAAGCAGAGGTCCTAAAAATTCAATTTCCAACAACCACAACCACATGAAGGCTTACAACCATCTGTACAGCTAGAGTGTACTCACATACATAAAATAAATAAATAAATCTTAAAAACAAACAAACAAACACTTGCTGCTCTTACAGAGGATCTGGGTTTGATCCCAGCCCCCACAGGGTAGCTCACAGTTCCTATAATTCTAGTTCCAGGGGATCTTTTAGCCATAGTGGCCACCAGGCACAAATATGGCAACTAGTCTAACGTGTAGGCAATGCACTCATACGTATGCAAGTAAAATAAATTTTTTAAAAAAGATTTATTTATTATATGTAAGTACACTGTAGCTGTCTTCAGACACTCCAGAAGAGGGTGCCAGATCTATTTACAGATGGTTGTGAGCCACCATGTGGTTGCTGGGAATTGAACTCAGGACCTTTGGAAGAGCAGTCAGTGCTCTTAACCGCTGAGCCATCTCTCCAGCCCCGTAAAATAATTTTTTAAAAATTATTTATTTAATGTATTTGAATCATGTATCTGCATATACACCAGAAGAGAGTATCAGATCACATTACAGATGGTTGTGAGCCACCATGTGGTTGCTGGGAATTGAACTCAGAACCTTTGGAAGAATGGCCAGTGCTCTTCACTGCTGAGCCATCTCTCCAGCTCCCCAAATAAAATTATTTTAAATAAAAAAAAATAGGGCTGCAGAGATGGCTCAGTGGTTAAGAGCACTGACTGCTCTTCCAGAGGACATGGGTTCAATTCCCAGCAATCACATGGTGGCTCAGTAACTGTAACTCATACATTTGATACCCTCACAAAGGCATACATGCAGGCAAAACACCAATGCACACAGCACTGTTACTATTACCACTATTACCACTCATACCACCACCACCACCAATTATACAGCAGTACGCATGTGGGTCACTAGGAAATTTCTAGTGCTGTGGCTTTGAACTAACCAAAACAGGTAATAGCTAGTGTTTCATAAGAGTACGCTCTGCTTCTCTCCTACTATGTTGGGAGGATTAAGTGGTTTTCATTCCTGAGCACCTGAAACACAGTAAGTGCTCAATAAATGCTGTTAGCATTAACTGCTATTATTAGCTCCTCCCAGATTACGAAGGATTACTTTATTCCTGTGCATGGAATCTAGGACTTTGTACATGCTAGAAGGTGTTCTACCACTGATCCATATCCCAGCCCCTCATTGGGGGACTCTAGGCAGGGGCTCTACCACTGAGCCATGCCCCCAACCCCTCACTGAGGATGCTGTAGCCAGGTGCTCTACTGCTGAGCCACATCCCAGGCCCCCGGGAACTTTAGTTTAATGTCAGTTTCTCTCTATATAACTGGGGAAAGCAGAGAGTTGGTGCTTACCAAACAGAGCTGCATCACATTTCTCTGTGAGGTGTCTCCCACCTCTTGGCTACCACTTTCTTCCCAGGCTTGTCCACTACTGTCCCTGATACTTCTGTAGTACCTTCTCTATCTTGGCTCTGCTTATCTGCGATGTCAGTTCAACCATGGATCTGTTTGTCACCTCACTTTTATCTGTGAGCCACGTGGGTTGCAGAATCCAGGGCACACCGCTATGTTCACAGTTGGTGCTCAGTGAATGTGTGATAACTTGGGGTAGCTTTAATACCATAATTCAGAGGGCTGGGGCTGCTTGTTTAGTATTCACCCCCTTCTCAGTTCAGCCCCATTTCCGTGACCCCACCACCCACCCGAGGTGCAGGCCACGACCTTGTCCACTCCATGTGCCTTCATGGCTGTCACAATGTTCCGGGTGCCCTCGGACATTACTGTAGTGGGACCTTAGAGAGGACAGAGAGTGGCTGTCACTGGCAGGGGGCGGTGGTGGCGGTGGCAGGGGTGGCAAGGGTGGGGCTGGGGGCGGGGGTGGTGCTGGAGGCCGAGGTGCAGGGAGGGGCCGAGGGCAAAGGGGGGGCTCAGTACTGAGGTCGTTGCCAGTGCCCAGTAGCACGATGACAGCTTCCTGCCCAGCCACAGTCTTGTCCACATCGGCCGCCTGCCGAACATCTCCTACCACCACATGGGCTGGCTGGGGCCCTTCTGACGGCAGCCTGCTGGAGTCTCGAACCAGCACTGTCACCTCATAACCTGTGGACAAAGAGGAATAGAAAGGCGGGTCAGCGTGTTGGAGGGCGACTGTTTAGGGCCCTAAAGAGTGTTGTGAACCCTTAAATCTATTTTCTTCCCAGGGTTCTCCATTCCCAGCCTTATTCTCGGGTAATGGGCCTCAAGCTGGCAAATTAACAGTTGATATCTAGCTAGCTCTTAAAACAGGGCAACGCCTTCATGCTGGCTCACAAGTTATCTGAATGTAGTCTCCCTGTAACTATCCCTGGTTACCCCTCCCTGCCGTCCAGGAGGGAGACGGCTGACCCCTGGCATAGCACCTGCTCTATATTCTCCCATCCGTGGTCCTGGAGGAAAGGGAGAAACCAAACTCTCAAAGACTGAATGAAGCTGGGATTAGTTCCCGCCTTAGCCCAGGGCATCCCTAGTGTTCACTAAAGATAAAAACCCTAGTGGCTTCAAAGGTCAGTGACTCAGCTACTCAGAAGGTGGAGGTATGAGGATGGAACCTTCTGGGTAATTAGTGAGACTCTGTCTCAAAGAAAACTCAGTGGCAGAGCCCCTGCCTAGAATCCCCAGTGAGGGGCTGGGGGCGTGGCTCAGTGGTAGAGCCCCTGCCTAGAATCCCCCAGTGAGGGGCTGGGGGCGTGGCTCAGTGNCCCCAGTGAGGGGCTGGGGGCGTGGCTCAGTGGTAGAGCCCCTGCCTAGAATCCCCCAGTGAGGGGCTGGGGGCGTGGCTCAGTGGTAGAGCCTCTTCTTGGAATCCCCCAGCATGCTTGTCTAGCATAAATGAGGCCTTGGGTTCCACCCCTTAACTTGAAAAAAAAAATCGATGACAAACAATTAAAAGTCATCAAATAACTAAAAACTTTGCAGTCATTGTTGGTATCTGTCACAGGGATTTGTCTTTTAGTCTTAAGATATTACAGAAAAAGCAAAAATATAGATGAGTCTCCATTTCTGGATAGCTAATTTCACAAATGGATGATGGGAGATTTTACATTTTGATACAATGATGAAAATGTTGCTGCCGCTGCTAAATAACCTTTGGAGGAAGCAGGAGCAGAACGTAGGGAGCCCTTCACACTAAGTTCTATATCTTCACCCCCCCAGGCTGGCCGCAGACTCCTGTTCGTTCTGTCTCCATCTCCCATGTGCTAGTATAACAGGTGTGTGATCTCAACCTGATAGAGCCCAGGGCCTCATGCATGCTAGGGAGGCTACATCCACAATCACTGCAATTTTCATTTTGAAGCTGGATCTCCATCTTTTGCTCACACTGGCCTTTAACTGACTGTAGCCCACGCTGGTCTGACACTTAAGGACCATCTGTCTCAGTGTCCCGGGTAGCTGCAACTACAGGCCTGCCACACTGCACATTCATAACGTTCTATAAATGTTGTAAGTAACATTTCTAGAGTTAACCCACACTGTATCCCAGATACCAAACAGTTTGGACATATTCTCTGCTTTAACCCTTAAATCAACCCAGGTTTGGGATCCCAGCCCTACAGCAAGAGCTAGCTTTGTGGTGATCTGGGCAAAGGTTTTGATCTCTTTAGGTCCTTTAGGTCCTATGCTTATAACATTGGTAAGACGACACTGAAAACAGCATCTCCATGTTTTGTTTCTGTTTCCTTCCATTCTTTTCCATTTCTCACCCTTACCTTCCCTCTTTTCTTCTCCCCTCAGAAAACTCTCCCTGTCTCCTTCTCTCCCCACACCCCTTTCCGGTCTCATGTAGCCAGGTCAGCCTCAAACTCATTAAGTAGCCAAGGATAACTTTGAACACATGATTATGTGACATGAGACCTTGTCTCAAATAAAAACAAAACCCATATTTAAAATATGTTACTAGGGCACTGAATGTAAAAGATTCAAGTGGGATCCCTACCTCACAAAATACACAAAATGTAACCCAAGGGCCAGTGAGGTGGCTTAGCCAGTACAGGTGATTGCTGCCAAGCCTGACGATCTGAGTTCGATCCCTGGGATCCATATGGCAGAGGGAGAGAAGCAACCCCTCAGGCTTTTCTCCCCACCTCTAGGCTCACACTATGGCCACAATAGACACAATAAAAATGTCAAAAGTCTTTTTTTTAATTAACCCAAATGGTTAAAGATATAAATAAGTATAAGAGAAGACTATCAATTATTGGAAGAAAATATAAGAACACATCTTGATGGCCACATGTTAGAAGGTGGGATCTTAGCTATGACATCAGAAGCATAAAGAAAAAGCAAAACCAAATGATGGGGCTTCATCAAAATTGAAAACCTCGCATGTCCACGTGGGTGCATGAACACATGGGTGTGTGAACAGCTGGTGCCTTTACTCTCGGCAGCTGGAATTCAGTGAGTCTGTGGCCAGTCTGGTCTAAATAGTGAAACCTTGTTTCAAAAAACCCCAAATGAGCAAACTTTTGGTGCGTCAAAGACACCAATATGCCAAGCATAAAGGACAGAGCTGCTGAAAAGGCCTTTGCTACACCAGCAGGGATTCTACATCCAGGTTCCCTGCCAAGTCAGGAGAGAAAAGGGAAAGGAGTGGAACTGATCGGTAAACACCCGGATCCTAAAAAGAAGAGGCACGTGGTGGTGCACACTGGTAATCTCAGTGCTCTGGGGCAATCAGGAGGATCCCAGGGACTTAGTGGCCAGCCACCTGTCCCAGTGAGACCCTGCCTCAAGAATGGAAAAGACATGTTGGGTGGCTCCTGAAGAATGATAGGCCTCGCCGGGCGGTGGTGGCACACGCCTTTAATCCCAGCACTCGGGAGGCAGAGGCAGGCGGATTTCTGAGTTCGAGGCCA
>NC_034590.1:382553-384533 GCF_900095145.1 Mus pahari | reverse complement strand
AGAAGGAAAGAGAGAGAAAGGAAGGAAGGAAGGAAGGAAGGAAGGAAGGAAGGAAGGAAGGAAGGAAGGAAGGAAGGAAGGAAGGAGAGAAAAAGGCAAAAGGGCTGACAAGATAGCTCAGTGGGTAGAGGCATTGATGACCCAACAGAGATACCCAGGACCAACCTGAAAGTTGTCATCTGACCTCCATAAGTACACACACACAGTAAACAAATAAAATCTAGTTTAAAAAAAAAAGAAAGAAAAGAGAAAAGAGAAGAGAGTGTGGTGGTGTAGTCTCACCACATGGGAGGCAAGAGGATTATCTCAAATTAGAGGCCCCCCTGGTCCACACAGTGTGTGAGGACAGTCAGAACCATAGAGCTACATAGCATGACCTATCCTAATGTCTATAATTGCAACAACTATGAGGAAGATGCAGGAGGTCAAGAGTTCAAGGCCAGCCTGAGTCACATGAGACCTGGATTCAAAAAACCAAAGTCAATCCACTGACCAAACAGACAACTTACACATAAGATAGCACTTCACGGGCAGGAGAGATGGCTCAGTGGTTAAGAGCACCGATAGATCTTCCAGAGGTCCTGAGTTCAATTCCCAGCAACCACAAGGTGGCTCATAACTGTCTGTAATGGGATCTGATGCCCTCTTCTGGAGTGAAGACAGCTACAATGTACTCATATAAATAAAGATATAAATTAAAAAAAAAAAAAAGATACCACTTCACCCTATCAAGATGATGTAATGAAAAAGCCTGCAGGGTTGGCATTCCTCCCAGTGGGGGGGAACCCCTTCCGTGCTGTGCTGAGGGTAACCCTAAATGATGTGACACATCTGGGAGTTTTTCTCTTTCTTTTGTTTTATTTTTTTTAAAGATTTATTTATTTATTTTATTTATATGAGTATACTATCACTCTCTTTAGACACACCAGAAGAGGGCATGTGAGCCACCGTGTGGTTGCTGGGAATTGAACCTCTGGAAGAGCAGTCAGTGCTCTTAACGGCTGAGACATCTCTCTAACCCTTTTCTCTTTTTTAAATGATTTATTTTTATTTTATCTGCACTGGTGTTTTGAACAGACAGCTGTGAGTCACCATGGATGCTGGGAATTGAACCCTGGACGTCTGGAAGAGCAGTCAGTGCTTTTAACCACTGAACCACGGCTCCAGTTCCCCTCAGGCAGTTTTTCAAAAGATTACACATAGCCTGATCATGTGACCCAGCAGTTCTACCGTTAGATAACAGACTGAAGGGAAGCAAAAACATGTTTTCACCCCAAAATTCTTACATATATAGTGGTACTATCAGTTTTCGTAACATGTGCCAACTGCTTAATGGATAAACCCATACAGACACACAATGTGGTACCATTTGACAACAAAAGCAAACGATATATTGACTCAAGTTCCAACAATTTGAGGAAGAAAAAAATATGTATATATAGCTGTGTGAAAGAAACCAAGTCACGCTGGGTGTGGCGACTGGCAATGGTCTATAATCTCAGTGGTCAGGAAGCCCAGACAGAAGGATCAGGAGTTCAAAGCCAATCTGGGTTAGGGAGTGAGACCTTGCCTTAAAACAAACAAACTAGGGTCTGGAGAGATGGTTAAGAGCGCTTGCTGATCTTGTAGAGGATCCAGATCTGAGTCTCAGCGCCTACATAGCAGCTCACAGCTGTCTGTACCTCCAACCCCAGGGGATGTAATGCCCTTTTCTGATCTCTGTGGGCACAATATCCATACATATTAAGATACAATTTTTAAAAATTTTTAATTATTTATTCTTTGGTAGTGTGTGGGGAGGTGACAGACAGAGTCTCTTTATCTAGCACTGGCTGTTCTGGAACTCTTTATGTAGACCAGGCTGGTCTTAAACTCACAGAGATCTGCCTGTCTCTGCCTCTGTGCCACCATGATTATCCTTATTTATTTTTCTTTTTCTTTTTTTTAAGTTTTTTTTTTTTTTTTTTTTTTTTTTTTTTT
>NC_034590.1:377392-380838 GCF_900095145.1 Mus pahari | reverse complement strand
CCAGGGCTACACAGAGAAACCCTGTCTCAAAACAAACAAACAAACAAAATAACGGGCTGGTGAGATGGCTCAGTGGTTGAGTGCCAACTGCTCTTCCGAAGGTCCTGAGTTCAAATCCCAGCAACCACACACATGGTGGCTCACAACCATCCATAACGGAACCTGATGCCCTCTTCTGGAGTGTCTGAAGACAGCTACAGTGTACATACATAAAATAAATAAATAAATCTTTTTTAAAAAAGATTTTATTTACTTAACCTTTTGTTTCTTGTTAATTATGTGTTTGTGGCTATACAGTTGAGGGCGGGTGTATGTCTGTGCATTTAAGGGCAGTTGCCCATGGAGGCCAAAGGTGCTGGAGTTACGAAGTTGTCTGAGGTAGGTGCTAAGAATTGAACTCAGGGGGACTGGAGAGATGGCTCAGCAGTTAAGAGCACTGACTGCTCTTTTGAAGGTCCTGAGTTCAAATCCCAGCAACCACATGGTGACTCACAACCATCCGTAATGAGATCTGGCGCCCTCTTCTGGTGTGTCTGTAGACAGCTACAATGTACTTAAAATAAATAAATAAATCTAAAATTAAAAAAAAAAAAAAAAAAAAAAGAATTGAACTCAGGTCCTCTGCAAGAGCAGCAAGGGCTCTTAACTACTGAGCCATCTCTTTAGACCCCAGTTAATTTATAATAATAATTATTATTTCTGTTGTTGTTATTTTAAGACAGAATCTCACATTGTGGCTTAGTCTGGAACTGGAACTCATTGCAGGTCCCTGCCCAGGTCCATCCTGGTCCCTCCATACCTTGCAGTAAAACTCACATTGCTCAGGACAGCCTTTCTGGGCACTTCTGGCTCTGGCTTCTCCTCTCAGAGACACCATCCCTTCACCTACTGTACTTGGGCCAACTCCTCAGTTTACCTCACCTCGGCCTTTGCTCATGGTATGTGCTGTCTGCATCCGGCCCCTACACCTTCTTTCCCTGGATCTCTAAATCACTGGTCTTTGCTCCATCATGACTCTCTGCTGACCTAGGAATAACCAATAGCTCCTGGAGTCCAGGGGCTCACATTTGCTTTCAGTCTCACACCTCACAAACACAAGCTCAAGCTTCCGGCCCCCGTGCACCTGAGTTTCAGGATGGCCCTTGGCTGCTGAATAAGAAGCTGCAGGAAGCTCATTTGTTTCCTGGCCTAGACAGCTGCTTCTCATGCTCAATGTTAATCACAGCCAGCGCTCAGGAGGCAGGGGCAAGTGGATCTCTATGAGTTCAAAGCCAGTTCAAAGGTTAGTTCCAGGCCTGGCGGGGACTACACAGGGAGACACTGTCTCAAACGGGACAAAACAAACAAACAAAAAACCCAAGCAAACCACACAGTTCACGTTGAAATGAAAAGGGCAGGGCTGGTGAGATGGCTCAGTGGGTAAGAGCACCTGACTGCTCTTCCGAAGGTCCAGAGTTCAAATCCCAGCAACCACATGGTGGCTCATAACCATCCGTAACAAGATCTGACTCCCTCTTCTGGAGTGTCTGAAGACAGCTACAGTGTACTTACATATAATAAATAAAATAAATCTTTAAAAACAGTTTAATAAAAAAAGAAAAAGAAAAGGGCCACATGCAGGGCCTGAAGAGATGAGGCTCTGTGGTGACGAGCCCTTGCTGCTCTATCAGAAGATCTGGTTTCCATCCCCAGGACCCACAGGGCGGCTGACAATTGTCTACAGCTCCGTTTTTCAGGGAACCTGACCTCCTCTTCTGGCTTCCATGGCCACTAGGCACAAAAGTGATGCACAGACAACACATACATAAAAAAGAACAGTAAATAAAATAAAATGAAGCAAGAAGCACACACAGTTAGTAGCTACCAAACAGCACACATTCAGAGCTTATCCTTCCCCAAAGACAACTTCTGTGAGAGAATTAAAAGCGGGCTTTTATCCTTTTCATTTATCTTCATTCCTTACTAAATATTTTACATTTATTTTACCATGTGTGCACGTGTACATCTGTAAACTGTGTATGGCCAATGTGTGGGAGTCAGTCGTTTCTTTCTACCCATGTAGATCCTGGGGATGAACTCAGCTCATCAGGCTTGGCAGCAAGCCCTAAAATGTGTGCTGACTTTTTTCTTTAACAGTATCATTTGTTATTAACATTTTGTTCATGTTTCTTGTATCTATTTATTTGTCAGGGTGTCAGGCTGTATCCCTGACTGATGGTCAGGGAATTTACAATGTAGCTCAGGCTGGCCTTAAACCCTGTGCTGTTCCTGTTACCAGTCTCCTAAGTGCTGGGAGTATAGGTGTCAAACATCTGGTCAGGCTTTCTGTTAAGCTTTTATTTTTAAATAAACTCAGCTATAGAAAAGTTGCAAGATTCTCTCGACCTGCTTCCTCTTTTTACTTATAGTCATAGTATATGATATATATTTGCATAAAAATTCACACATGTACAAATCTGTCTTTCTCTTTCTCTTTCTACTTGAGAATAAGTTGCAAAATTCATTCACTTTTAAGCTTTTCTTTTCCGTCCTTCCTTTTTTATTTTTGGAGACAAAGTATTACACAAAACTGGCTGGCCTTGAACTATGTTTTCCAGAACTGGCTGCGAACTGACCTTCTACTCTCTGAGTCTTGGGAATATAGGATTTTCTTATCATTTCTCCAGCTCTTTCAATAATTAAAAAATAAAATAAAATAAAATCCTAACAGTCAATACAAAATTTCACTGCCTGACCAGTACACATAAATTCATATGTTATTCCAACATCTGGCATTCTGTAACCATCCTGGCAGGGATGCAGATGATAATCAGACCCACCCACCCCCACTCCAAAACTGCAACTTCCCCAAATGTCTCATGATGGCAGGAGAAGGAGGCTGGGGCCCTGTGCCAACCAGAAGAGGAAGAGATTTCCTGGCTCTGACAACTTGTCAGAGCACCTTGGAGGACACAGGGGACAACAAGATGATGGCGGTGATGACCACACCATGACCAAGAAAGACTGCGTATGCAAGGGTACCTCTTGCATTCTCTTTAAACTTGTAGCTTTCATCACGACCTTGAAAGATGGGTCTGAGTAGCAGAGGAGCTTCCCGGCATGTCTACATTAAATTCATCTCCGGATTTCTGAGTTCGAGGCCAACCTGGTCTACAAAGTGAGTTCCAGGACAGCCAGGGCTATACAGAGAAACCCTGTCTCAAAAAAAAAAAAAAATTATCTCCTTTTTCTGCTTTCACTATTAGTTTTTCTCACTAATTGTCCTACTGAGGTCATGTGGTTAGACCTGGCTGCCAGGGACTAGGCCCAGATTCTATAGCCTTCCACAGCAACTTGATACATTTTGATCTTTTGTGACCAATTTAAAAGAGTCTAGCATTCACACTGAGCCCTAGTTTGAAAAGTCCTAGACTGTAACAATTTTACAAAGTAACAAAGTAGTCATT
>NC_034590.1:337953-377293 GCF_900095145.1 Mus pahari | reverse complement strand
ACAGGGTTTCTCTGTGTAGCCCTTGCTGTCCTGGAACTCACTTTGTAGACCAGGCTGGCCTCGAACTCAGAAATCTGCCTGGCTCTGCCTCCTGAGTGCTGGGATTAAAGGCGTGGGCCACCATGTCCAGCTACAAAGTAGTCATTTTTATCATACTAAGAAAGGGAAACTGAGGCAGGTCCGGATAACTAGCCATGAGCACACAGTTAGTGGGTAGAGAAAACCAGAGTTACATTCAAGACTGGGCTATAATCTTTATATCTGAGTTCAGTTGGTCAAGGAGTATAAGCACCCACTGGTCATGAGCCTTGGTTCTAAGCACTTTCTGCATTGTCAGTCATTTCATCAGTGTCCCAAGGCCATCCCTGTTTGTGTTGTTGTTGTTGTTTTTGAGACAGGGTTTCTCCGTGTAGCCCTGGCTGTCCTAGAACTCACTCTGTAGACCAGGCTGGCCTCGAACTCACAGAGATTTACCTGCCTCTGCCTCCCCAGTGCTGGAATTAAACACTTGCACCACCACTGCCCAGCTAGCAACCTCTGTTTATCTGTTATTCTTATTTTGTGTGTGTGCATGTATGGACGTCAGAGATCAAGTTCTTCTGAGTTGGTCCCCTCTTTCTGGGAATTTAACTCAGGTTGTCAGGTACCTTTACCGCTGACCCGTCTGTCCAGCCCACAACTATTGCTTCAACATTGGTCTTCTTTTCTTTCTTTTATTTATTTATTTTACAGATATTTAGGTCTTTAACTGTAGATGACAAAGCATTTGGTCACATCCCTGTGGTATGTGGTAGACCTGGCTGCTTAAATGTGCAGGATGAACCCAGAGTTTGTTTGTTAGACCCTTGGTCCTACAAAATGACATTGAGGGACTAAAACCCAAGCCCTACTTGTTTTCCTTGATTGTGCAGTGTCTTGGGCATGCTAGGCCATGGGGCCTACTGAGCCACGCCCCCCTCAAGCCTCTTCTCACAAGTGTATCCCAGGCAGGCGCTTCATCTCTGAGAGCTATATCCCCTAATCCCTTCCTGCCTCTTATTTTTCTTTCTTTCTTTTTTTTTTTTTCTCTTCCTGTTTCTGACAGGTTTTTCTGAGCCACAGAGAGAAAAAGGCCAGGCCTCCCGGAAATCCTTCATGCAGTTTCGGCTGTGACCAGCAGGGTGAGCCATCGGTAAACAGTGGCATTGGGGATTGAGGTATTTAACAGGATACTCCACAAATTCATGGTGACACAGCGTTTGTCAACTTCTCTCTTCCTTTCCCTGTTCCTCCCTAGAAATGATTTTTCAGCAGCTTGCTTTTGTTTTGCTGTTTTGACATAGGGTCTAAGGTTGCCCACGATGGCCTTGAACTTGCTGCGAAGCCAAGGATAGGTTTGATCATCTCCTGAGTCGCCTACCTCTGCCTCTCCAGGGGTGGGGGAAATTACAGGTCTACAACCTCCACAGCCAGCCTGTAGTTTGTTTTCACTGGGAGACCCAGGGCTCTCTCCTTTGCCATGAATTAAGGCCCTCATTAAGTCCCTGGGGGAAAGAATAGCCCACGGGGGTGGGGGAGGTAAGGAACTTCTAGAAAAAGCCTCACCCAAAGCAGGAGCTGTGCTGGGAACCAGCAGGGACTGGGCTCCTGGTGGCCTCCACCCTTTTGGGGCACCCTGATAGTCAATATCTTAAGAATAGCTAGGGCTAGCAAGGGTGTGGCTCTCTATCTGGAACTTTCAGGTCTGGTCCAGAGTTAACTTCTAGACTGAGGAGCCGGGGGATGCTGGGGGATCCTGCGCCCTCCCCTCGGGCAGCCCCAAAGCTTTTGCTCAATGTCCTTCCCAGGACTGCAGTTCTTAGACTGTCCCTCTCTTCTAGTGTGACCGCTTCCATTCTCTTCGAAGTAACTTGCTGCCTAACCTTTTCGATTTTCTGTTCCAGTGACCAAACTATGAGCCTGCGGACAGTTTTTTTAAGTGCTTAAGACCATGGTCCGGAGTTCAAATCCCAACACAGCCATGTACCAGCAAGACCTCTCTGCCTCAGTTTTCTTATGTGTCAAGCTGGGTAACACATTAGTTCTCATTCCAAATGAGGGTCACCAGGAGATGGCCCGGCTGGCTGGATGCCAAGTTAGTCCTGGCTCAGAAAACCCTTTCTGGGTGTGCTAAGGCCGCCACCACAGTCACATTTCATAAGAGGCCCTGGTTTGCACAGAACGGTCAGAGGAGTCCTCCAGGTTCCCACAGTTAATTCCTTAACGCCTTGAACTCACATAACGCTGATTCTCGGAGTCCTCCGTTTCTGCCCCCGTGACCACTTGCTACCCACAGGCTGGGGCACACACCACCCCGTGTGGTCTCTGCCCGGCCCCAGGACGACCTTTCCCAAAGCTCCACCCGGTGTTGAAGACTTCCCCCACCCGCCCCGGCTCCTGCCTGCTTGCACCGCCTGCGCCAGTGTGGTGAGCCCGGTCCTGCCGGTGGCACCGAAGATCGCGATCTTCTTGACAGTCATGCTGTGGGGTCCAGGGCCGGAAAAGCTGAGAACTCCAAGGACGCGCGGGAACACAGTGGCTGCAAGGAGGCGCGCTCCGGGTCCTTCTCGACACAGAAGGAGGGGGCGGGACCAGACAGGGTTCCCGCCTCGGCCTCGCCCCCCAATTTTGGGTTCAAAGGGCGGGACCGAGGCGATTACGCCTCCCCCTGGAAAGAGCGCGAATAGGCGGAGGAGGAGTCAAATTGCATTACCAGACCCCCTTCTCCGATAGGCGCTTAGAAGAAGCCACTCCTCCTTCTAGGGAAGGGAGGGGGCGGTGCTAGGGTAGTTTGTCACTCAGTGCTCAGCGTACTAGAGACAGCCACCCTTAGTGGGCGGGGCTGAGCAGGGCGGGGCCGGCAGGGGCGTTACGCCCACCGTGCTCTCTTCGCTCACGCCCCCTTACAGACACTTAGGCTCTGAGATGGTCCTCTACCAAAGCGTCCTCCCAACAAGCAAGAGGGGTGTGTGGGGTGATTCTGTGCCTGTGTGACCCTCAGTGACCACAAGGGACAGCATGGTTGTGGGCGACACCCTGTTTCACTCCTTGTGTTGCAATGTGAGTTGTGTATAGAGATCGTTCATGTTATTTGGCGTCCGTGGGGTGATACTGTGAGGGGTACTCAGCCTGTGTGATATGGTACGAGTGTGAGGTAAGCTGTAATGGAGTGTGATACTTTCGGATTAGGGAGGTTTGGGACGCCACATGGGTGTGTGATAATATGATCCCATTTATGTGTGACTGTATGTGACATTTACTGAGATTCCTTTTGTGTCTTGTTGAGACCCTGATGTATGGGTGTGTAGCAACACAGGGTGTGTCATCTTTTGTGCCTAGGCTACTGGTGTGACATTTTAAGAATGTAAGACTATGCAATTGTGAACTTTGTGTTGTGTGAGCATAGACACTCCGTGACACCTTGGAGGTGTGTGACATGTCTGACTGTATGTGTCATTGGAAGTGGTGGCTGTATGTGAATGTGTTACAGTGTGTGGTCCTGCAGAGCACTATTCCATCCTGGGACACTGTTCAAGTGATTTCATGTGATCCTTATTGTGGTGGTGGCCTGCAGGGCGCTATTTACTGTATTGGTGACTACTGGTGATATCTGAGTATCACTGTTAGTGGTGGCTATATCTGAGTGTGTCACAGTGAATGACCCTGCAGGACACATTCCAGAGAGGAAAACATTGCAAGTGACTGCGTGTGACAGACAGTTAGAAGGTTTGACCCTGACTGACCCCGTACGAAGGAGTGACACCATGAGAGTATGCATGTGGAGAGAGTGTGTGTGACGTTGCCAGGGGCCCGGTGTATGAGTGGCAGTGTGGGAGTGTGTGACGCTGCCTCGAGCGCTCGCGAGCGCGGCTGTGCATCACACGCGTGGCCCGGTGTGTGACAGCGCGGGCGGCGGGGCGGCGTGCGGGAGGGGTCCCGGGGGCGTGCGGAGCGGCTGCGGCGCGTGGGGGGAGGCGCGGCGGCGGCGGCGCATGCGGATCTGGCCGAGCAGCGGGCCGGTGGGGCCGAACAGAACCGGGCCCGGCCCGGCGACGAACGCCCGCAGGGAGGGCGGTGCTGTGCGGCGAGCATCCGGGACCGCATCGGCGGCCGGCGCCCAGGTGAGCGGCGGTGCGGACGGCGGCCCCTCCCCAGCATCTCCCCACCTGACCCATCATCCTCCCCCGCAAGCTGGCGGACCGGAGCCCGCGGGTCTGTTTAGCCGGATAGAGGCTTACGATCCAATGAACCCCCTCACCCTCACCTAGCTCAGCCTCTGAACCAGGCGTGGGTCACCCCAAGGCCTTGTCCTTCCCAGGCCCCCCTCCTCCGCACGGTGACTGGACCACTGGGGCAGAGAGGCTAGGCTTTGGAAGGGTTAAAGCCTCGGATCCCACTCGCAGCTCAGCTCCCCACCGGCTCTTGCTGGAGCCCGCAGGACCCCTTTTCCTATGCACCCTGGAAAGGCCAGAGCTGCAAGCTGGGCCCGCAGAGAGCTCACCAAGTGCTAAGCGCCTCCTCTGACCCAAGTATCCTCCATTTGGGGATACCGTTGTGACCACCCATTAATAGGAAAGGAAATCAAAGCACAGAGACACCGACTTCCACACCGCCAGAATAAAGCATTGAACCCATCTCTTTTTGACTCTTGACCAGACCCGACTTGCTAAGATATGAGACCAGAGAGGTAAAACTCAAAGCTGGCTGGCTGTGTGTGTCAGGGGTGGAGCACATGGCTGTGTGAGGCTCTGGATGGGATTCAGACACTATGAGAAGAAGAGAATAAGGAGAGCTGTGGACTGAGAGGCTTGGTGTACCAGATTCCATGGTTGCTGAGTGAGCAACTCATTTCATCTCCAGATGTCCTTAGGATTTTCACAGATGAAGACCAGACAGGGCAAGTGACTTGGCTGAGGTCACACAGGTAGTCGTAGGTAGCCATGTGGTCACTCACAGCTTTCTATGAAAGAAGAGAAGAAGAGCAGTGGTTTTAGGGTGCCCACCTAAAGGAATAATCTACCGTTGGCCACAATCTACCACCTACTTAGCATCTTAAACTCTCCTGAGTTTGAGGCTGTCTGGGTCTTTTGAAAAGAAGTGTATTATTCTATTTTTACAGTCTTAGAAGTAGGACTGGGGTGTGTATGTGGGGGTTGTGTTGGAGACATACTTGATGTCACCTACCTCCTAAAATAGGTATTTATGATATATCAGGGTTCAGGAGGCAGACAGTACATCAGGCAGCTATTGGTACGGGAATGCTGCTGCGTAACAAAGTACCCCTCCCAACTTACTATCTTAAAATGCTAAGCATTTACTTAGCTGTAAAGTCAAGAGTTTAATAACTTAAGTTAGACCTGATTGTTCAGTTTTTCAGGCCTCAACTGGGCATACTCAAGTTTTAGAGTTGTTATAGTGGTGGTGGTGGGGCATCATTAGTTGCTGCAGCTGGCTTTGGCTGGAGAGTTTGTGGTCCTGGACCTACTCTAGTCTAGCATCACACTTAGCCCAAGCAATCTCCTTTTTTAAGGCTCAGGACTGGCCAGCCATTTCCTCCCACTCAACTCTGCTGGTCAAAGCAAGTCCCATGTTAGAAGCCAGGGTCAAAGAGAAAGACATACCCCTAGGTACCCATAGACATTTCATCCCTAGGACGATGGAGAACAAAAGGATTACACAGCAAAAGGTGGTGATTGCAGGGGTGAACGTTCGAGGACAGTAATAAGCTCAATTTGTGTCCCAGATGCTGAATTAGCTGTATAAGTCATGCAAGTGGGTGGATTCCTCCATGCCTCAGTGTTCACATCTATAAAATGGGCCAATGATAACTGATCACTAAGGAGTTAAACACATGGATGCATACAAAATTCTGAGCAAAGCAAGGGCTCAGATATGGTCACTCTTGTCATTACTGCTGTGTTGCGGAGCTCTGTGAAGCTCTGTGTTAGTGTTCACCAAAGAATACTGTGACTGTTTGGTGGACTGTAGCTGGCTCTAACACGGGATCATTACAGCTGCTCTCTGAAGTGGCCAGGCTGAAGGTTATTATTTTAGCGGCTTAACTTTTTAAAAAAAGATTTATTCATCATTTGGTACTATGATTTATTTTATTTATGTTATGTGTGTTTGCTTGCTTGAGTTTATGTGAACCTTGTGTGTGCAGGAGCTCACTGAAATTACAGGTTTTAGCTCCCTCGTGGGTGCTGGGAACTGAACTTGAGTCCTCTGCAAAAGCAATAAATGTTCTTAACCACTAAACCATCTGTCTCTCTCTCTGTCTCTCTCTGTCTCTCTGTCTCTCTCTCTCTGTCTCTCTGTCTCTCTCTCTCTCTGTCTCTGTCTCTGTCTCTCTCTCTCACACACACACGTTTTTCTTTTTCTTTTTTCTTTTTTTTTTGAAAGAAAACTAGGGAAGCAGAGGCAGGCAGATTTCTGTGAGTTCAAGGCCAACCTGCTCTACATAGTGAGTTCCAGGACAGCCAGGGCTACCCAGAGAAACTCTGGCAGGGGGTGAGAAAGAAAAAAGAAGCAGGGTCTCCTGTAGCCTAGTTGGGTCTTGAACTTACTGTGTACTTGAGGCTTGTACTCATCCTCATCCTCCTGCCTCTGCCTCCCAAGTAGAGGATCATCATCCACCAGGCCCAGCTGTGTGTGTGTGTGTGTGTGTGTGTGTGTGTGTGTGTGCATGAAAGTTTGTATGCAAATGCACATGCACAAGTCAGACATCTACAGCTGGGTGTGTTCCTCCGTCCCTCTCTAGCTTATTTATTTTTAAAGATAGGGTCTCTCTGGCTCAGTGGGTAAGAGCACAGACTGCTCTTCCAAAGGTCCTGAGGTTCAAATCCCAGCAACCACATGGTGGCTCACAACCATTCATAACAAGATCTGACACCCTCTTCTGGTATGTCTGAAGACAACTACAGAATATAATATATAATAAATAAATCTTAAAAAAAAAAAAAAAGATAGGGTCTCTCGTAGAACCCGCCTCACTGTCTGACCAGTAAGCTCCTAGGACCCATGTGTCTCTGTCCTGGGCATTACTAGCTAGCTTTACAGATGTATACCACTGTGCCCCACTTTTTACATGGGTGCCAGGGATCTGAACTCAGGGCCTCATATTTGTGCTGTAAGCATTTTACTGACAGTCCCAGATGATGATGATGATGATGATAATGATGATGATGATGATGATGATGATGATGATGATGATGATTGAGACTAGGTCAATGGTCTAGTTGGCATGAAACTTGCTATGTATGTTAGACGCCTCCAATTCACAAAGACTTGCCTGCCTCTTCTTTCTAAGTGGCTGGGATTAAAGGTGTGTGCCACCATGCCTAGTCTGTCTTCTTCTTCTTCTTCTTCTTCTTCTTCTTCTTCTTCTTCTTCTTCTTCTTCTTCTTCTTCTTCTTCTTCTTATCATTATCATTATATACAGTGTGTGTATAGGTGCACAGGTGCATAGATGCCTTCGAAGGCTAGAAATCAACCTTGGGTGTCATCCTTCAGGTGATGTACACGTTGTTTGTGAGACACGCCCTTTTCTTGACTGGAAGCTCCCAGATTAGGCTGCCTGGCTAGTGAGCCCCAGGATCTGCCTGTTTCCACTTCCCTAGTGCTGGGATTACAAGCATGCACCACTCTACTGTTGGCTTTTATGTGGGCACTGGGGATTGAATTCAAGTCCTATGCTTCTGAGAAAAGCACATTACCCACTGAGCGGTGTCCTTAGTCCCTATTATTTGATTTTTTTTTTTTTTTTGAGACAAAATTTAGCTAAAAGTAGCCTAGGTTAGCCTGAAATTCGTGATCTTCTTGCCTCAGCCTCTCAACTATGGGAGCACAGGCTTTGCCCCATCACAATTGGCTTTTAGTCAGACTGAGACAGGGCACAGAATATCTGGGCGCTCACTGTGAGAATTGGGTCCTCTGAGCTCAGCCTGTTTCCCCGCACTAATCTTCCTCTCCCTTCCAGGCCCTGCCTTCCCCAATGGCACAAGTACCAGGGGAAGTGGACAACATGGAGGGCCCAGCAGCCTCCAACAATAACAACCCCTCAGCCCGCTGGGAGAGCCCAGATCGGGGCTGGGATCGGGAGCCTCCGGCAGCTGCCAACGCTGCCGCTTCGCTCTTTGAGTGCTCTCGGATCAAGGCTTTAGCAGGTACCTGGAAAACAGGCCTGGGATGGTGGACGGGACATGGGGCCACGAGAGCGCACCTGTACCTCTCGATGGCTGGGAGACAGAAGGAGTTGACCCAGCACTGGAGTTCCTTGACTAGCTCTACCAGTGAACTTCCCACTGAGATGAGACTGTTCTGTATCTGGTGTCTAATGGGGCTGCTGCTCATCTACGTGGCCAGTGAACACTCCCAAGTGTGGCCAGTGCACCATGCTTTAAATTCTACCTAGTTCTGACTGATTTGAATTAAAATACTGAGATGGGACTCGGGACTGCTGGGCGAGGCACAACTTTCTTTTTTTCTTTTATTTTTGGTTTTTCGAGACAGGGTTTCTCTGTGTAGCCCTGGCTGTCCTGGAACTCACTCTGTAGGCCAGGCTGGTCTCGAACTCAGAAATCTGCCTGCCTCTGTCTCCCAAGTGCTGGGATTAAAGGCCTGCGCCACCACTGCCTGGCCTTGATTTTTTATTTTTTAAAGACAGTAATCTTTCTATGAGCGCTGACTCTTCTGGAGTTTGCTGTCCCAGACCAAGATTGCCATCTGACTCAGAGAACTGCCTGCCTCTGCTCCTGACTAAATGCTTGCAAAGACCTGAGACACCACATTCCAGCCCTCACTTTCTCCTCTTGAGGCAAGCTCTTACAGTACAGCCCAGAAATTTGTATCATTCCTCCTGTCTTGACTGTAGAAGCTATGAAGCTTGCCCTGAAGGGTCAAATGGCTGGATTTTAGTACTTTTGAAAAAATAGTGTTTCCATTTAAAATATAATTTATTATCTGAAATTATGTGCAGGCATGTGTTTGGTGCCTGTGGGTCTGTGCACGTGTGCTCTCAACCACTGAGTCAGCTCTCCAGACTCTTTGTTTTCATTATATTAATTAATTAACCAATTAATTAGTGTGTTTGTCTGTCTGTCTGTCTGCACATGGGACAGCACCATCATGTGGATTCCAGAGATTAAATCAGGTTACCTGAGTTGGTGGCAGGCATCTTTATACACTAAACCATCTTGCTGGCTCAAGACTTTGGGGTGTTTGTGTGTGTGTGTGTGTGTGTGTGTGTCTAAATGTTCTTCCACGAGGAAGGTGTAAACAATGTCTGTCGCTCCTTCCTAAGGTCTCAATGACAAGCCAAGGTATGTTGCCACCAAAATTCGCCTTTGGGCACCAGTGAAGGTGCTTATGTAGAGAGCATAGATGAGGGGTCTCACAGCAGTGTGGGTTCTCCCTTCCCAAAGCCCCACTAGAAGGGCTTTACCCTGCAGGGATGACAGCTTTCCTATCGATGATGTCCCTGCCTCAGTCTTCCCTGGACTCTAGCCCCCGTAGCAGCAATGTACAATTATGGCAGAGTTGCATTCATTTTGTGGTATGGAACAGCTGGATAATCAGATAAGGGGGTCTCAGGATGCTCCCTGCCCCTCCTGTGAGGAATGTCAGCAATCAGAGCTGTGTTGACCTTTTCAAGTTTGACACAACTCAACTCCCAAGAATGGTGGCTGTTTTTCTCTCAGGAGAGTCCTCTACAACACTGTGTGTAATTTAATTTTAAATATAAAAAAGTTTATGTGTGCTAGGTGGTAGGTAGTACTACACACCTTTCATTCCAGCACTCAGAGACAGAAGCAAGCAGATCTCTGAGTTGGAGAGTTCAAGGACTGCTGGGGCTACACAGGGAAACCCTGGCTCAAACAAAACAAAACAACAACCCAAACCCCTCAAATCAAAACAAGTTTATGCACGTGCATGTTTTGCCTGCAGGTCGGTTTGTGTGCAGTGTGTATGCAGTACCCCTAGAGACCAGAAGAGGGTGTCTGGCAGCCCTCCTCTATCGTCTTTGAGGGAGCGTGTCTCCTTGACCCCGGGCTAGTCTTTTCCGAGCTAGTCTTGAAGCCAAAAACTCTAGTAATCCTGTCGTTTCTGGTCATCTCAGAGCTGGGGTCACAGGCCTGGATGGGATGCCTGGCTTGTTATATATGTGCTGGCATCCAAACTTCAGGTCCTGGTATTGTATAAGCGAATGGTAGTAACCACGGAGCCTTCTCTCCAGCCATTTTTCTCTGCTTGTTTTGCACTGTGTGTGCACATGAGGTACATGCGTGGGTGCTCTTGCCATGGCATGCGTGGCGTGTGGAAGTCAGAAGACAACTCTGTTGAGTTAGTCTGTCCTTCCACTTCTAACTGGATCCCAGGGATTGAACTCAGGTCACCAGACTTGCACAAGCAAATGCCTTTACCCACCAAGCTATCTCACCAGAGCTGTTTCCTTTCCTTTCTTTCTTTCAAAAAATTATTATTATTATTATTACTAATACAAGATCTCATTTATATCCCATGTCAGTCTCCTGAGTACTGGGATTGCAGATGTGTGTCACCACATACCTAATAACAGTGTCTCGCTTTGTGGCTTAGGCTGCTCTCAAACTCTCAGTGTTTCTGCTCAGCTTCCCGACTACTAGGATGACAGACATTGTCACTGTGCCTGGTGCCCTGCACTCTCATATGTCTTTGGCTTATTCACTCAGTATGAAGCATGTGAGTTTCAGCCACAATACCCTGTCCTCACAGTCTCTTTCCTTGCCGTCTAATAGTCCACAGTGTAGACATACTGCAGCCCAGCTGTCTAACAGTCCACAGTGTAGACATACTGCAGCCCAGCTGTCTAACAGTCTACAGTGTAGACANTGTAGACATACTG
The DNA here is from genome assembly GCF_900095145.1 of Mus pahari. Lineage (NCBI taxonomy): Eukaryota > Metazoa > Chordata > Mammalia > Rodentia > Muridae > Mus > Mus pahari. Next base: position 366,393 of record NC_034590.1, on the reverse strand, counting down.
CAGCCCAGCTGTCTAACAGTCTACAGTGTAGACATACTGCAGCTCAGCTGTCTAACAGTCCACAGTGTAGACATACTGCAGCTTGCCATCTAATAGTCCACAGTGTAGACATACTGCAGCTTGCTGTCTAATAGTCCACAGTGTAGACATACTGCAGCCCAGCCGTTTACCATTGCCATGCTTTTGAGTTGCTTTACGTTGGGACTGTTGCAGATGGGGATTCTGTCAGCTTCTAGCACAGTTTTTGGTGGAGCATACACATTTCTGGGTTCTCAGTGGTAGGAAAGCTGTGGTGAAGTTTGTGGCAGGGGCATGTGAGGTAGGGAATCCTTACATCTTGATAGATCAGAAACAGATGGAGCAAGTAGGAGCTGGTTAATCTTCCACTCCACACATAACCATCTCTTTATACTAGCCTGATCCTGCAGCCTTCAAAAGAGGACAATTAGAAACAACAAGGAAACAAACAAACAAAAAAAACAAAAAGAAAACAACAATAACAACAAAAAGGAAGGAAGCCGGGCGTGGTGGCACACACCTTTAATCCCAGAACTTGGGAAGCAAAGGCAGAAGCATTTCTGAGTTCGAGGCCAGCCTGGTCTACAGAGTGAGTTCCAGGACAGCCAGGGCTATACAGAGAAATCCTACCTCAAAAAAAAAAAAAAAAAAAAAAACAACAACAACAAAAAAAAAAAACAAAAAAAACAAACCCAAAAAACCAAAACCAAAACCAAAACAAAATAAAAGGAAGGAAGGAAAGGAAAAAGTTCACTAACTGGGGGACCTTGTGTTAAAAAACTAGGAGACGTTTCAGAATCAAGCTATAGCAGTGTATATCTGATTTAATGGAAATGGTCCATTTTCTTTGTTGTTGTTGTTGTTGTTTTCTTTTTAAAACCATTTTCCATCCCCATCAGGACTGTGTGAAAGATTACAGGCAGGCCTGTGTCTATACCTCAGCACTCTCAGCACGTGGGTAGTCTAGGCAGGAGGATGAAGAGAGCAAGGTCATCTTGGCTACTTAGAGGACAGCCTGGTCCACATGAGACCCTGTCTGAACAAAACTTTGATCTGCAGGTGGGGGCCAGAGGTTGACATTGCAAGTCTTCCTAACTTGCTCTTGGTGTCATTTTTTTTTTTTCTTTTAAAATAGATAATCTCTCAATGATCCTGGAGCTTGTCAGTTTGGCTAGACTGGCTGACCGGCAAGCCCTGTAGACCAGGCTGGCCTTGAACTCTGAGATCCCCTTGCCTCTGCCTCCCGAATAAGGGCCTAACTTTTAAACATAGGTTCTGATGCACCAAATTCGGGTCTCTGTGCATGTGTGCATGTGTGTGTGGGCAAACACTTTCAGATTGCCCTCCCCCTCAAACCCTTTAGCATAGATTTCAAAGCATGGGGAATGTAAGGGCTTAGAGATGCTAGGGGAAGAATAGGATATAACCAAGCTCGGGTATGGGCTCACAAAGACAACTGTTAAAGTCTTACTCATGACATCTTTGAATGAAGTCTGGTAGTCCAGGCCTGGAATTCCATCCATTGGGAAATAGAGGCAGGAGGATTAGGATTCAAGGTCATCCTTGGCTCCATAGCAAGTTTAGGGCAGTCCTGAGCTATAGGAGATGCTGTGTTACAAATGGGCTGGAGAGATGGCTCAGCTGTTTAGCATACTTTAAGCTTTTTTTTTTTTTTTTTTTTAAAGATTTATTTGTGAGCCACCATGTGGTTGCTGGGATTTGAAGAGCAGTCAGGTGCTCTTACCCACTGAGCCATCTCACCAGCCCTACTTTAAGCTTTTGTAGAGGACTCATGTTCACTTCCCATCACACTGTAACTCCAGGTTCAGGGAATCTGGCACCCTCTTCTGGTCTCTGCAGGCATCAGGCACACATGCAGTGCACTTAAACTCAACACAGGTATAACAGTTACATTAAAAGAAATAGATATAAAAAAGAAGAGGAAAGCCGGAGCGGTGGTGCACACCTTTAAGCCCAGCACTTGGGAGGCGGAAGCAGGCAGATCTGTAAGTTTGAGGCCAGTCTGGTCTACAAAGAGAGTTCCAGGATCTCAAAAACACAACAAAACAAGAGGAAAACAAAACAAAACGGGCTGCATGTGGAGGTACATGCCGCTCATTACACCAACAGGGAGGCCGAAGCAGGTCGATCTATGACCCTCTTTCAAACAAACAAACAAACACAAAATCAAACAACAACAACAACAACAACAGAGCGAGAAGAAAAACAAATCTTTGATGAGAGAGTACTAGTACAGGCAAGCGGTAACAGCGCTCCGGAAGTGGTAACGGCGCTCCGGAAGCTAAGGCCGGCGCACAGGAAGCTCAAACCTTGCCTGGGTAGCAAAGTTAGTTCAAAGTCAACCTGCACAACTTATTGTGATTGTTTCAAAACCAAAAGTAAAAAGATGGCTGGGGGGTAGCTCAGTAGTGCACCTGCTTAAAATCCCCCAGTGAGGGACTAGAAGCATGGCTCAGTGGTAGAGCGGCCCGTGGCTCTCTAGCTTGTAGGAGTTAGGGAAGGATTGGGAACGACAAAATACAATTTCCTTTTTTTCTTTCTTTCTTTTTTCTTTTTTTAGGCTTTTAGTTATGAAATGCAGACTCATTGGAACTTAAAACAATGGAACAAACAGGAAGTGATCAATCACTGTATTTATAATGAGCACAGGACACTTGGGAAGCAGGGCAAGAGGATTCCCTTGACAGTATCAGTCTCAGAGTGAGACCTTGTCTCAGAAAACCACACACAGGGACGGAGAAGTGCTTCAGTGGTTAAGAGCCTCGGTTGGCCATCCCAAGGGCCTGGGTTTGATTCCCAGCATCCATATGACAGCTCCCAACAGTCTATAACTCCAGTTCCAGGGGTCCTATTCCCTCTTTTGATCTCAAAAGGCACCAGATATGCACATGGTACACATACATACATGTAGCCAAAGCAGAGTATACATAAAATTGAAAAATAATTAGTTTTAAAAATTAAATGTGCAGATTTCTTCATACTGTATTACTCAGGGACTTTATGCCTAACGGCATCATGCTCTCACTGTATGTGGTGTTTCTCTTTCTTGATGTCCATGATCCAGAATATCAAGTGGAAAATTACAGAAATAATGATTACATTATAGTATACATTTTATTAGATCACATCATTTTTCTGTTCCACTTAATTAATTAATTTATATTGTTTTGTTTGTTTGCTTGTTTTGAGACAGTCTCTCTCCATATCCCTGACTGTCCTAGAACTTGCTCTGTAGACCAGGCTGATCTCTAAGTCATAGAGATCCTCCTGCCTCTGCCTGCCAAGAGCTGGGATTAAAGGCCACTGTTTTTTGGTTGGTAGAGTGAGGCTGAGATTACCTTTCACAGCCAAGTCTGGCCTTCAACTTCTAACCCTTTCACTTTGCATCCCACGTTGAGGTACAGACCATCACACCAGCCTGCAAATTCAAGTTTTAAAACCTTTTAGTTTTAAGCTAGGCAAGTGGTCCATGCTTGTGATCCTGATCTGGGAAGGCTGAGGCAGAAGGATGGTGAGTTCAAGGCTAGCCCATGCTATAAAGTAAGAATCTATGTCAACAAGTGAATAAATTAGTGAATATAAGATATTTAAAGTATAGCTCAGATTATAAGATGCTACATGAAGAAAAAGAAAAGCATCTAGGCATAGTGTTCATGCTTCTTGTCATTCCTGGATTTGAGAGGCGTGAGGAGTGAGAATTTAAGGCCAACCTCAAAGCAAGTTCAAAGCCAACTTGTAATACATGTGACAACAAGTTTAAAAAAAAATAAGAAAGAAGGAAAGAAAGAAAGAAAGAGAGAAAGAGAGAGAGAGAGAGAGAGAGAGAGAGAGAGAGAGAGAGAGAGAAAGAAAACAAGGTCAAAGAGATGGCTTAGTGGTCAGATGTGTGATGTAAACCTGAGTTCAACATCTGGGATTCAAATCTCACTTCGTGGAGGAAAAGTTCTGACTCCCACAGATTGTCTATGAATTCTCTACAGGCAGTGTGTGGCACACGTGTCCCAGCACTCATGGTCCCCTCCTCCCCACCCCTCACAAAAAGGAAGAAAGAAGGAATGGAGGGAAGGGACAAGGAGAGGGGTGGAGAAATGTTTCGTGGGTAATGGTGCTTGCTACAAAAGCCGCATGACCTGATTTTGATCCCCAGACACACAGTGGAAGGAACTTGTCCTCTAATCCATAGTATATGCACCGTCAATAAAAAAAAAAGTTTAAAAATACTTAAAATAAGGAGGGAGATAGTTAGCTAGAATCGTACTATGCATGTGCATACATGCTCGCACACATACACACACATGCACGTGAACACGGACAGATCCTTAAAGATTTTGCTGTGAGCAAGTGAAGCAGACAGTGGACTTTCTCCCCCTGCACATCCAGGGACCTGGGAGCTGTGTCTGTGGATATTGATGAAGAGGTGCCTCTGAACCTTCCTGTCTTCCGGTGCCTCGTGGTCTCCCCTGTGTTTTCTCATGCACCTCCTACAGTTGCCACTGTATTTTGACTCAGCAAATGCTCTACCCCTGAGCTAATTCTCTAGCCGCTGCAGTCTTATTTTGAACCCCAAAACAACTCCCCAATACACCTTCCCCTCCTGGCTTTTACAGCTTCTGCCTTGGTCCAGCCTCGTCCCTGCTTCTTCAATCTTGCTGAGGCTCGATTCTTCTAGCCCTCTTTGATGGACCCACCATACAGGGCCGGTGAAAGCCCTAGAATGCAGTTCTCTCCCTAGCCCTACTCATCCTTAACCCCGGCCAGGCTCCATTAATGTCCATGTGTGTATGGGCTTCACTTACTAGTGAGACTTCTGGGCCACTACGATAACAGTAGAGTTGTTACTCAAATATTGCAAGGATGAATGAATGACGTCAGTTAGGACAGCAAGCTAGGAAGGGTTCCCGTGGGAATGGTATCTAAGAAAAACTGGAAAGAACAATGTCGTCACTAGGCATGTAGCATCAGATAGTGGGAGGCATCCGGGCAGGAGGAGGTACCTGGGCCAAGTCTTCGACCAGCAGAAGATTGGAGGGTCGTGGGGGACCCTAGAAGCAGATAAGGGACTCGAGGGAAGACTGGGCTCAGTCCTTGTTTCTTCCAGATGAGCGAGAGGCTGTGCAGAAGAAAACCTTCACCAAGTGGGTGAATTCGCACCTTGCCCGCGTGGGCTGCCACATTGGAGACCTGTATGCAGACCTTCGAGATGGGTTTGTGCTCACCCGGCTCCTGGAAGTGCTGTCGGGGGAGCAGCTGGTGAGAGGGCCTTGAAGGCTGGGGGAATAAGGGCTAATCAAGGGCCTTGCTGAGGGAGAGGTAGAGAGCGTAACTGTGTGTAAGAGGTCCCTTTATTCAGTTTTGTGGGGGCGGGGTCTAGTTGAAGAGGCGGGCTCTTACAGAAGCGGTAGAGCCCCACTGGAGAGGCAGGGCGTTTGGGAAGAGGTGGGACTCATGCAGGGGCGAGGGTTAGGGAGGGGTGGAATGGCAGTGTAGTGAAGAGCTTAGAAGGGCCAGCTAGGTTAGGGGGTGGAAAGGTGCGCGGCTGTAAAGCAGGAAGAACTTGGATGCGGGGAGTCAGTTGACAGAGTGATGCAGTGAATTGCAGCTGTGGGGCAGTCTAGGTTGGTAGGGTTAGGTCATGGGTGTCTCGGGGCAAAGGCAGAATTGTATGAGATTATCTTGTTTTGGCTGAGGCTATGTTTTTGGGTCCGATGGACCACATCTCAAACAGTGTGACTGAAGGAGGAGAACTCAGAAACTCCCAGAGTCGTGAGGGCTCAGCTTTGTAGAAACAAAGCCAGGGTCAGGAACTGAGTTACCAGCAGGGAAGAGGAAAGGAGGGGGCGGGGCTTCACGATGATGGGCGTAGTCAAGTAAAGAACTTGAGTAAACAGTGAAGAGATCTTCCTTGAAAGAACAAGTAGTGAAAATAAGTAAGGGCTCATGGAGGGAGGGGAACGTGAGGCCATATTTTACCCTGTAGCTCGGGCTAGCTTGACACTCACTCTGTAGCCCAGTCTGGTCCTGAACCCGCAGAGATGATAGGATTGGGTCCTGAGTCTTGGATGAGATTGAAGGGCCTTGGCCATGAGAGAGGCAGAGCCGAGGGCTCCTTGCTCTTGGCCAGGTCCCATCACTCAATGCCCCTGCTGCCCTAGCCGAGGCCCACTCGTGGTCGCATGCGGATCCACTCGCTGGAGAATGTGGACAAGGCTCTGCAGTTCCTGAAGGAGCAGCGTGTGCACCTGGAGAACGTGGGGTCACATGACATCGTGGATGGGAACCACCGACTGACACTGGGGCTGGTCTGGACCATCATCCTGCGCTTCCAGGTGACCCCCCCGATGACCCCTGCATGCCCACTGCCCACTGCGGGGTGGGGAGCATTAGGAGGGCGTTCCCCCTCACTTCTTCCTCCCCCAGATTTTCCTCCCATGTTCCAGGAACTCTGTAAGCAGGTGGTGGGGATGTTAAAATATAATTATGATCTCCCTCTCTGCTGTAACCGCATCTACCCTGCTTACACTTCCGCACTATTCTAAACGCTGACATTTAATACACACAGAACCCTTAAATTACATAGAATTAGTTTGCTCACTTTACCAATGAGGAAACAGGTGGATTTCTAAAGATTATACTTTGTGTGTGTATGTGTGTGGGGGGGGGCTCGGACTGGGAAGGGGGGTGCATGTATGCTAGAGCACTCGTGTGGATGACAAAGGACAACTTTCAGGATTTGGTTCTGTTCTCCCACAGTATAGGTTTGGGGTCCTCTTGGGGTCCTCAGGCTTAACAGCAGGAGCCTCTACCTGATACATCATCTCAGCAGCCCAAACTTCTGTTGTTGCTGCTGTTACTGTTGTCTGAGACAGGGTTTCTTTGAGTAGTCCTGACGGTCCTGGAACTCACTCAGTAGACCAGGCTGACCTTGAACGCAGAGAACCAGAGATCCATCTGCCTCTGCCTCTGAGTTTTGAGTTTTGAGAGAGGATCACAGGATCGCTTCAGACTCTGTGATCCTTGCGACCTCAGCCTTCCAGGCAGGCATTCATTTCTACCAGCACCAGCACGATGGGCTTAATTTTCTGGGATACACAGAGCTGGGTGCTGGAGCTTTGGCTCAGATCTGGCAGTCTTGCTCTGCTAAGGAAATGAACAGACAAACTTCTGGCTTTGATGAAGCTCACAGTGTGATAAGGGAGACTGACAATAAACAAAGACAGAGATACAGCAGGCACATAGAAGAAAGGAGCCTTTATAGGCAGAGGAAAGCTCACCTGCTCATAGGTCCTTGGTGGGGGAGGTCCAGGGCTAAAGAGGAGAATTTTGTTTTTAAGGCTTTACAGGGACAAAGGAGGCTATGCAGGAAAGAAGATCGTTTTAAAGCAGCTAAGGGATATAAAGTGTCACATTAGCTTCCTTGAGATTTTGGTCAGTCCCGAGTTCAACCCCAGGAGAAGGGGGCAGAAGTTGCAAAGATAATGAGGTGGGACTGGCTTTGCATGCTGGAAGTACCAACGAACACTGAGATTAGGGACCAGGGTCGAGCAAGAGGAGGCAGGAGATGACCTCAGAGGGATTAGCAGGACTGGAAGGCCCGAGGTTGGCAAATTTGAGTTTATTTTGTCCGGTATGGAGACAGACTACAGATTTTTTTTCTTTTTCTTTATTTCTTTTTCCTTTTTTGTTTCTTTGAGACAGGGTCACTCATAGCTTAAGCTGGCCTTCAACCCCTCAGATAGTTGAGGATGACCTTGAACTCCTGACGCCCTTTACCCCCACCTCAGGCACAGACATCACAGGTGTGTGCCACCACACGCAGTTTAGAGATTTTTCTACCTCCAATAATTTATTTATTTGTTTATTTGATTCACTTTACATCAATCAGTGGTAGGACACTTACCCAGCATGTGCAGGTCCCATCTTCAGTGTTATGAAAGTGGGGGACAGGGGCTGGAGAGATGGCTCAGCAGTTAAGAGCACTGACTGCCCTTCCAGAGGTCCTGAGTTCAATTCCCAGCACCCACATGGTGGTTCACAACCATCTGTAATGGAATCCGATGCCCTCTCTGGTGTGTCTGAATAGAGTTACAGTATACTCACATATATAAAATAAATAAATCTTAAAAAAAAAAAGGGGGGAAAGCCAGATCAGGACCAGGGTAGGATATGGGAAGAGGAGGTAGATAGGGAGAAAACTAAAATCAAAACAAAACAAAACAAAAAGCTAACATCAAAAAAAGAAGGCAGATAGGAAAGACACTCAGGAGGTGGTGGCCAAGCAATGGGGGACGGATGGGGGCAGGCAGAGATGCTGAGCTGGAGGCGCAGGGCTGTGGCCTGAGGACAGGGAGGTCGAGGGAGGGATGGTGGGCTTGGGGAGGTAGCTGGGGAAATCTCTGAAGGCAGGTTGGGATATTGTAGTTACAGGTCTAGGACATGGATTGGGGGGACACATCTAGAACATCACCGGATTTAGGTATAGAGCTCTGGGAACAGACAGGGGCTGGAGACAAATGTGAATGTCATTGTCACCAAATAAGTAAATGTGGCTGTGAAACAGGCAAATAAGTAAATGCTGGGGCCCCACAGCAATATGGATACCTTCTTGGGTCTTGCATCTCTTCGTTGGAATCCACATGCCAAAGCCAGTTTGTTTGTTTGTTTATTGTATGTGAGCACACTGTTGCTGTCTTCAGACACACCAGAAGAGGGCGTCAGATCTCATTACAGATGGTTGTGAGCCACCATGTGGTTGCTGGGAATTGAACTCAGGACCTTTGGAAGAGCAGTCAGTGCTCTTAACCGCTGAGCCATCTCTCCAGCCCCCAAAGCCAGTTCTTTAAAAGTTTTTATTGTGTTTATTAACATTTATCTTAGATTTACTCATTCTGTGTATATGGATACATATGTAAATGTATATATGTATACAATATATATGTATACAAATTTATATGTATTATATGAACTGTATATGTGTGGCTGTGAGCTACCATGTGGATGTTGGGAATCAAAACCAGGACCTTTGCAAGAGCAACAAGTGCTCTTTTTTTTTTCTTTCCCCAAAACAATTTTTTATTAGATATTTTCCTCATTTACATTTCCAATGATATTCCCAAAGTCTCCTATACCCTCCCCCTGCCCTACTCCCCAACCCACCCACTCCTGCTTCCTGGTGCTGGCATTCCCCTGTACTGGGGCATATAATTTTCGCAAGACCAAGGGCCTCTCCTCCCAATGATGGCCGACTAGACCATCCTCTGCTACATATGCAGCTAGAGACATGAGCTCTGGGGTTGCTGCTTAGTTCCTGTTGTTGTTCCACCTATAGGGTTGCAGACCCTTCAGCTCCTTGAGCACTTTCTCTAGCTCCTCCATTGGGGGCCCCGTGTTCCATCCTATAGATGACTATGAGCATCCACTTCTGTGTTTGCCAGGCACTGGCATAGCCTCACAAGAGACAGCTATATCAGGGTTCTGTCAGCAAAATCTTGCTGGCATATGCAATAGTGTCTGGGTTTGGTGGCTGTTTATGGAATGGATCCCCAGGTGGGGCAGTCTCTGGATGGTCCTTCCTTCCATCTCAGCTCCAAACTTCAACAAGTACTCTTAACAGCTGAGCCATCACTCTTGTCCTATTATATTTATTATTAAAATTATGTGGCTGTATGGGTACGTGTGTGTAAATGCAGGTTCTCTTAGAGACTAGAGGTGTTGAATCTCCATGGAGCTGCAGTTACAGGCAGTGGTGAGCTACCTGAAATGCATGCTGGGACCTGAACTTTGACCCTCAGTAAGAGTTGTCTGCACTCTTAATGGCTGAGCTATCCCTCCAGCCTCCTTCAAAGCTCGTTCCTGAGCCAGGATCCAGTCCTCAGATACCCTCCTGAGGACAGACTCTAGCGTCTAATCTAGAGTCTAAGCCATTAGAAGCTTTATTGCAGGGTATGAAAACAGGGGGCCCTAGGGCTTGCTAACCATATAGTTTAATCCAAATTCATGGATTTTAGGTTTAATGAGAGTCTCAGTCTCAAAAAAGAACTTGGAACTTGATAGAGAAAAACTCCTGATAGAGACATACAATACAGTCATAAAAAGGTGCAGACACGTGTGCACATTTGAAGATACACACATACATACATATATACATGAAAAATTGTTTAGGCACTCCTCCCTTGGGGCCCCTTCCATTCTTGGGAGGTCCCCCCTATACCCTCTGCTCACTTTTCCATAGTAACTCTGTTTGCTCTGCTTAAAGAAAATGTACTTGGGTGAGACCGTGCACTCCTCTAATCCCAGCACATACCTCACACCTTCCCCTCACAGCTACCTGTAACCCCAGCTCTAGGAGACCTTTTGCCCCCTTCTGGCCTTTACAGGTATTGCACTCACATGCATGTTTATACACAAACACAGATGCGCGCACATATACATTAAAAGAAGACTTGTTGTTGTTTGAGATAGGGTTTCATTCTGTAATTCAGGTTGGCCTGGAACTGTGATTCTCCTGCCTCAGCCTTCCAAGTGCTGAGATCACAGAAAGTGATATTTGTATAAACACCCGAAGGAGGAGTTTTATCTTTTTAGGATATGGGAGAAAGATGTTCCAGGCATGGGGACAGCCAGTGGCAGAGCGAGCTGATAAGAGCAGAGTCAGAGAACTTGTGAAAGGGAGATTGGAGGAGTTTTCCTTTTACCTTCTGTGAAACAGAGTCATAGAGGTACTACCTGGCGGCACAGGCCTTTAAATCCAGGTACTCGGGAGTCTGCGGCAGGAGAATCAAATTCAAGTTCTGCCTATCCAGTGAAATAAGTTCAGGGTTAACCTAAACAACTCTGCTAGATATTGTCTCAAAACCGAGAATGGAAAAGGGCTTGCCTAGAATCGGCTAGTAACAGGCTGGGAACATAGCTCAAAAATAGGGCCCCTGACTAGAATCCCCCAGTGAGGGACTGAGGGCGTGGCTCAGTGATAGAGCCCCTGCCTAGAATCCCCCAGTGAGGGGCTGGGGGCGTGGCTCAGTGGTAGAGCCCCTGCCTAGAATCCCCCAGTGAGGGGCTGGGGGCGTGGCTCAGTGGTAGAGCCCCTGCCTAGAATCCCCCAGTGAGGGGCTGGGAGGGTGGCTCAGTGGTAGAGCCCCTGCCTAGAATCCCCCAGTGAGGGGCTGGGAGGGTGGCTCAGTGGTAGGGTCCCTGCCTAGAATCCTTGGGGTAGGAGTGGGGTTGGGGTGGGGGTGGGGGTGGGGTTGCTGAGAGTGTGGCTTAGTGGTTGAATGCTTGCTTAGCATACGGGAGGCATGTGATGCGACCTAGGGATTCCCACTGTCCCTTTTTGTACCACATGGTGAGCTGACCATGCAGGGAGGGTAACATGAAGAGCACCGCACTGGTCTAGGTAGAAGAGGATAGTGGTTTGAATCAAGGAAGTTACCTATAAGCTGTTTGCAGGCTTCAGGAAAATAAGACCTGAATTGACCTCTAACTTCTCAGCTTGTGGGTGTGATAGCTCAGTGCAGGACTATCACAGTATGAGACAATAAGTCATGGTCCCGAATCCTGCAAGCGTCCCCTTGCACCAGCCACCTTCAGTAGCAGGAGGGGAAGTGCTTGACCTCGTGTTTGTCTCTTCACAGATTCAAGTCATCAAGATTGAGACAGAAGACAACAGAGAGACTCGCTCAGCCAAGGACGCTCTGCTCTTGTGGTGCCAGATGAAAACAGCCGGGTGAGCGCCCCCTCCTCACAGGCAGGTGGGCCTGCAACCTTGGGCCTCCTCCCAGAACTACAGCTTAAGGAGGAGCGCATGCCCTTTGTCAATTTTTTTTTTTTTTTTTTGTCTTAAACTGGTAAATGAAATAGGTCTCTAACCTTGGTGAACAAACGTAAGAATTTCAAAAGCCGCATTGATAGGCAACGCTAGCAGAGGCTTTAGGAAGCAGTGTGGAGGAGCTGGTGGTATAGCTCAGCTCCTAGACTGCTTGCCTTAGAGCACACGATTCTGGGTTTGATCCCAGTGCTGCCAAAACAAAACGAAATCCCCCAAACAGCAATGCCGACAGAGATGGCTGTCCGTAGCCTGTTTCTGTCCCTCTGTTTTCACCTCCCCCAATCCTGCCACTCAGGGTATTACAGGAACCTTTGTGTAGCCCATCCCCCAAGTCCAAGCCCTGGCCAGCTTGCCCCGGCAGTAGTCACCTCAATCTAGAATCCTGTAGCCTGGTCCTCCTTTGCGGCTGAGAGGGTGGTGGGGTGGGTACAGGCTGTAGTGCGTTCTCCTTAGATGCCCAGCTTTGTGGGGAGGGACATGGCACATGCTCCAGTGCCCCACGGAGAGCAGGGGTGGGGGAGCAGGAGGAACAGATGGGAGGGGTGGGCTTTGTATGCCTTATCCTTCTTGAACTGTCTTGTGAAGCCATCTGCTTCTCGTGTCTGGCTTTACCTCAGCCAGCTTTAGCCCTCTCTCACCATCCTCTGCTTCCTTCCTCTTCCTGTCTCTCCTCTCCATTTTCTCCACACCTGTCTCTGCCTGCTTCTTCCTCGCTTCTTTCCCATCACCTCCTATTTTAACCTCATTTGCTCTCCTTCTTCATGTATCTCTCTTCTTCCACACATCTTATCTGTCTGTCCACCTGTCTGTCTGTCTGTCTGTCTGTCCATCCATCCATCCGTCGGTCCATCTATAAATTATTTTTAAATGACCTTCTTTTCATTTTAATGATTTTTTTATTTATTTGTGTTCTATGTGCTTTGGTGTTTGTCTGCATATATGTCTATGTGAGGGTGTCAGATCACTTGGAGCTGGATTGCAGACAGTTGCAAGCTGCCATGTGGGTGCTGGGAATTGAACTCTCGTCCTCTGGAAGAACAGCTCATGCTCTTAAACCATTGAGCCATCTTGCCACCCCCACACCCATCAGCTATCCACCTTTCTCTTCCTCACTCCTGTTCTTGTCTTCTGACTCATCTCTGCTTCTGTCTCTTCATTTCCCACACCTAGTTACCCTGAGGTAAACATCCAGAACTTCACCACCAGCTGGAGAGATGGCCTGGCTTTCAATGCCCTCATTCATCGTCACAGGTATCAGCTTGCTCTGCCCTCTACCCTCACAGCCCTGAGGCCACACACTTGTACACACACACACACACACACACACACACACACACACACACACACACACGGATGACACAGAAAACCTCTCTCTTTACCTTTACTCCTTCATATACACTTATTTCCCATTGGACACACACATGTTTTTCTCAGAGGTACACATACCCACACAGACTCTTGTCCTGCATACACGTGCACCTTGCACAGGTATGTGTCCACACATTGAAATACCCATACATATATACACCCAAAATAGGGAATACACTTCCAGATGTCTTAGCTTGCTGTTTATTGAAACACTGACCAAAATCAGTTTTGAGCATCTTATAAAGGTTCTTCTATGTGGTTGAGACTCTCGGGTCACACCCCATTACTAGAGAAGTCAGGGCAGGAACACAAGGCAGGAGCCTGGCCGCAGGAACTGAAGCAGAGGCTGTGGAGGAATGCTGCTTACTGGCTTGTTCCCCATGGCTTGCTCTGCTTCTTTTCTTATGTAACTGAGGACCCTCTGCTAAGGGATGGCACCACCCACAGTGGGCTTGGACCCTCCACATCAATCAAGAGAGTAAAGTCACTCTGATGACTGCGTTTTCTCAGTTGAGGTTGCCACTTCCCAGATGACTCTACCTTTTGTCAAGATGGCAAAAAAAGAAACCGGTGAGCACTGGGGCAGACAGCTGGTCTGCCTAGTACTCACCAGTGAGAGGCTGGGGGTGGGCTCAATGGTAGAGCCTTTCCTAGCACGTGGGAAACAGGATGGGGGCGCATTCCTAGTGGATTGTCTGCTTTGGAATATACTCAGTGCCTCTACATCCCCCAGAGCTCTGCTTCCTGGACTCCGCACACTCATGTATCTCTACCCCAAGGCCTTGCACTAAACAGACTGAAGGTTGAGTGTCCAAAAAAAGGATACCCACATTGTACCTTTCCAAATGACGGATTAGGGAAACGGAAGCCTAGGGAATGGAAGGAATTTGTTCAGGTGTGGCCAAAACCAGAGCCCAGTTCTTCCTGGCACATGTGATTTCATCACAGTCGCCAGTCTCACACAAACACCTCCCCCACAAAAGAACCCACAAGCTGGGACTAGATCATGTCTGCCACCAGACCGCATTTACAAAATTTCTTCTACATCCCAAGCTCCACCCCTTGCTCTCCGAGAGTACGTTTAGTATTCACTGACCCTGTAGATATTTGCTATTCGTATCATCTGTTCATAATGAGGAAGCCTGCGGAGAAATGGGACACTCAGCCAGAGTGACACGGCCAAGGTGTTCCTGACCTCACACTTCTAGTTGTGACAGGATGCTATATATACTACTCTTGATTAGATATGTGTGCAGTCTATCCATATACATGCCCTGAGTAAGACATGATACATGCATGTACACACACATACACACATAAATAGATATACCTGAGCATATACTAGATATGTGTGCAGTCTATTCATATATATGTTCCAAACCAACATGATACATACACACATATATACATATACACACATATATAATATATATATATATACATGCATATACAAATATATACATATATAATATATATACACACAAATATACTAATAAATACATACCTGAGCAGACACATGCGCATCAGCTACACACAGCCCCAATACTACATATTTCTGTATATAAATACACCAGAAGATCCAGGGATGGTGGTCGATGCCTTTAATCCCAGCACTTGAGAGGCAGGGGCAGGTGGATCACTGTGAGTGAGTTCTAGCCAGTCTGGTCTACACAGCAAGTTCCAGGACAGCCAGAGAAAAAAACCCAAACAAACAAGCAAACCAGAGGGTTCTTTGATGCCCAGCTTGATGGCCTGAGTTTGCTTTCCGAAACCCGTGCTGTGGGAGGAGAATTAGGTCCTGGAGTTGTCCATGTATACCCTCCCAAATAAATAAATGTAATAAATAAGGTTAATATAGCCAGGCAGCGGTGGTGTATGCTTTTAGTTCCAGTACTCAGGAGGCAGAGGCAGGCAGAATTCAAGGCCAGCCTGGTCCACAGAGTGAGTTCCAGGACAGCCAGGGCTACACAGAGAAACCCTGTCTCGAAAAACAAGAAAGTAAAGAAAAAAGACAACTACACCCAAGTAGACATGCGTGTACCACATATGCATGTGGACTGACCATGATCTCATGTATGAATCTATTCCACATGGGCATCGTAAGTACACGTACCCTGACCACTATGTAATGCTGTGTCCAAGTAGATATGTGGGCACCGTGCATACACATGCTCCCACACATCACATGGCTGTACAGATTCGTATTGCCAGACAATCCCACAGACTTACACAGCCAGGCACCATGTGGGCTCTGATCACATGTGGACAGAGCCGCTCATCTGTGCACACAGTGATAAATACACATGGATACATGTTTGCACATGCCCTAACAATGCATGCCCCAGGCACATGCTTGCCTAGGCTGTAGCACACACACACCTTTCCTCCTTGACTGGGTTGTGCCTCTCACCTGGGTGGGGCTCAGGTGAGGGTGTCTTCTCACCTGCTTGCTCGCTGGCTCTGGAGCCTGCCTGCTGCCTGCTGCTCTGTGCTCCTGCCCAGGCCTGACCTTGTGGACCTCAGCAAACTTACCAAGTCCAACGCCAACTACAATCTGCAGAGAGCTTTCCGCACAGCCGAGCAGCACCTGGGGCTAGCACGTCTGCTGGACCCCGAAGGTGAGCCCCATCTGGTCCCGTCTGAATCCTTCCCAACTCCACTGTGAAAATACCTCCATCTCACCCAGAACCGCATAGGAGCCCATAGTCATTCCAAATCCCTCCTCACTCCCCAAGCCTCTCTCATCTTCATCCCTCCCTCTTCCCAGCCTGTATCTTCCTCTCTCCATCCTCAGCCACACCCCTACCTTATTCCAATGGAACCCTTCTTCTCCTCACCTTTGATTCCATCTCTAAGCCCTACTTTTCTCTCCAGTCCCAGCTTTAAACCCAGTGCTTTCTCCAGTTCTCAACTATGTCTCCACTGCTAGCCACAACATCACCTCTAACTTATTCCTGTTGTTGTTGTTGTTTTGGTGCTAGACATTGAAGCTAGGACCTGGCACATGTTAGGCAAGAGCTCTACCACTGAGTCAATGTCCAAACCCCTCACAGGTAGACCCTACAGCAGGTGCTCTACCACTGAGCCACGCCCCCAGCCCCTCACTGGGGGATTCTAGGCAGGGGCTCTATCACTGAGCTATATCCCAGTTTTGCATTTACTTTATTGTTTTGGCACAGAGCCCTTGAGTTTGCCGTCCCCTTGCCTCGGCCTTCCACGTGTCTGGGCTAACAGGTCTGCCCTACCAGGCCTGGCTCTTACCTTTACTTTCTCTCCCTCCCTGTCCTCATGTCCTCACTTCTATCCTGGCTACTCTCTATCTACCTCCAGCTACCACTCAGGCTCACTTGCAGCCCCTGCCCACCTTTGTCTATTCCACTGCTGTTCCTCAGTTCATCCTCTGTGGCAATCCTCAGTGCTCCCTGGCACTGCCGGTCTCCCGCCTCTGATATAGCAGCATCTTCTTTCCCCGAGCACAGGCAACACAGCCGCTTGGCTGGGGTGGCTCTCACAGTGATTTCCATTTATTTTCACACTCTTCTCTTTCCCCACACACTAATCTTACTGAAGAGCTATTTTTGTCTACTTTTGCAGTACTGGGGATCGAACCTAGGGACTTGCACATGCTAAGCGCATGTTCTAACCCTGTGTACCATCCCAGCCTGTCAGCTCTGGCTTTTGTTGTTGTTGTTGTTGTTGTTTTGAGACACGGTTTCTCTGTGTAACCCTGGCTGTCCTGAAACTCACTCTGTAGACCAGGCTGGCCTCGAACCTAGAGATCTGCCTGCCTCTGCTTCCTTAGTGCTGGGATTAAAGTCATGAACCACTAAGCCTGGCTTCAGCTGTGTTTTAATGAGATGGGAATGAAGTCCCAGTTTTATTTCTCTTGCTCTAATTAAATACTCTGAGAAGATGCAACTTAGAGGAGAAAGGGATTATTTTAGCTCACGGTTCCAGGTTACAGCTCATCTTTGTGGAGAAGTCAAAGCAGCAGGAATTTACAGCAGCCAATTACATCAGAGCCACAGACCAAGGATAGGAGAAATGCATGCGTGTGTGCTCACTTGCTTGTGATCAGCTACATTTGTCCACTCAGATGGGACACGCCTCTTGCCTGGGGAATGATGCTGCCAAGGGTGGGCTGGGCCTTCTCACATCAATTAACTGAGTTAAGACCATCCCTCACAGACACGCAGGTCGCCGGTTGGAGCTGACCCTCACACCCACCGTAAGCACGGTCTCAGTAGTCCATGCTGCCTCTGACGGTTATGCTCAGCCTGAACACAGTAGATGTTGGTGGGTGCCAGTTTCATGAGGCAGTGGAGATTAATATGAGCTGGATGGAGTAGCATAAGGCTGGAATGCTAGCACTTGGGAGACTTGGTCAGGAGGATGAAGAGTTCAAAGCCAGCCCATGCAGACCTTATCTCAAAAATAAAACCAGGCAGATGTGTGTATGATTACGTGTTAAGGGACATTAGGATTTGCCGAGTGCCCCATCTATGACTACTTATCCTTTTTTTTTTTTTTTTTAAGAGTTTTGTTTTCTTTTTGAGTGTGTGTACGTGTGGTGTGTGTGTGAGAGAGTGTGCTCGTTCTGAGGTGCCTACAGAGCCAGAAGCATTGGATCCCATGGGGCTGGAGTTACAGGTGGCTATGAGCTGTCCTGGGTGGGGGCTGAGAACTAAATGCCCCTACTCTTTCTTAACTGCTAAGCCACCTCTTTTCCTCCAGCTCTTCTTTCTTTTACATTGAGACAGGGGAGAAGGTCTTATGTAGCTCTGGCTGACTTTTTTTTTTTTTCCCTTCTTCGAGACAGGGTTTCTCTGTATAGCCCAGGCTGTCCTGGAACTCACTTTGTAGACCAGGCTGGCCTCCAACTCAGAAATCTGTCTGGCTGACTTTTAACTATGTAGCCAAGGCTGGCCTTGAGTCCCTGCTAGTCCTGCCTCCAGCACCTGAGGCCTAGGAGTGCAGCCGTGTGCCACTGCACACCTGGCTATTCTTTCTAAGTTTTCCCATGTTCCCGGGAGGCAGCGATTGTCATCACTGTAACAGTGGGAGAGACTGGGACTCAGAGGTTACGGCTAGTCACTAAGGACATACTGCAAGTAAGGTGTTAAACTGAGATCCAGTCGATCCTTTGAAACCTGAGTCCTTAATGTCACACGCCACTTGGCACACTTGGTGAGAGTTTCTTGAGTTGCAGCTGAGTGCTAGGCATGGCAGGGACTGTGAAGGAAAAGGACAGGCCCAGATATCTCCACAGAACTGAAGGTAATGGTGTGACCCTGATTTAATCTCATGTCCTGATGCCTTCAAAAAGGAAATGATAAGCTGTCATGAGGGCAGGATGGAGGTTGGAGGGTGTTCACTAGCCTTTGCCTAGCATGTGCAGAACTCACATGTACATATACACCCAGACAGACACAGATACGCACATATTACACACACACACAGACACATACAAATACACAGACAAACACACATAGAGACACACATACAATTACACAGACACACATACAAATACACTGACATAGAAAGATACACACACAGAGTGACATACAGACACACATATACTCACAGACAGACACACATACACAGACACAAAACCACACAGACACTGACAGACAGACACATACAGAGACACAGACACACAGATAAATACACAGATACACAGACAAATATACAGACACACATACAAATACACAGACACATACAGACACACAGACACACGTACAGAGACCCACATATACACACAGACACAAACACAGGGAGACATACACACATACAAATGCATAGATTCACACAAAGACACACACAGACACACACACACAGACACACACACATGTATACGCACACGATATTATGAGGGAGAAGGATGAAGGAAACTGAGGTAAGGAATGCAGACCCAGGCAGGGTGAAGAGGCTTGTGTGAGGGAATTGAGTTGAGCTGTGAGTGTTACGCATACACTAGGGAGAACAGTATCGAGGCAGCAAGAAAGGATGTGCCTGAGGGATAGGAATAGGACAGAAGTAATTACAGGGGCCACTGAGATAGCTCAACCGTAAAGGTGCTGCCACTGAGCGTGACAACATGTGTTTGGTCCCAGAGTCCCACATGGTAGAGGAAGAGAACCAGCTCCTCATGGCACATAACTTATTTAATGTAGTTAAATAATTATAGTCAGTTTATTTGTGCTGTCTGACTCTGCTTGATCCCATGATTTAGAAAATCCCCACTGGACAGATTAAAAAGCAGTAACAAAACCGATCCCCTTCCCCAGGAGGGTCTCTGTGAGTTCAAGACTATCCTGGTCTACAGAGCAAGTTCTAGACTCAGTGATTACGAGAACTAATTGCTCTTCCAGAAGACCCAGGTTCTGTTCCCAGCTCCCAAATAGTGGCTCACAACTGTCTGTAACTTTAGTCATAGGGTACCCAATGCCCTCTTCTGGCCTCTGGGAGCACTGCACCACATGTGATATACAGACATGCATGTAGGCAGAACACCCATACATATAAAATAAAAATGAGGGCTGGAGAGATGGCTCAGTGGGTAAGAGTGCCCGACTGCTCTTCCGAAGGTCCAGAGTTCAAATCCCAGCAACCACATGGTGGCTCACAACCATCTGTAACAAGATCTGACACCCTCTTCTGGAGTGTCTGAAGACAGCTACAGTGTACTTACTACATATAATAAATTAATAAATCTTTAAAAAAAATGAAGTTTAAAATTTGAAGAAGAAATAGCCAGGTGGTGGTGGTGTACACCTTTAATACCAGCACTTGGGAGGAAGGTAGATCTCTGAGTTCAAGGTCAGCTTGAACTACAGAGTTCTAGGACAGCCAGGGCTAAATAGAGAAAACTTATGTTAATGCCCCCCCAAATTGTTTTAAGAAAAAAATAATAAAAAAAGAAAGAAAAGTAAAGAAAAAGAAAAAGAAACCAGGAAGAGAGAGAGGGTTCAGTGGCTAAGAATGTTGACTGCTTTTGGGGAGGATCTGGGGTTCAGTTCCCAGCACCCACATGGCAGCTCACAACCATCCCCAACTGCAGCTCCAGGGAATTTGGTGCCCTCTTCTGACCTCTAGCAGCACTGCATGCACACGGTGCACAGACATATGTAGACAGAACATGTAAACAGGAAATGGTAAAACAAACGAACAAACAAACAAAACCCCAAAACTTTTTAATTAAAAAAAGAAAAGAGAAGAGAACAGCAGCACTTGAGGAGGAGAGAGTTTGCTTTGCCTAAGGTCACGCAGATAGAGACTCCGCTGTGCTTCTCGCCCCTCCCCCACCAGATGTGAACATGGAGGCTCCAGATGAGAAGTCCATCATCACCTATGTGGTCTCCTTCTACCACTACTTTTCCAAGATGAAGGCTCTGGCTGTGGAGGGAAAGCGGATTGGAAAGGTAGGCTGGAGCCTAGGAGTGGGGACGGTGGAGACCTTAGGAGATAAATCTCTATACCGCTGCCCAGGGACGCCAGTGCGGTCCCCTCACCCTTCCCGCCTTTACACCGGAACCAGACCCCCCCCCACACACACACACCTTGGACTTGGAGATTTCCCCCGTGCGCAATGAAGCTGACTCTCCATTTTTGTTGTTGTTGTTGTTGTTGCTGGCTCAGGTCCTGGACCAGGTGTTGGAGGTGGACAAGATCATAGAGCGCTATGAGGAGCTGGCGGCGGAGCTGCTGGCCTGGATCCACCGCACCGTGGACCTCATCAGCAACCAAAAGTTTGCCAACTC
This sequence comes from Mus pahari, assembly GCF_900095145.1. NCBI lineage: Eukaryota > Metazoa > Chordata > Mammalia > Rodentia > Muridae > Mus > Mus pahari. The sequence continues at coordinate 345,405 of NC_034590.1, read as the reverse complement.
ACTGAGTGGGGTGCAGCAGCAGCTGCAGGCTTTCACGGCTTACTGTACGCTGGAGAAGCCCGTCAAGTGAGGCTCGGCTCAGCATCGGAGGGGTGGTGATGGACGTGGGAGACGGGGGACCCTGAACTCATGTCTCCTCAGGTTTCAGGAGAAGGGGAACCTGGAGGTGCTTCTCTTCAGCATCCAAAGCAAACTGCGTGCCCACAACCGGCGCCTCTTTGTGCCTCGGGAAGGCTGTGGCATCTGGGATATTGACAAGGTGAGTGAGGTTGGGGGCAGGGGAGAGATACGATGGCATTATGGCATTGTATAGGTTCCTGTTATAGAAGCATGGACTGAATGTTTATTCTGCTAGTCTTCCAGTGGTGGACTTATGAAGAGGCAGCATTTTGTTTGGTTTGTTTCTCCCTAATTTGTTTGAAGGTGTCATGTATGCCATGAGTGGCCTCAGACAGGAAAGCCAGGATCATTAAACAGGGGACAGTTACTGAAATCTAAGTACCTCCTCTTGTCTTCCTCCAGGCATGGGGTGAGCTGGAGAAGGCAGAGCATGAGCGGGAGGCGGCCCTCAGAGCTGAGCTCATCCGGCAGGAGAAGTTGGAACTCTTGGCTCAAAGATTTGACCACAAGGTGGCCATGAGGGAGAGCTGGCTAAATGAGAACCAGCGCCTGGTCTCCCAGGTACAAGGTTGGGCTTGGCCAGGGAGGGGTGGGGGGATGGGGTGGGGTTGGATGTGGAGTGGGGTGGGGTAAGGGCGTGAGGGTGGGGGATGGGAGTGAGAAGCTCTCATTGCACTGAGGCTCCAAATGGAGGCTATGTACCACAGAGGCTTAGTCTTTTAAATGTCAGAAGGCGATAAGGGAAATGGGTCTAAGTTTTGAGTTAACAGAAGAGTGAAGTTGGTCTCCAGAGTAGCAGGAGAGTAGTCTCCTCCTTAAGTGAAGTGAGGATGGAGACTGTATCTGGTGTCCAGGGTAACACAGGAAGATAGAATTGGGCCCCCAACTAACAGAACAGTGACAAATCTGGCCCCCGGTCTCTGGGGCAAATGCAAAGCTGGGACTGTTTTCTGGGTAACAGGCAGACGTGACAGGTAAAGAGATCTAATAGAGGGGAGTACGACTGGTCTCTAGAGAAACTAGAGAAAGTGAGATGGTTTCTAGAGTAACGACGATTGGAGCTGGTCTCCAGGGTAACTAGAAAAGGTGTTCCGTTGTCTGGAGAAACTATGTAGGATCCATTTCTAGGGTAATTTGAGTCGGGTGGGTCCAGTCTCCAAGGTAACAAGGGGAGATGAGACTGGTTTCTAAGGTAACTGGATAGGGTAAAGCTAATCTCCAAGGTAACAGGTGGGACTGGTTTCCAGGATAACCAGGGAGGATGGAGTTGGTCTCCAGGGTAACAGGGAAATCGGATGTTCAAGATAGCTGGGGAAGTGGGACTGGCGTCTAGGGTAAAGGGTAGGCTTGCTCTCTGATGATGAGGGGAGAGTTTCTAGGGTCATTCGGGTTCAAAGCATCAGGAGGACTTGCTGAGGCAGCATGGTAAGTGTCCGTGGCCTGCAACTGCCCAGGACAACTTCGGATATGAGCTGCCGGCAGTGGAGGCAGCCATGAAGAAGCACGAAGCCATCGAGGCAGACATTGCAGCCTATGAGGAGCGGGTTCAGGGTGTGGCGGAGTTAGCCCAGGCGTTGGCAGCTGAAGGCTACTATGATGCCCGACGGGTGGCAGCCCAGCGTGACAGTGTCCTTCGCCAGTGGGCCCTGCTGACTGGGCTGGTAGGTGCCCGGCGGACCCGGCTTGAGCAGAATCTGGCCCTGCAGAAGGTCTTCCAGGAGATGGTCTACATGGTGGACTGGATGGAGGAGATGCAGGTGAGGACCAGATGAGGGGCCTCAGAGTGCAGGGGTGTCAGGTGTTTAGGGGACAGGAAAGGATGCGGATTCTCAGTTGATACGGAGGTGGAGATGGGGGGGGGGGAAGAGATGCAGAGAGAGAGATGGAGATGAGATGCCTCAGGGAGATGGAGATGTAGCTCAGCTGGCATGGTGCCTGCCTGCCCTGGATTGCGCTTCCAGCTGCACACGAAACTGAGGATGGTCGTGCATACCAGTCATCCTAGCACTCAGGAGTTAGAGGGAGGAGTTAGAGCTGGAGTTCAAGGACATCCTCAGCTATATCGAGAGTTCAAGTCTAGCCTGAGCTTTATGAGACCCTGTCATCAGGATGTCTCAGCAGGTAAAGTGTCTTCCATCAAGCCGGGTGACCTGACTTCAATCTCCAGGACTCACATGGTAGGAGGAGAGAGGACACTCCCTCAAATTGTCCTCTGAGATCATGCAAATGAGCACATGTGTGCCTATGCACACACAGTAAATAAGTAAACAAAGGTAATGAAAATGAAGGCGGGGCAGGTGAGATGGCGCAGTAGGTAAGGTCACCGTCACTTGCTCTGAAAGCCCTGGAACCCTCGTGGAAGGGACACATAACTCGACAGAGTTGACCTTTGACCTTCACACACATGCTTTGGCATGAGTGCCCCCCACACATGCAAACACACACATGCACACACACTCACACACACATGCATATATATATGAGCATGCATGCATACTCTTTCATACACACACACATGCACCCCTCACACACACTCACACAATACACTGATACACATTCACACATGTTCATACACACACTCATATAACACACTCATATACACTCACACACCCAGACACGTACACTATACATACTCATACACTCATTCATATTCACCCATACATACACACTCTCACATGCACCCCCATACTCACTCATACAAACATACAACTCACACACTCATACACATACAAAATTCATTCATATACACTCATACACACATTCCCACATGTACATACCCACACTCACATACCCACACTCACACACTGATGCACAATCGTTCACACATGCTCACACACATATACTCACACACAGTCAAACACACACACTCACACTCACATTCATACAACACACACACATATACACTGATACATTCACACACTCACTCATATACACACATCCACACTCATACACACACATATACTCACACACAGTCAAACACACACACTCACACTCACATTCATACAACACACACACATATACACTGATACATTCACACACTCACTCATATACACACATCCACACTCATGCACTCACACACATACACTGACACACACACACTCACACATACTCATACATACACTCAAATACTCACACACAGACACACATACACATACACTAATACTCTCATTCATACACAGTCACACATGTACTCCCACACTCACACACACTCAAGCACACACATTCACATTTACACACACATATTAAAGGAGAAATGTAAATCTCTGGCTACAGGGAAAACACCTGAGTAGATCAGTTTAGAAAAGAGATATCTGGCAGATTTCTGAGTTCGAGGCCAGCCTGGTCTGCAGAGTGAGTTCTAGGACAGCCAGGGCTATAAGGAGAATCCTGTCTCGACCCCTCCCATCCCAAAAAAAGAGATATCTACCAGAGATTGATGGGGGGGGAGGGGAGAAGCAGAGAGGGAGAGGGTGAGAGAGAAAGGTAGGGAAGGAAAATGATTAAAAGGCAGGAGGGGAAAGGGGACAAGAGGGAAGATGGGATGGAGTGAGGGAAGGGGGGCTATGATGAAACTGTGGAGATCCTGAGAGTTGGGAGCATTCTGGGAGATACAGAGACACAGGACAACGGCCACAGGGAGACTGTGACAGATGACAGCTGCGTCCTGTAGGAAAGGCTAGTGTGGGGTGGGGAGAGGTAAATGGCCCTGGACAATGCCCAGCTCAGTGTCTCTTGACAGACTCAGCTGCTGTCTCGGGAATGTGGGCAGCATCTGGTGGAGGCCGACGATCTGCTGCAGAAGCACGGGCTGCTGGAGGGGGACATCGCAGCCCAGAGTGAGCGAGTGGAGGCCCTCAATGCTGCAGCTCTGAGATTCGCCCAGTTACAGGGTGAGTCTGGAGAATGGAGGCAGTGAGTCTTGCGGTGGACGCATGAGAGGCATGGAAGGAAGGGAGGACGGAAGGAAAAGAGAGTGGATAAAGGAGGAAGAATGGAAGGAAGTCCTTGTTTTGGAGGCATCTAAGTGCAGTCTAGGCTCCTACTCAATTAGGAAGAGCCCACCTAATGTCCCCTGCTTTTAGGTTATACAGGAACACCTAATGTGCGATCCTAATGTGCAATGCCTTTCACTGTTTTTGTTTTTTGTTTTGGTTTTTTGAGACAGGGTTTCTCTGTATAGTCCTGGCTGTCCTGGAACTCACTTTGTAGACCAGGCTGGCCTTGAACTCAGAAATCNCCTGCCTCTGCCTCCCAAGTGCTGGGATTAAAGGCGTGGGCCACCACTGTTGGGCACCTTTCACATCTTGATCTCAGTTAACGCTATAAAATAGCAACATCAAATATGCAATGCTGGGAATGTAGCTCAGGTACAGAGGGCTTGACTGTGGGACTAGGGGCATGACTCAGTGGTAGAGCCCCTACCTAGAATCCCCCAGGGAGGGGGTGTGGCTCAGTGTAGAGCACAAACCTATCATGTTTAATGCCCTAACATTTCCTATCCCTAATATTAGAAACTGTAATAGCATATGTCATGTAAAACAATATATGATCAAGAGCTGTTCAGCAACAAGCTGTAGATAACTCAACCTAGTTGTCTTAAAGAATCTAGGGGAAGCCAGAGGAGGAGGTGCAGACCTGCATACACAGCACTTGGAACACTGAGGCAGGAGGATTGCTGGGAGTTTGAGGCCATCCTGGGCTATATGAGACCTTGTTATATTGACGAAAGAAAAAAGGAAGGAAGAAAAGAGAACGAAAGGCGATGCTAGGTGGTAGTGTCTGATCCCAGTATCCAGGAGATGAAGGTGGAAGGACCAGGAGTTAAGGGCTCCCCTCGCCAGCACAGGAAGTTCAGCATCAGCCTACGCTACATGAAACCTTGTCTGTTTTTAAAAAGGAATCAAGAGGAATTGATTGGCAAGTATAATCAAAATGGCTAGGAAGTAGTGCTGTGACTTCAGGCCAGGCTGCACCCAGGAGTGATTTACTGATGCTCCTCAGACCGTTTCTACAGTCTGTGTTTGTGTATAATGTCAGGCAGTCCCTCCATATATAGCATAGTATGGAATCACTCAGACTCATGTCTACACCCCAGCCTTACAGACCCAGGGGATGGCTCCCTTTCTCCCAATGCTTCTGACAGGAGGAGAAAGCAGTCTTTGGTCCCCTACATGTTCTGCCTCATGGATGATTCGGAGTTATCCGGGTCTAACAGGCCACACCGATGTGCCACCACCACTTCAGGACCAAGAGTGGGTCAGCCTACTGTGCAGACAGGACTAAGAAAATCAGGAGGACACCAAAGCAGAGCGTGGATGCTGACAGGCAAACCCCACACAATGCTGGGCTCACTGCTCTCCCATCAAATTTCATCAGGAATCCCTCTGTAGGGATTCTTCTAATGGGACTTATTGGATGTTTGAAAGCAGAGATGACCAAAAGCTATCTCACAGTATTGACAGAAGTCTGGGTTTGGGGTCCTAAAGGAGGAAGCCTGACCTTTGCAGACTCTGCTATCGAGCTCCAGTTCCAACCCCATAACAGGGCTTCTCCTGTAGGACTTGGACCTGGGATAGGTGGCCTGGGCATGACTCTGCGAAGTGTGTTTTTCTATGACAAAATGCCTGAGAAGCAAATTCAGGACGCAGGAATTGAGAGCACTGTGGTGTGGAAATGCTGGCAGCAGGAGGGAAGCTGGCCACACTGGGTCACAGTGAGGAAGCAGAGAGAGATGAAGGCCAGGGCCCCCACTCCCTGCATCCTTTTCATCCAGTCCTGCCCATCCTTGGGCTGATACCACCCGACATTCAGGGTAGGCTTTTTTAATAAGTGTTGTAGTTTCTCTTGTAACCCAGCTAGCTCCCGAATAATTGAGACTGGACTATATTTTTATTTAACAAGCTTTAAGGCACAACAGCCGAGCAGTATTAACCTATTTTAACCCTTTATGGTACTCTGGCCGCCTCCCAGCCCAAATACCCGAGATCCTTGCATTTCTGGCTTTCTCTGCTCCAGCTGTTTTCTCATGATGTCTAATGGACCCTCTCCCTGTGGATGAATCCCTCTGGCTAAATCCCCCCACCCCACCCCCATCTTGCCTGGGAGGAGGTCTAGCCCTATTCTCCCCCTCTCAATCATTGGCTAATCAGTTAGCTTTACTGACCAATCAGGAAATAATTGAGGAGTGATGTTTATACCACATCAAGACAGAGATTCTTAGAATAAGGATTGCAACCATATATGGAGGCACAGAAACCAGCATTTGAATAATACAAGAGTGGTCTTTACACAATAACATGCTTACAGTAGGCCTTGCCTCCTCAGTTGACATCTCTGAAATACCCTCATAGTAAACCTAGGTTTGTCTCCTAAAGATTAGCCAGCACAAGGGATGTAAATGACTAAACATCTTTTTTTTTTTTTTTTTTTGATTTATCTATGTGTATGAGTGTTTGCTGGCATGTATGTATGTGCACCTCATACATGCCTGGTGCCCTTAGAAGTCAGAAGAAAGGCATCAGATATCCTCACACTGGGGTTATGGGTGGTAGTGAGCTATCAATTAGGTGCTGGGTGGCATTGAACCAGGGTTTTCTGCAGCAAGTGCTCTTGACCCCCGAGCAGTCTCTCTTGCTCTTGGTGACTGGCGTCTTAATCATTCTTACCTGTATAGGAATAGCATGTGGAGGCTTTTGCAGTTAACAAAAGTGCTTATTTGCATTGGCTGGGATGTGAGGGGGCGTTGCTGTGGTTTGCACACCCACCATGTTTTGGTAGGTACCCAGTGATGCTTAGGAGTTGGCTTGGTTTTGTTCTACTACACTGTTGGCATGAATGGCCTTATCTGATGGCGTTTCTTGATGCTGGTTAGTTAGTCCTGAATGCTGGAAGCCTTTTTTTTTTTTTTTCTTTTTGATGAGAAAATTGAAGCTCAGACCACAGAGCCTGCAAGATGACAGGGGAGTTTCTTATTCTTCCTGGGACTATGCTACCTCCTAGAGTAAATTTGGGCTGAGGAAAGAGGCTAAGTAGGTAGATTCTAGCCTATGATGTAGGAAGCTCTGCATTCAGTCCTTTGCACCAGCACAAACATTGTGTTGGCAAACAACTGACTGTAAAACTTTCAGTTGGAAGACAAATTCAGGAGCCAGGAGTTTAAGGTCATCTTTGGCTAAACAGAGTTCAAGGCATTTGGAGGTACTTGACTACCTACCTCAAAAAAAGAAAAGAAAGGGAAGGAAAGGGAGGGGAGGGGAGGGGAGGGGAGAGGAGAGAGGGAGAGAGAAGGGAGAGAAGGGAGAGAGAGAGAGAGAGAGAGAGAGAGAGAGAGAG
>NC_034590.1:325367-337791 GCF_900095145.1 Mus pahari | reverse complement strand
GAAGGAGGGAAGGAAGGAAGAAAGATAGAGTGAGCAGCCACTGAGGTTTCATTAGGCTGCATTTCTTCCTTGCTGCTGGGGTGCCTGGCCACCAATAGGCTCAGGGAAGGTGAAACACAGTCTAAGACAGGGTTCCCAGCCCATGTTTCTCCAGGTGAGCAACAGCAGGGGCTGGGACAGAGGCTGTGGTACTCAAATTCCTGTGTACACAGACACCGCTGGGGACCGAGAGGAGTTGATACAGGAGCCCACAGGCCTTCGGTGAGCCTAGGACAGGGTGAGCCTCATAGTACAGAGGAGCTGGAAGAGAGGCCTACCGGAGACTCAGGCGAGGTCCTATATGACAAAGGCCCTCCCACCCCCGAGGCCGTCCTTGATGAAGGAGATGGTCCTTGTTGTCCAAACTACGTTATTCATGCTAGATGAGGATGCATATATCTTACTCAGGGTGAACCAGACATTAAGTACCTTTTGCAAGAAGGGATGCCCAGGAAGGGAAGCTCACTGGCTAAACACTAAGGGCCTCTCTAGACACCTCATTAGCATGGAGAAGTCTAGGTTTTTATGATAGGTGACTGACTGTAATGAGCCTCTTAGTGGGGTGTCTTGGTCACATGCTCCAGGACAGGAACCTTGTTGGGAGTTCATTGTAATACCTACCATTCCCAGTTCTGAGATTTACCAGTTCTTCTGTCTGGTGGCATGGTTCAGCTTGCTCCACCCCTCCGAAAGGCTGCTGGGACTCTTCCCATTGCCTTAGGGTGACTGAGTGGTGACTGTCCAGGAGGCCTCTATGGTCCTCTTCTTGTGATGGCACACCTGAGATGACCAGCACTAAGGACACCATCAAGAGGCCAGTGTTGTCATGGTGATGTTGTACTAGTCCATCACATGATTTCTTGATCGACCCTGCCCCCCTTTTCAGTACTGGGGAGTTGGACCTAGGGCTTGGTCACACTAAGCAGGTGGTCTACTGATTAGCTGGCCCTAGCTGCTCACAGGTGGATCCTGAGCCTAATACTCTAATGCTGAGCTCACCTTCTTTTTATTTTACTTATTTCATCTTCACTAAGTTGCTCAGGCAACTCATTCTGTAATCCAGGCAGTTTCCTGAATCGCTGGGCCACTTGGCTTGGCTTTAAAGTTATTTTTAAAGGTTGATTTGTGTGTGTGTGTGTGTGTGTGTGTGTGTACCTGTGTGAGAAAGGGTGCCTGTGGGGTCCAGAATAGGTACTGAATATCATATAGCTGGAGTTACAGTCAGTTGTGGGTCAGTACATGGGTGCTGGGAACCCAACTCAGGTTCTTTGGAAGAGCAGCAAGTGCTCTTAACAGCTAAGCCACCTTTCCAGCCCACCTTTATTGTTTTAAACAGAGTCTCGCTTTGAAGTTCAGGCTGGCCTCAAACATGGGACCCTGCTGCTTCCACCTCCCAAACTCTGGGATTACAGGCATGTGGCACTGACTACATTGGCTCCATCAAAGAAAGGTTGACTGGGAGCTGTTAAATCAATTTCACAGTTATGTACTTACGAACTAGGGACTTAGGTGAAAGTTGTAATATTTAAGGAATAAAGTTTATGGGACAGACCTGCCTTTAATCCCAGTATTTGGGAGACAAATCACCCTCGTTCACCGGGTTTTGCCCTCTGTGGAATGGTGTGGAAATGTGATAATGAAGGAGATAGCTCTTACCTGCCCACAGGGAACAGTTAACCCAGATGGTGGTGTTCCATGGAAGGAAGGCTGAGGTGGACGGTGAGGAGGCAAGAATCCAGGAAAGTGCTTGTTCTAAGCTTGGGATGTCTGGCAAGTCTAATGAAAGGGAGGCATGAGCTGGCATCTCTTCTTACCTTCTCCTTCCCCTGCCCCAGGCTATCAGCCATGCGACCCTCAGGTCATTTGCAACCGTGTGAACCACGTGCACGGCTGTCTATCGGAGCTGCAGGAGCAGGCAGCAAGGCGGCGCGCGGCGCTGGAAGCCTCTCGGAGCCTGTGGGCGCTGCTGCAGGAGCTGGAGGAGGCGGAGAGCTGGGCGCGGGACAAGGAGCGCCTCCTAGAGGCCACGAGCGGCAGTGGTGGCGCGGCGGGCACGGCGGGCGGCGCGCACGACCTGTCCAGCACCGCTCGCCTGCTGGCGCAGCATAAGATCCTGCAGGGCGAACTGGGCGGCCGGCGGGCGCTGCTGCAGCAGGCGCTGCGACGTGGGGAGGAGCTGGCTGCGGCGGGCGGCTCTGTGGGCCCGGGCGCCGAGCCTTTGCATTTGGCTGGCCTGGCGGAGCGCGCGGCTAGCGCTCGGCGCCGCTGGCAGCGGCTGGAAGAGGCGGCTGCGCGCCGGGAACGGAGGCTGCAGGAGGCGCGGGCGTTGCACCAGTTTGGCGCCGACCTGGACGGGCTCCTGGACTGGCTTCGCGACGCGTATCGTCTAGCAGCCGCCGGAGATTTTGGTCACGACGAAGCGTCCAGCCGTCGCCTGGCGCGCCAGCACCGCGCTCTCACCGGGGAGGTGGAGGCGCACCGTGGCCCTGTGGGTGGCCTGAGGCGCCAGCTGGCGACACTGGGAGGAGCCAGTGGCGCAGGGCCTCTGGTGGTGGCTCTGCAGGTGCGCGTGGTGGAAGCCGAACAGTTGTTCGCCGAAGTGACCGAGGTTGCCGCTCTGCGACGACAGTGGCTTCGGGACGCGCTCGCCGTGTACCGCATGTTCGGCGAGGTACATGCCTGCGAGTTGTGGATCGGGGAGAAAGAGCAGTGGCTGCTGGCAATGCGTGTGCCCGATTCCCTCGACGACGTTGAGGTGGTGCAGCACCGGTGAGCTCACTAGGGGAAGCCCCCAGGGCCCCTTGCTCACCCACCCAACCTCACATGCTTTGGCTCGCTAGTTCTCATGGGGGCAATCCCAACTTTATCCTTCACTCCGGGCTTCATCAGCTTCATACTCTGGACCTCGATTTGCCCATGTGTCAAATGGGGTAGACATCATAGCCTATGACTCAAACTTATGGTGAACAGGAAATGAGTTCACAGATGTGTCACCTAGCAAATACTTGCTGGGTACAGTACCTCCCAAAGCCATTTCCTGCCGGTACGCAGTTTATATTCACAGAACACATATGGATCCACTTAAAGTTTTCTACAATCTCCTCCAACCTGGTCCACACATGGGACTCCCATTAAGACAGATGTCATCTCCCCAGATAGTGAGGTGGCTCCCGCCCTGGAGCACGACTTTAGTTCCACCACGGGCAGGCCAACTTGGTCTACATAGTGACTTGCAAGACAGCCAGGGCTATATAGTGAGACCTTGTCTCAAAAATAAAAAAATAAATAAAAATAAATCAAGAATCCTGGCCTGACATATGTATAGAGGGCAGGTTGACCGACATGACGGCGGCAGCTAGAGACACAGGCAGCTGAGCTGGGGAACAGAACAGGAGACTAATTTGATATAGACCATGTGGTATTAGGGTCTGGGGCAATCATCCAAACTAGGGTCCAGGGGTCAGAGGTCAGGGCCTTGGAGTTGTTCAGAGTTGTCCCTGAGCTGGGGACTCAGGGAAGACTAAATTGGACTGGAGATGTGAAGGGCAGTTTGAGTCAGTAGGTGTGAGAGTACCAAGGGTGTATATAGCTGCCCATAAGGTTGAAGACAGCTTGAGATTAGACATGGAGATGGGGGGTCATGTGTTCAGAGGAGAAGTTCCAGGCTGTGGGAACAGATTTGAGAACCAGGGACGGTGTGATAGAAAGTCTAAAAGACCAGGGTGGAGCATTGGTCACCCTAACGTTACAGCAACCCATAGAAAAAATGGAGTCTGTACTGGTCAGGGTTGCATGCTCTTCTTTGTTCAAGGTCATCCTCAGCTACTTGGAGAGTTTGAGGTCAGCCTTGGGCTACCTGCTTCATCACCAGCAGCAGCAAAGCCAAACCAAACCCAAACAATCAATACCAAAACAGACAGACAGACAGACACAAAGCAAAGAAAACAAACAACACCCCCCCCCAAAAAAAAAAACCCAACAACAAAAGAGTAGGAAAGAAAGGGAGAAAAATTCCTGCAAAGGGACTTGAGAAATGTCCTAAGGACCTACAACTAGAGAAGTGAGCTGGCTCCTGAGAGTCCAGACCTCTGACTTCTCCATCCTCTTCCTCTTCTGCAGATTTGAAAGTCTGGACCAGGAAATGAACAGCCTGATGGGCCGAGTCCTAGATGTGAACCAAACAGTTCAGGAGTTGGTAGAAGGAGGTCATCCCAGCTCCGATGAAGTGCGCTCCTGTCAGGACCATCTCAACAGCAGGTAGGTGGGTCCTGGGGCAGGACGTTCCTCCCGTTAGCACCTTCTCTATCCATGCACTGTAAAAGCCAGAGGCGTGTGATAGCAACCCTCCCGAGGTGCTAATGGGCACTGTGTAGATCAGGAAAATCTTTTTTGAAAGATTTCCTTCCTTCCTTCCTTCCTTCCTTCCTTCCTTCCTTTCTTTCTTTCTTTCTTTTTTTTTTTTCTTTTTTTTTTTTTTTTTTTATTTTTGGATTTTGGTTTTTCTCTGTGTAACCCTTGCTGTCCTGGAACTCACTCTATATAGACCAGGCTGGTCTCGAACTCAGAAATCTGCCTGCNAGATCAGGAAAATCTTTTTTGAAAGATTTCCTTCCTTCCTTCCTTCCTTCCTTCCTTCCTTCCTTTCTTTCTTTCTTTCTTTTTTTTTTTTTTTTTTTTTTTTTTTTTTTGATTTTTGGATTTTGGTTTTTCTCTGTGTAACCCTTGCTGTCCTGGAACTCACTCTATATAGACCAGGCTGGTCTCGAACTCAGAAATCTGCCTGCCTCTGCTTCCCAAGTGCTGGGATTAAAGGTGTGCACCACCACTGCCAGACTGAAAGATATTTTTATTGTATTTTTAACGTGTGTGTGTGTGTGTACACGGATGTGTGTGCACGTGCACACATGTGCATGTGCATTTGGATGTAGTACCTGTAGAGGTCAGAAGAGGGTGTAAAATTCCATGGAACAGCAGTTACAGGTGGTTGTAAGCTACCCAATGTGGGTGCTTGGGATGGAACTAGGGTCCTTTGTGAGAGCAATACGAATTCTTAACCCCTGAGCCATCTCTTCAGTCTCAACGTCAACTTGACAAGAAGGTACTACACACCCTGTGCTGGTGGTAATGGACTGAGGACACAGCCAGTTTCATTGACTGTTCACTGGTTTGTCCGGAAAGAGCTCATAAGGTGCTATTACTGGCCAGGAGTTTTCTCATGCACTTTATCTTATTTGAGGTGTATTATTTATTTGCCTATTACTTTGGTTTCTTGAGACAAGGACTGCTGTTTCTCAGGCTGGCCTTGAACTCACTAGCTGAGGATATCCTTGAACTCTTGATCCTTTCGCCCTACCTAGAAGGATTATAGACATGTGCCTTCATACCTGCTCCATTCTTAAATTATCTGTCTGTCTGTCTGTCTGTCTGTCTGTCTGTCTGTCTATCTATCTATCTGAGTCAGAGTCTCACTATGTAGACCTGGCTATTCTGGAACTTGCTATGTAGACCAGGCTATCCTCACTTTGAACTCATAGAGATCTGCTTGCCTCTGCCTCCCAAGAGCTGGGATTAAGATGTGTTCCACCATGCCCTGCTCCTTGCCACTTCTGAGAGAAGATCTCCTGTAATCTAGGCTAGTCTTGAACTTTCTGTATAACAAGGCTGGCCTATGCCTCCCACATGCTAGGATTATGGGAGCGTACCGTCACGGCCGGCTTCCTAAGTACTGTAATTTATTTACTGTTTTATCCTCCAGTCTCCCGGTGTCCACAGTGGAGCTTCCAAAATTTAGAACATGTTTTTTAAAATTACATTTTGGGTGGTATAGAGGGGTGTGAGGCAGAAGGAACTGAAGTCCAGGGTTTCAGGGCCAGCTTTGGCAACTTGGCAAGATCCTGCCTCAAAAACCAGAGGCGCACCTGTATCCAATCCCATCACTGAGGAGACAGAAGCAGAAAGATCACAAGTTTCGGGCTAGCCTCGGCTACCTACTAGGAACTGTCTAAAAAGGGATAGGGTGGGGTGAAGAGATGGCTCAGGTTCTGTTTCTGGCACTCACATAGTGGCTCACAACCCACTGTAACTCCAGTTCCAGGGGACTGAATGCTGCCTTCTAACCTCTGTGGGTACCAGGCTGGCATGTGGTTCATGTATATACCTGCAGGTGAAGTGAGCACAGACATTAAAAAATAAACTAAGGGACTGGAGAGATGGCTCCGTGGTCAAGAGCACAGACTGCTCTTCCAGAGCTCCTGAGTTCAATTCCCGGCAACCACGTGGTGGCTCACAACCATCTGTAATGAGATCAGACTCACCCTCTTCTGGTGAGTCTGAAGTCAGTTACAGTGTAGTCATATACATAAAATAAATAAATCTTTAAAATAAAGAAAGAAAGAAAAGAAAAGAAACCCCCAGGGCAAACTATCACTAGCTGGACTAGCCAGATAGTCAGTATTGGAGAGCTACAGGTGCGGAGACCCTGCCTCAAGAAATAAAAGGAGATATAAATAAATAAATAAATAAATAAATAAATAAATAAATAAATGCCGGGCGTGGTGGCACTCGCCTTTAATCCCAGCACTTGGGAGGCTGAGGCAGGTGGATTTCTGAGTTCTGATACACAGAGAAACCCTGTTTCGAAAAACCAAACCGAAACAAACAAACAAACAAAAGGAGAGTGGGTTAGGGAGGGATTGCTACCAGCCTCAAGCCTCTGCAGGCTAACTCACACGTGTGTGCACCAAGACACACACACACGCACACCACCCGGGTGCAAAAAGCAAACTTAAACAAAAAGCCAAGGGTGTGTTGGCATAATTAATCCTTTGCCATGGTACTGGGCAAGTGCTGTATCATTGAGCTACATCCCAGACACTAAAATAGAAGCACTTTTCCCCCAAAAATAGAATACAGTGGAAAGAGTAGCATTCTCATTCTCTCTCTCTCTCTCTCTCTCTCTCTCTCTCTCTCTCTCACACACACACACACACATATATATCCAAGGCTGGCTTGAATTCAGAGCAATCCTCCTGCCTCAGCCTCAGCCTGAGGAGTGCTAAGATCACAAGCATGCACTACTCCACACAGCTGTGATTCTCTGGACTGTGTGCCCTAGGCTGGCAGCTGGACTCTGTTGTCTGTTTTCTGTCCTCAGTTGCTAATAAACTCTGAAAGATAATGAAATGACAAACAGAATCCTAATATTATTATGAAGATAATTTGGTAGGGCTGGAACGACACATTGAGAGTTGCACTCTAAGCACTGTCCAGAGTAGGATCCTATTGATTTAGGCACAAACAGGTACTATCCCAGGTCTCGAGACATTTGAGCGTCCCAAGACTTGGATTTTACCCTGGGTGTGCGGACTCTCCGCTTCCAATCACCCTCTTTCCCGCCCCTGAACAGGTGGAACCGCATCGTGGAGCTGGTGGAGCAGCGCAAAGAGGAGATGAGCGCGGTGTTGCTGGTGGAGAACCACGTGCTGGAGGTGGCCGAGGTGCGCGCCCAGGTGCGCGAGAAGCGACGGGCGGTGGAAAGCGCGCCCCGGGCGGGCGGAGCCCTACAATGGCGCCTGAGTGGCCTGGAGGCGGCTCTACAGGCTCTGGAGCCGCGACAAGCGGCGCTACTGGAGGAGGCGGCGCTGCTGGCCGAACGCTTCCCCGCACAGGCGACGCGCCTGCACCAGGGCGCCGAGGAGCTAGGAGCTGAGTGGGGCGCACTGGCCGGAGCGGCTCAGGCTTGCGGCGAGGCGGTGGCGGCGGCAGGTCGCCTGCAGCGTTTCCTGCGCGATTTGGATACTTTCCTGGACTGGCTGGTGCGAGCGCAGGAGGCAGCGGGCGCTGTCGAGGGGCCGCTGCCTCGCAACCTGGAGGAAGCGGACGGGCTGCTGGCGCGCCACGCCGCGCTCAAGGAGGAGGTGGATCAGCGTGAGGAGGACTACGCGCGCATCGTGGCTGCCAGTGAGGCGCTGCTAGCGTCCGATGGCGCGGAGCTGGGCCCCGGTCTGGCGCTAGACGAGTGGCTGCCGCACCTCGAGGTTGGCTGGCACAAACTGCTCGGCTTGTGGGAGGAGCGCAGGGAGGCGCTGGTCCAGGCGCACGTCTATCAGCTCTTCCTGAGAGACCTGTGCCAGGCGCTCGCGGTGCTGCACAACCAGGTGCCTGATGGCTGGCTGGGGTGCTGGGTCAGGGCTGAGAGGAATCGGGTGTGGGGGCACAGATTTGCTTAGATGAGTTTCCCGAGACTCCTAGATTCATGCTTTGTTTGAGATGGGGGTAGGAAATTAAAGTAGTGGTTTATCTGGAAAATTGAGGTGTGCGACAGAGATAAAAGGTTATGCTGAATTGTGTGGGTTCATGGGGCTGATAGATCTGTCTATCTATCTATCTATCTATCTATCTATCTATCTATCTATCAGACAGGGCCTTTCTATGTAGTCTTGGCGGTGCTGGAACTTGCTATGTAGATTAGGCTGGGCTTGGATTCACAAAGATCCAACTGCCTCTGCCTCACAAGTGCTAGGATTAAAGGTGTGTGCCACCACCATAGGCTCATAGTAGCACAGGCGACCAGTTTTTAATTTAAGAAAAATTTTTATTTGTTTTGCTGTGTGTATTCATGCATAAAATGCATTTTGAGTCCTGGGAGGCCAGAAGAGGGCACCAGATCCTTTGGGATTAGAGTTACAGTTATGAGCCACCATGTGGGTGATGGGAATCAAACACAGGTCCTTTGGAAGAGCAGCCTGTGCTCTTAATACTCGAGCCATCTCTCCATCTTCCTATCTTTTAATTTTAAAAAGAATTTATTTTTATTATATTTAACTGTGTGCACCTATGTGTACACGCAAAGATTCCCAAGAAGGCCAAGGCGATGGAGCCACTAGAGCTGGTCGCTGTTGACTGCCGAATGTGGGTGCTAGGAACCCAACACAGGTTTTTCTGGAAGAGCAGTAAATACTCTTAACCAATGAGCCTTTTGCCCAACCCTTGCTTTTATGGAGACAGGATCTATGGAGCCCTGGCTGGCCTGGAGCTCTCTGTACAGACCAGGCTGGCCTTGAACTCTCGCAGATCTTCCAGTCTCCACAAAGTTCTGAGATTAATGCTCTGCTTGGGTTTAGTGATTTACGAGAGGTGAATTTGTGAATGATCACGTTTGAAGTGGCTTATTGGAATTGTGGATTATCTAGAAGGAGCTAGCAAGAGAGGATAATTGATAGATTTGGCAGAGTGGGCAGAGACCTGGGGGGAATCTGGAAGGACAGGTTGCTAAAAAGAGGGACCAGCAGAAGTAAAGGCCCTGAGATGGAACTGTGCCTGAAGCCAACCGGCGTCCTGGGGTGGAGCCAAGCTGACCTGTATCCCTTCCGTTCCCAGGAGGTGGCGCTGTCTGGTGCTGAACTCCCTTGTACAGTGGAGTCGGTAGAAGAGGCGATGAAAAGGCACCGGGATTTTCTCACCACGATGGAGCTGAACCAGCAAAAGATGCAGGTGGCGGTTCAAGCTGCAGAGAGCCTGCTGCGGCAAGGCAACGCCTACGGGGAGCAGGCACAGGAGGCAGTGGCTCGGCTGCTAGAGAAGTAGGTCCCCAGTTCCAAAACTGTGCCCAGAAGGTGGGGTCTGGGCACAGTAGAGTGAGGAAGGGATACCCAGATCTTTCTTCTAACCTCTATTTCCAGTTTTTCTGCCTTTTCTCGTTTCAATTTAATTCCCTATTTGTTTATTTAATCTATGTTTTTGGCACAGGGTCTCTTGTAGACCAAATTGGCCTGGAAGTTTCTTATATCCATGCATCCATCTCTCCATCCATCCATCCATCCATCCATCTATCGTGTGTGTGTGTGTGTGTGTGTGTGTGTGTGTGTGTGTGTCCAATAGCTCATGTATGAAGGTCAGAGTCAGAGGACAACTGGACTGGAGGGAGTTAGTCTTCTCCCCCTACCATATGAATATGAGGATCACACGGGGCTTTTCAGGCTTGGCAGCAGGTGCCTTTACTTCCTGAGTCATGTCACCTGACTTAGCCTAGAACTTTTTTCATAGTTTGAGATGACATCAAATTCCTAATCTTCCTGTTCCACCTCATCATGGAACTAAAGACACATATCATGGGGGCTGGGGAGATGGCTCAGCAGTTAAGAATACTAACTGCTCTTCCAGAGGTCCCGAGTTCAACTCCCAGCAACTATATGGTGGCTCACATCCACCTGAAATGAGATCTGACACCCTCTTCTGGTGTGTCTGAAGACAGCAACAGTGTACTCATATACATAAAATAAATAAGTAATTCTTTAAAAAAGAAAGACACACATCATTATGTCTCCTCCTCCTCCTCCTCCTTCTCCTCCTCCTCCTCCTCCTTCTCCTCCTCCTCCTCCTCCTCCTCCTCCTCCTCCTCCTCCTCCTCCTCCTCCTCCTCCTCCTTCTTTTTTGACAAGGGCTGTGTAGCTTAGGCTGATGTCAGACTCAAAGCAATCCTCCAGCCTCAGGCTCTTAAACAATTCGATTACAGACATGCCCCATGTATTGTTCCTAGCTCTAATGTATTGTTTCGGGTTTGATTTAAACGGCTCTGTTGTGAGCCAGCAGGAGACAGTACACCAAAAGATACCCAAAAGGTACAGAGTTAGAACACTGAGAGTCTGACTAGAGGGACTGAATTTGGGTGACAGCAGAACCATGGAGTCCTAAATCATCCTCCCACACATTCCACAGTGAGAGGCCACACAAAGATGTGTTCCAGAAGCCGGGAGGTGGTGGCACACGCCTTTAATCCCAGCACTCGGAGGCAGAGGTAGGCCGATTTCTGAGTTCGAGGCCAGCCTGGTCTACAAAGTGAGTTCCAGGACAGCCAGGGCTACACAGAGAAACCCTGTCTCGAATAACAAAAAAAAAAAAAAAAAAAAAAAAAAAAATGTGTTCCAGATTTCCCCAGGAGGTACTCTGGCCTCTTGTCATGTTGGTTGACAAATATGTTGACTAACATCAGAGTCAGGACAAAGAAAGTTCAGGGGTCTGTGGGAGCGTACAGGAAATGTGTGCCCCAGCTTTGAGCTGAGTGACACAAAGTTGAAGACAGGTCTAATCCCTGAACTTCTCCAGACTTCAGTATTTACTTGACAGGAGACATAGTGCCGCCCTTGTGGGATGGGTGGACAAAGCTATGCCATTGATATATAATTCCCCCCTCCCTCTGCCTTGCTGTGAGCAAATTCTTGGCAGGAACAAGTTGAAAGGGGAAGGTTTTATTTTGGCCCACGGTGTCAGGGGGATCTGACTGTGTTGGGGTAGTGGCTGATGGTGCAGAGCAGGTCATGTCATGGCAAGTGAGGAAGCAGTGGAAAGGGAATTGCTAGGACTTTATCACATGGATGCCAGATGCCGGAGAAGGCCAGGAGAGGACACCAGAGCCTTCTGGAACTGGTGAGCTGCCATGCAAGTGCTGGGAACTGAACCCAAAGTCCCTGAAAGAGGAACAAATTCTCTTAACCAACTAACCATCTCTCCTTAGCCAAGTAACCATCTCTACTTAACCAACTAACCATCTTTCCTTCTCTCCTCCTCTTGCTTGGATTTTGGGCTTCTTTGCTTTTATTTTTGTTTTGAAACAGGGTCTCATGTCGCCCAGACTGGCCTGGAATTTACTATATAGCCAAAGCTGACTTTAAGTTTCCGATGCTTCTGTCTCCACCTCCCACGTATTTGATCACAGGTGTGAACCCACACCCTCATCTGGAGTGTGCTGGAGATGGAGCCGGCGCTTTTCCAATGCTAGGCAAGCACCTCATCAAACCAGCTACATTCCATCACCAAGTAACTTTCCTTAGTTGCATTTGCATACAAGGCCCTGTGACAGAATTGCTTTGTAGGGTGTCTTGGCCAGGGCATGGTACAGCTGGCACTGGGACCCTCTTAGCTTCTCAACCGCACAGAAAGGAAGGCTTCCCTATATCACTTGTTTGAATCCCCCACAGTCTCACTTGCAGCGTCCCAGTGGAATTGATGTGCAGGTTTATTTCTGAGGAATTTCCTGGCTCCTGGTGAGAGGCCAGGAAGCAGCTGTCTTTTGCTTGCTCTTTCTGGGTCTCTCCTGTTCCTTTTATGCTGCTCTGCCTCTGGGTCTCTCTGGAAGTAGCTCCCACATGCTCTCTCTTTGTATCCATCTATTTCCATGTCTGTTTCCTCTCCTTTTTCTCCTTCACTTTCCACTTTAGAGAAAAGATGCTATGTGCGCCTCTAACCCCGCCCTTGACAGTAGCCCAAGCTGGCCTCAGCTCTTTATGTATTAAGGCTGACCTCAAACTCCTGAACCTCCAACCTCAGGCTCCTAGGAACTGTGTGTGTGTGTGTGTGTGTGTGTGTGTGTATGTGTGTGTGTGTGTGT